>NW_006159996.1:191586-196865 GCF_000334495.1 Tupaia belangeri chinensis | reverse complement strand
GTTGGTTGGTCAGCGCGTTCTTTCCCCCTCTCTTTTTTTTTTTTTTTTTTTTTTTTTAAGTTTTGTTCTTTCAGTCAACAAACGCCTATAGACATTCATCAAATTATAACACACACACGAATATAAAATTACAGTTGTAATAATTGTACTAAAGAAACAACTATGATATCTTGGAACATGTGAAAGAAATTTGACTTAGTTTTAGAGTTAAGAAGGTATCAGGAAGGGCTTCTTTCAGGAAGAAATATTTGAGTTAAATTGAGGACAAACAAGTACTTACTAAGCAAAATGACATGAGATTGAAGAGCTTTCAGGCAGAGGGCCCAGCCTTTGCAAAGCTCTGGGGGGAGGGGGAGGGTAGGGAGTTCTATGGAAAATTGAAAGTATTGTAGCACAGAGAATGAGAGGAAATGGATAAGAAAATGAGGTTGGAGAGACTGGCAAAGGCAGGCCTGATCAGCTGTGGCAAGGCACTTCGAATTTACCTGGGAGAGCCTTTGGAGGGTTGCTTGTGATTACGCTCTTGACATGACTGAATTGTAGTGTGACCAAATCAGTCTGTTAGTGCATTGCATAGGTTTTGATGAGGGAGTGACAATGAAGATCAGAAAAAAAAAAATTACTGTTACAAGTTAGTTGTTTTCCTTTAGTCAGCTAAATGATAAACTCAAGAAAGACCCCTGAAGTATAACCTCATTCTTCCTGATTCAAGTTCTCTCTCGGTGCACATAGCTGGTATGTTAAGGCCACCTGGCCACTCAGCAGACAGGGTAGTCCAGCATGCCAGCATTTGGCATCTTTCTACCTGTCCTGAACAAAGCCTGGAGGTTTCAGGCCTGTCGCTTGTTAACATCTGACAACTACAGAGCCCTTTGTAACCTGCTGTCTTGCCCTCCCTCTTCTGACTGTTGCTACTAGGTGGGAGCTGCCCCCGCCCTCACATTGGAGCACTTAAGCTATGGACACTGGCAGCTCCCTGAGATATGATATGCCAAGTTAGCAAAGCCAGCACCTGTGGTTTGTTAACATTCAGTTCTGGTTCATGTAGGAGAGCACATGTTCTCTTTTGGCAGCAATCAATGTCTGGAAGGCCAGAAATGGATTAGAGTTGTTCTTCCCACTGTGTAGCCAGGAAAATTGAGGTACAGGAGGAGCCTGTGGCATTAAAAAAAAAAAAAAAAAAACGCACCAAAGGCTCAAAACTTAAAAACAAATTTTTTTTTTTTTTTTTGGGGGGGGGGTGCTATACGACAGGTGCGCTCAAAGGTAGAGAGACAGAAAGTGAGAAATCACCCCCCACGGAGGATGGCCACGCCTCAACCCCTTCTCCTCCATTCTCTTCTTGGGATTTTGGGCACACACACACACCCAGTGTGAGTTTTAAGTTGCCAGGTCCAGGACTTGAACCATGGTTGACTATATGGGAGTGCAGAGATGTAACCATTTCACCGTCTCGTGGTCCCAGTAGCCTGAATATATTTAGACAGAAACTGATACCAAGAAGTGGGGTGCTGATATTATAACTAACTAAAAATGTGAAAGCAGTTTTGGAACTGGGTAACAGGTAGAGGCTAGAAGAGTTTTAAAATACATTGCCATAGAAGGAGGCTTAAGGGCAGTTCTGTTGAGGGCTCAAGAAGAGGAAGGCTCAATCATTTTAGAGATTACCTGAGTGGTTGTGATCAGAATATTGGTAGAAATGGTGGATGGCAAAGTCCATTCTGATGAGGTCTCAGATAGAAATGAAGAACATGCTATTGAAAACTGAACAAAGGCCATCCTTGTTAGAAGTTGACAAAGAACTTTGTTCAGTTAGGTTCATGTTCTAGTGCTTTGTGGAAGGTAGAACTTCTGAGTGATGAATAGAATATCTGGTGGCATAAATATCTAAGCAAATAATTAAGGGTGCAACACAGTTTCTTTTGACTGCTTATATATAGATAAATTAATTATGGCATTTATGTTTGAAAGGGGAAGCAGAAAAAGATGTGTAAAATTCTTAGCATGACCTTATTTTCAAAGACAGAAAAAGGGCGTTTCGAAGAGAACACAAAGGGTGAATGTTTGACAAGGAGATTAGTATGACTAGAAGGAAGCCAGCTGCTATTCATCAAGACAATGGAAGGATGACCCTAAAGACATTTTGGAGATCATTGGGGCCTTCCCTGTCAATCACAGGCCTAGGGACCAGCAGTTAGTGGAATGGCTATGTCACTGGTCTCCCATGTAGTCGACCGTGGTTCGAGTCCTGGACCTGATAGCTTAAACTCACGCCAGGCGCGTGTGCGTGTGTGCCCAAGATCCTGAGAGGAGAATAGAGGAGAAGGGATCGCAGCATGGCCATTCTCCCTGGGGGTGATTTCTCGCTTTCTGTCTCTCTCTCTCTCTGTCTGTCTGGCGAGTGCACACGCCCTATAGCAAAAAAAAAGAAACCAAACCAAACCAAACAAAACACCTCTCAAAAAAAAAAGAACAAATCACATGTCCAGAATGCCAAGGCCTTGAGGGCAAAAATTGCTATTATTATTTTTTAAAGAATTATTTATTTGGAATGGCAGGTGGTATGGTAGTTAAAGGTGCTGGACTCCCACTTTGCCAACCGTGGTTTAAGTCCTGGACCTGTGGCTTCCTTTATCTTTCTCTCTCTCTCGCTGGTCAAACTGGAAAATAATAATAATAAATAAAGTTAAGATAAAACTTTATCTTAATAACATAGACAGTAAACCATGGTGGCATCTTTGCAGTGCCATTCCCAGGGGAATGCAGGCCAAATGAGCTATGGGCATGTGGCTGTTTCCACCTAGGTTTCAAAGGATACCCTAGAGAGCTTTGGGGCCTAGGCAGATTACTGCCATAGGGGAAGGGCCACTTGGGGCAGTACCCACTAGAGCAATGCCCAGTGGATATGGGGTCATGACTGCTCTTGAGATTCCAAATGGTAGAACCACAGGTGTTCAGATCCATCCTGAGAGAGTGGTTAGCATCTGACTCTTATCTTTGAAAACTAGTGCGAGCCTCACCTGGCAAAATTGAGGGGATAGGGACTGCTGGAGCCTTCAGGGCCCAGTGTGTGCAGATCGTGGGACATGGAGTCAAAGCTTTAAGATTTAATGCCATTTCCCCTGTTAGGTTTTGGACTTAAAGTGTGATTATTATAATTTTTTTTACACTTTTTTTCTCCCATAGGGTAAATGTGCCCGGGCACGCATGCGAGAGAGAGAGAGGGAGAGAGAGAAAGAGAGAGAGAGAGAGAGAGAGAGAGAGAAAGAGAGAGAGAGAGAGAGAGAGAGAGAGAGAGAGAGAGAGAGAGAGAGAGAGAGAGAGAGAGAGAGAGAAACAGACAGACAGACAGTGAGAGAGAAAGAGAGAAATCACCCTTGAGGGGATGGTCATGCCACAGTCTCTTCTCTTCCATTCTTCTCACAGAATTTTAGGTATATGTGCACAAGTGCCCAAAGTATTCTATTCTTTTTGATGCTATTGTATATTGAATTGTTCTTTATTACATTTTCAGGTTGTTCATGGTGAGCACATAGAAATACAACTGATTTTTGTGTGCTGACTTTATATCTGAACTTTGCTGAATTTGTTAATTAGCTCTAACAGGGTTTTTTTGGTGTGTTCATGTGTCTATATGTGTAATATTTAGGATTTTCTTATATGTAAGATCACATCATCTTTGAACAGATAATTTACTTTTTTTCTTTTCAATTTGGATGCCGTTTTTTTCTTTCCTTTTTTAAAGAGGAAGGGAGAGTCCAGCAGATGGTGTGGAGGTTAAGGCAGTAGGATCCCACGTGGCTGACTGTATGGTTTGAGTCTCGGGCTCAGCAGCTTGAAAAATATGCTGGGTGAGTTTAACATTTTTTTAGAAAGAGAAGTCAGCAGATGGCGCTGACGTTAGGGTGACTGGATACAACATAGTCAAATGCATGGTGTGAGTCCTGGGCCTGACAGCTTTAAAAACACACTGGGCATGTGAGTTTATATGCCTAACATCCTGAGAGGAGAATGGATTATGATGTGACCATCTGCCACTGGGGGTTTTCCCTCTGTCTCTGTTTGCATCTGTCTCTGGCTAGTACATGTGCTCTAAAAAAAAAAAAAAAAAGAGAGCAAGAAAGAGACAGCACCCCTCCCCCATGGGGTATGGTCATGCCACAATCCTTTTTCCTTCATTCCTTCTTCCCATCAGGATTTTGAGCATGCACACATGCCTAGTGTGTTTTTCAAGCTGCTGGTTTGAACCGTGGACAGCCATGTGGAACCCAGTTTCTTTCCTTTTTTTTTTTTTTTTTTGAGAAGTTTTTGCTATAGGGCGCGTGCGCTCACCAGAAAGACAGAGAGAGACAAAGAGACAGAAAGTGAGAAATTATCCCCCAGGGGGATGGCCATGCCACAGTCCCTTCTCCTCTAGGGATCTTGGGCATGCACACACATGCACCTGACGTGAGTTTAAGCCACCGGGTCTGGGATTCAAACCATGGTTGACTTCATGGGAGTCCAGCGGCATAGCCATTACACCAACTGCTGGCCCCGGAACCTAATTTCTTATGTACAACATTTAACTTCTGTGATATGGGGCCAGCTCTTAATAATCCTTTTTCTTTAAAATCAGTAATAGTGTCCTCACTTTAATTTCTGATTTTTGTAACTTGAATCTCCTCCTTTTCCCCCTGCATCTGGCTAAGTAAAAGTTTATCAGTTTTGTTGATGTTTTTTTTCTTTCTTTTTAAAATTTTTTCTCTTTTGGAGAGGTTTTTGCTATAGTATGCATGTGCTCTCCAGAAAGACACACACAGAGAGAGACAGAGAGACAGAAAGTGAGAAATCACCCTCCAAGGGGGATGGCCACACCACAATCCCTTCTCCTCCACTCTCCTCTTGGGATCTTGGGCACACATGCACACACATCTGGTGTGAGTTTAAGCCACTGGGTCCGGGACTTGAACTGTGGTTGACTACAGTGGGAGTCCAGCGACATAGCCATTATGCCAACTGCTGACCCCAGTTTTGTTGATGTTTTCAAAGAACCAACTTTTGGTTTTGTTGATTTTTTCTCTGTATTTTTCTCCCCGCTCCCCTTTATTTATGATAGACTGTGTGCATGTGTACATTCGTGCATTCATGTGTGTTCATGAGAGAGAGGGACAAGCACCCTTCACAGGGTCTGGTCTTGTCATAATCCCCTTCCTTCAGTCCTCCAGCACTTGAGACTGACTGGGCTGGAGATTTAAACTGTCTTCATGTGAGACCTGGCTTTTAAAAAAGGCATTCCT
>NW_006159996.1:182230-191561 GCF_000334495.1 Tupaia belangeri chinensis | reverse complement strand
TTTTTATTGTTTTTGTTTTTTTTTTTTGAGAGATTTTCGCTATAGGGCACGTGCGCTCGCCAGACAGACAGAGAGAGACATAGAGACAGAAAGCGAGAAATCAACCACCAGGGGGGATGGTCACGCCGCAATCCCTTCTCCTCCATTCTCCTCTTGGGATCTTGGGCACGCATGCACACGTGCCCGGCGTGAGTTCTAAGCCACCGGGTCCGGGACCCGAACCGCGGTCGACTACGTGGGAGTCCAGCGACATAGCCATTACGCTAACTGCTGGTTCCCTTTATTTTTTTTGGGGGGAGAGGTTTTTGCTATAGGGCACGTGCGCTTGCCAGACAGACAGAGAGAGACAGAGATACAGAAAGCGAGAAATCACCCCCCAGGGGGGATGGCCATGCCGCAATCCCTTCTCCTCCATTCTCCTCTCAGGATCTTGGGCACGCATGCACATGTGCCCGGAGTGAGTCCAAGCCACCCGGTCCGGGATGTGAACCGCGGCCGACTACGTGAGAGTCCAACGACATAGCCATTACGCTAACTGCTGGTTCCTTGTTCTATTCATTATTGAGAATGGATTATTAAAGTCTCCAAATATGTGAAATAGTCACTCTTCTCTAATTCTGTCATTTTTTGGCTTCATATATTTTGATGGTCTGTTATTGGGTGTTAAATGTTTATAATTTTTATATCTTCTTGGTGTATTGAATCTCTTATTAATATATTATATATTTGTATTTTGTAACTTCTTTTGACTTAAAATCTATTTTTTTCTGATATTACTGTATCTGTTCTCTTTGGGTTACTATTTGAGTGGAATATCCCTTACCATCCTTTATGACTTTAAACCTATTTTTGAATGTGTCTTGGATCTAAGAATCTCTTAGAGATATATAATTGGATCATTTAACAAAATCTATTTTTTCAGTCTTTTGATTGGAGTGTTTAATTCATTTACATTTAAAGTAATTAATGATGAGGAGGAACTTCTGTCATTTTGCTATTTGCTTCCTATATGTCTTTTGACTGTTTGATTTTTTTCTTTTAGAGGTTTTGGCCTTAGGGCTTGTGCACATCTCTCTCTCTCTCTCTCTCTCTCACACACACACACACACACACACACACACACACACACAGTGAGAGGGGAAAGTGAGAAATCACCCTCTAGTGGGGATGACCCCCGTCACAGTTCCTTCTCCTCCATTCTCCTCCCAGGATCTTGGGTGGGTATGCATGCACATGTGCCCAGTGTGAATTTCAAGCCACTAGTCTGGGACTTGAACTATGGTTGGTCATGTGGTAGTCCAGTGATGTAACCACTATGCCATCTGCTGGCCCATAACAGGTTTTTTTTTGTTTGTTTGTTTTGTTTTGTTTTGTTTTATGAGGAAAGAAAGAGATTGACTGCATATGTTTGAATGCAGGAAGGAGGTAGGGAGGGAAGGAGAGATAAAGAGAGAGGTATTTTTGTCACCGTTTTGCCATATTGTGATTCCCCTCCTCCAGCTTCCTAGTTAGCTAGCACCACAGACATGTGCCAGTGCGCCCATCCTGTTTTTGGTTAGACCAAGAACTGAACTCAGGCCTCCCATGTGGTCTCAGCCACCGTGCAGAGATGCCGTCTTGCTTATACCACTGCAATTGGGTTCCTTATAGCTTTTTGTTCTTTCTCTCCTTTTATGTTAGTTGATTTTTTGGTAGTGAAACATTTAAATTCTGTTCTCATTTGCTTTTGTGTATATTCTTTAGCTATTTTCTTTGTGGTTACTATGGTGATTACATCTAACATCCTAAAGTTAAAATATTCTAATTTGAATTTATACCAGCTTAACTTCAGTAACATACAAAACCTTTGCTTCTTCAAAAGCTTCATTTCCTATCCCCTTCAGTTGTTGATGTCACACTATTACTTGTTATATATGTCTAAAAATAAAAGCTGTGTATATTTTAATGGATTAATCTCTTAAATTACATGTAAAACAAATATGGTGTTACAAACCGAAGTTATAGTAATGCCAGCTTTTTAATTGCCTATGCATTTACTTTTACTGAGATCTTTATTTTTTCATACACCTTGAAGTTACTGTGTAGTGTCCTTTCATCTTAAACTATAATACTCCCTATAGTATTTTTTCTTTTTCTTTTTTTTTCTTTTAAGAGAGATTTTTGCTATAGGGAATGTGCACTTGCCAGAGAGATAGAGAGACAGAAAGCGAGAAATCACCTCCCGGGGGAATGACTATGTTGCAGTCCCTTCTCCTCAGTTTCCTCTTGGGCTTTTGGCCACATAGGCACATGCACCTGAGTGTCAAGCCACCAGGCCCAGGACTTGAACCATGGTCAACTCTATGGGAGTCCAGCAATGTAACCATTATACCATCTGCTGATCCCTGTCCTGTAGTATTTCTCATAGCACAGGTCCAGTGATAAACTCCTCCAGTTTTTGTTTATCTGGGAATGTCTTAATTTATTCTTCACTTTTGAAGGACAGTTTTGCTATATATGGGATTCTTGGTAGACTTGTTTTTCTTTTAGTCCTTGAATATATCAGTTTGTTGTCATCTGGTCTTTAAAGTTTATGATGAGAAATCTGTTTGTAATTTTATTGTATATCCTCTGTATGTAATGAGTTGCTTTACTCACTGGTTTGAAATTTCTGTCTTTGTCTTTCAACTTTTTTTAAGTTTGCTATGGGGTACATATGCTTGCTGAAGGGGAATGGGGAGGCGGAGGGGATGAGAGAGAGAGAGAGAGAGAACAAGAAAGCATCCCCAAGAAGGGATGGGAATACTGTATTCCCTTTTCTTCCATTCTCCTCTTGGGATTTTTGGGCACGTATGTACGTTTGCTTGGCATATTTCTCAAGCCACTGGGTCTGGAACTTGAACCATGTAGTCAGCCATGTGGAATGCAGCTGTCTAACCTACCACACCACCTGGCTGGTCCTCGTTCAAATTGATTTTTTTGGAGAGCTTTTTGCTATAGGGCACATGCGCTTGCCAGAAATTCAGAGACAGACAGAGAGACAGAAGGTGAGAAAGCGCCCCTAGAGGGGATGGCCACGCCGCAATCCATTTTCCTCCATCCTCCTGGCAGGATCCTGGGAACACATGCGCATGTGCCCAGTGTTAGTTTAAGTCACCAGTCCCGGGACTTGAACCGTGGTCGACTACGTGGGAGTTCAGCAACATAGCCATTATGCCAACTGCTGGTCTTTCAACTTTTAATAGTGCTTCTTTGTGGGTCTTTTTGAGTTCATCCTATTTGTAGTTGTTAAACTTATTAGATGTTTATATTGATGTGTTTTATCAAACCTTGGAAGTTTTCAGCCATTCTTTCTTTCTTTTTCCTTTTGTTTTCTTTTCTTCTTATTTTCCTTTTTCTTTCTTTACTTTTTTTTCCCATAGAGTGCATGTGTTCACTGAAGAGAAACAGAAAGACAGTGAGAGAGAAAGTGAGGAATCATCCCTGGGGGGGATGACCACACTGCAGTCCCTTCTTTTCTATTCTCCAAGGATTTAAAAAAAAAAATGTATTCATCTTTCTTTCTTTCTTTCTTTCTTTCTTTCTTTCTTTCTTTCTTTCTTTTAATTTGAGCAGAGAGGGACAGAGTGAATGAGAGAGAGAGGAGAGAGAGAGAGAGAGAGAGAAACTGAGAAAGCAAGCTGCCTGGTCTGGGACTCAAACCATGATTGGTCATGTGGGAGTCCAGCACTCCTAACCACCATGCCACCTGCCGGCCTCCGATTCTCCAGGGATTTTGGCCCCACACACACATGTGCCCAGTGCAGTTTTCAAGCCTCTAGGTCTCGGACTTGAGCTGTGGTCGGCCTTGTGGAATCTTAGTGCCTTAACCACCATACCACCTGCTGACCCCTTGGCCATTATTGCTTCATATATTCTTTCCTCCTAGTTTGTCTTTTTGGGACTCTCACAAAGTATATGTTGGTTTGCTAAGATAAAATAGTTTGTACTTTTCTTCAATCTTTTTTCTTTCTTTTTCTCAGATCTGATTATTTCTATTGTCCTATCTTCAGGTTCATTGATTCTTCTTTCATCCTATTCATATCTGTTTTTGAATCCTTCTAGTGAATTCATGATTTGGGGCATGCATGCACACATGGCTGGTGTCAGTTTTAAGCCACCAGGTCTGGAACTTAAACTGTGGTTGACAATGTGGAACCCAGCAATGTAACCAAAATCCTGAGAATGGAGAAGGGACTATGGCATGGCCAGCCCCCCAAGGGGTGATTTCTTGCTTCCTATCTCTCTCTTTCTCTCCAGCAAGCACATGTGCGCTATAGCAAAACTCTCTCTTTAAAAAAAAAAAAGTATAGTATCAATGAAGAGAAATCCTAAAAATAAACAAAAAAGGAATTCTGGAGTTGAAAAGCACAGTAACTGAAATTAAAAATTCACTAGAAGGATTCAAAAGCAGATATGAGTAAGATGAAAGAAGAATCAGTGAACTGGAAGGTAGGACAATGGAAGTAATCAGATCTGAGAAAAAGAATAATGTCCTCCACCTCCCCCAAGGTTTGTGGTTTGTGGTTTGTTTGTTTTGTTTTTGTTTTGATTGTTGTAGGCTATCTGTGTGCTGAGGATCAGCCTCAGGTGTAAACTTAAGGTCTTCTCAAGTATTTTGTGAATCTGCATCTTCCCTGGGCATGTGTGATGACTTTCATGTTTTACTTTTTTTTTTTTTTTTAATTTGCAATAGGGCATGTGTGCTTGTGTGTGTGTGTGTGTGTGTGTGTGTGAGAGAGAGAGAGAGAGAGAGAGAGAGAGAGAGAGAGAGAAAGAGAAAGTAACCCCTAGGGAGATGATTGTGCTACAGTCCCTTCTCCTCCATTTCTCTTACTGGATTTTGAACATGCACACACACACACATACCAGGCATGCTTTTCAAGTCACTTGGTCTAGCTAGGACTTAAACCATGTAGTTGGGCATGTGAGATCCTGCCCCTTCAACCTCTTTGCCACTGACTCACCTGTGTATTGACTTTTTTAGAAAGCACTTCAGGCAGAGGGGAAGGGGCTTACAACAATCAGGGGAGATGCAGCAATAATTGTTACCACTTACTTGACTATACCTCTGTTATCAGAGGCAGCCATCAGTGATTCCCAAATTTTGGAATACAGGGTCCTTGGGACCAGCAGTTGTCATAATGGCTATGTTGCTGGATTCCCATGTAGTCTACCACGGCTCAAGTCCCGGACCCGGTGGCTTAAATTCACGTTGGGTGTGTGTGTGTGTGTGTGTGTGCGTGCCCAAGATTTTGAGAGGAGAGTGGAGAAGAAGGGATTGAGGCATGGCCATCCCGCCTTGGGAGTGATTTCTCGCTTTTTGTCTCTCTCTGTCTTTCTGGCAAGTACATGTGTCCTATAGCAAAAAAAAAAAAAAGGAAATACAGGGTTCTTTTTGTGTACCCTGGCTTCTGAAAGCTGTGTAAGCTGCTCTAGGAACACGTGTGTAATTGTCTGCCATGAGAATGGGGGATAGATAACTACTACTGTACCAAGAGTTGAAACTGATAGAAATGAATTGCAGTTTACCTTCCAAGCCATCCCTTGAACGTTGCAAGTCTTCAGTGGTCTCCATACTTCCAAAATAATGATCTCAGATAAATTCTGTCAGTGTCAGAATCTGATTTCCAGAGTTATCATAGTGCAGTCTAAGTGGAGTGACAGATTTCTGGTGCTTCCTACTGTTTTTCCAGAATCTTCCTCTTTATTAGCTTTTTTACCTCATGCCAGTTACTTCTGTGTCTCAGTTTCCTCACTTGAATAATGGTGTATTGATCCCCAGCTCTTGGGACAGTTAGAATAGATGATATAATGTGTGTCATGTTCCTGGCACATGGTAGGTACTCAGTGAATGATTAGTCTTCCTAGAACTTAAGTCTCATCAAGAAGAGGAGCTACTAACCAGATCGTGGGTTCTGAGAAAGGCTAAGAGTATAGGAAATGGGGTCAGGTTTGCCTTTTTAGATAAAGTTCCAGATATTTGGAGTTAGTCCCTAATCTGTATTTCTCCATGGGGAAGATGAGTGATGTCTTCAAGTAGAAGGAATGCAATGGACAGAAGCCTATGATGGCAACCTAAAAGAACAGTTGTCTCTTTTTACCCTCTCAGAAAATGGGTAAATTCATTACAGCAAAGTAGCTAGAAGTTATAGCCTGAGTCAGACAGACTAGATTTTAGTCCTGGCTGTGTCATGTATATATGTGGCCTTGGGCAAGTCACTTCCCCTCCTCTCTGATTTTTGACTACTTCACTTATAAAATGGAAATGATAATCTATTTTTAAAGAAAGATTTATTAATTTTTAATTTTATTTGTTATCACTATTTTTCAATCTTGACCAGAGAGAGACAGACAGAGAGAAAGGAAGCCACCAGGTCCAGGACCTGAATCGTGGTTGGCCATGTGGTAGTCCAGTCTCATCCACCTCGCCAACTGCCGGCCCTGGAAATGACAATCTATTACACTTATAGGGTTGAATGTGAAGGTTAAATAAAATAATGCCTCAAATCAGTTATATTTCTATGTTCTTTATTTTAGTTTAAATTTATTTATTTATATTCATTCACTGTACATCATTGTAATATACAAAATGAGATTTTCCATTCAGAATACATTGTATATTGGCTTTATCAAGGATATTACCCAGACGTGTTATTGTCAACAAATAATTTTCCATTTCTTGTTTATGTTTTGCATCTTTTTTTTTTTTTTCCCCTTGATTCCCCCCTTCCCACCCTCTGCCATTTCCCCCCCTCCTCCCATACTGTCTCTGGTATCTACAGTTTTTCATGCTTTCCCCACACACGCACATTTTATTGATTCACAAAAGATCTTAATTAATCTATATACTTTCAGTAGTAAGTGCAGCTGATGTATACATATCTATGGACACATGTCTGACTTTAGGCATAAACCTCAGTGAGTAGAATGAACATACTATAAAGTAGCACCTAGTTGGGGCTATATAGCTCATTGCAGTCATTTAAACAGGTACTTTTTTAAAAAAAGAATGATTTTGGGATCAGCAGTTAGCATAATGGCTATGTTGCTGAACTCTCATGTAGTCAACTGCAGTTCGAGTCCCGGGCCTGGTGGCTTAAACTCACGCTGGGTATGTGTGCGTGTGTGCCCAAGATCCCGAGAAGAGAATGGAGGAGAAGGGATTGCGGTGTGGCCATCCCCTCAGGGGGTGATTTCTCGCTTTGTGTCTCTCTGTCTCTCTGGCGAGTGCACGCGCCCTATAGCAAAAAAACTCTCCAAAAAAAAAAAAAAAAGATTTTATTTAACTTTATTTACTTATTTTAATTTGACCCCAGAGTGATAGAGAGAAAGTGAGAAAGCAAGTTGCCAGGTCTGGGACTTGAACTGTGGTTGGCTAGGTGGGAGTCCAGTGCTCTTAACTACCACGCCACATGCTGGCCCCTAAACAGGTATTTTTTTAATGAATTTTTTAATTTCAAGAAAAACAGTTTTAGTTTTAATAGATCAAAATAAGAAAATGTTAAGAGAAATTCGCTTAAGACTTAAAGCCAGGAAAAAGTTTAGGATTCAGTTCAAACGGTAGAGGAACCTATCAAAAGTTCAAGAGAAGACAAAAGTCCTTAAATCTGGAAAACAGAGCATAGAAGAAAATCAGTAATGTTTTGTCAAAAGTCATAAAGTTCTATTTCACCAGTTCAGTCTCATATAATTAATCTCTCTTCTGTTGGATTTGCTGTGTTACTATAGTCTAGTCTTTCCGTTTAAGTTCTGGTAGTTTTCATTCAACTTTGTTATTGATCTTTCCAGACTTGTCCCTATCATTAAGTTGTCCATTTTCTTGGTTGGTTTTTGTACTCGTACTCACACTCTGTGTCTGTCTTTAGCATTCCTGGTATAGCACTCCCTTCAGAACTTCTTGGAGAACTGGTTTGGTGTTGGTAAATTCTTTCAGGTTTTGTTTATCTGAGAATTTTTTTTTTCTTCCCATATGAAGGATAATCTTGCCAGGTATAGTATTCTTTGTTGAAATTGTTTATCACTTAACACTTTGAATATATTTTCCCATTCTTTCCTTGCATTGTTTCTGATGAGAGGTCCAATATTAGCCTTATTGGATATCCTTTGAAGGTAACTTGATGTTTCTCTCTTGCCAATTTTAGTATATTGTCTCTGTCTGTGATTTTGGTCAATCTGGCTATGATGTGCCTTGGAGATCTTCTTGGGTTGATTCTATGTGGGGTTCCTTGTATTTCTCAGGTCTGGATATTTGAATGCCTCTCTAGGTTTGGAAAGTTTTCTTCCAGGATTTCATGGAATAGATTATCAATGCCCTTAGTTTCTTCACCTTCTGGGATACCATTTATCCAGATGTTTGGGTGTTTAATGGTATCCAGTATTTCTTGTAATTATTTTCTTTTTTTTGGTGAATTTTTCTAGGTCAGAGGTTCTGTCTTCTACATCTGAGATTAGATCTTCTGCATAATCTAGTCTGCTTTTAATACTTTCAAGGGAGGTATTGATTTCCTGTATTACAGCCTTCATCTTTAACAATTCCATTTGATTCCTTTTTATGGTGTGTATTTCTTCTTTCAGATTGTGCAAGAACTTCCTTACCTCCTGAAACTCGTTGTCTTTATTCTCCTGCATCTTCTGCAGTTTGTTGTCTCTCTTCTCTTGCATCTCTTTTAGCTTTGTCACTATGAATATTCTAAATTCTTTTTTTTGAAAAGATATTTATTATTTACACCACTGAAATAGTACCATAAGAACAATATACACCATGTTTATTTAAAAGGATCGATTCCTTCCAGATACAAGAACTGTATAAAGCAATACTGTCAACACAAAACAGTGGTCACATTATATATCTGCAGGCTTAAGCATTGCAAATAATGTTTTCAGAAATCTTATGGCTAGATATTTTCACTGAAACACAGTGTTAGCACTTAGACAAGATACAGCTGAAACAGAACAAAAACTTTTTGTTCATGCTTAGGGTTGAATCAGTGATATGTCCTGCTTTAAAGTTTATTGCCTCTCAGTGCTTTTATGACAATGGTTTTGGGCAGAAGAGTTTCCACTTAACCATCAAAAAGAGGCACACTATTGTTCCTTAGTTTTATTCTTCAGGCTTTTGTTTTCTGTTTTTCTTATTAGAACTGAGCTGTATCACAACTGACATTTTCCAGTTTTACCTTAAGAATACTGACACATGCACAGACCAAACTGAGACAGTTCAGAATTCTGATATGTAACTAGCAGGGCACAGAAGAAAATCTGTGTATGATGGAGGAATAAAAAATTCTTGGTAATTTTAAGAATAACAAAC
>NW_006159996.1:159288-181386 GCF_000334495.1 Tupaia belangeri chinensis | reverse complement strand
ACTCTGCGAGAAATTTTCAGTAGATTTTCTTCCCGATTTTCTACTTCTACCACTTCATCTTCAATATCAAAGTCGTTGACAACATCATCATTGTTGAGAGGTGGACCTAAGACATCTTCCAAGCTCTCCTCATGAGATCCCATCATCATGATTTTAGTATTTGGTTTCAGTTTGAGAGCTCCAAGCTTAACATCATTTTCTGCAGGTTCGCCTTTAACTTTGAGTCCGAGTAACTTCTGGCGTTCAGGCAACACTCCTGTAAGAGTCTTTAGGAACTGTTTAAGATCTAGTACAGTATCATCTTCTGAAAGTGTGGTCACTGAATATTCCTGTCCACCCCATTTTACAATGATAGGGAGAGCCATTCTTGATACATATGAGGAGGCAACTTTTCTTCAGAAAAACACCTGGAGCGTGGTGGAACCAGCGGCAGCAGATGCAGGAATCCAATATTCTAAATTCTTTATCTGACATTTCCATGAGTTCCATTGTATTGTCTGTGGAGGATGAGGAGTTATTCTTTTCCCTTGGGGGAGAGAGATTTTCTTGGCTTCTCATATTATTTGTACCTCTGCGGTGATTTCTGGTCATCTGTGGATTATACGTTTTTCCCTACTTTCTGGAGTTAAATCTGAGCATTTAGAAGCGTACAGGAGGAGGTGATCTGCAATCTCTCCGTGGTACATTTTTCTCTCTTTGTGCAACAGATTCCTTGGGAACTGAGGATTACTCTGACCCTAAAAGTATTCAGATGTTTGGCTACCATACACCTAGACTTGTCTAGAAACTCAATGTGTGGAGGCTGAGCAGAAAAGTAAGAAATGTTAAAGGAAAAGGAAAGGAAAAAAAACAAGACAAAAACAATTTAAAAAAAGAAAAGAAAAAAACTTTTTTTTTTTTTTTTAACAGGCATTCTACCTGGCTAGATCTTGGGGTGATTGGCCTGTCCTATGTGTAGGGAGGGAGAGTGAGGAATGGCAAGATAAAAGAATCAAAGAGCTAAGAAGAAGTAAAAATTTTAAAAATTAAGAAAAATTATTATAGACAGAGAGGACACAGAGGGTGCTGTACCTCACTAGATCTTGGGGTCAAGTGGGTGAAGTCTGGGCAGAAAAATCTTCAGTTGTCCTAGTCCCTGAAAGGGGCCACTCAGAGCTCAGATGTAGATGGCTTGTGATTGGCCTGTTCTGGCTAGATCTTGGAGTCAGGAGGGTGAAGTCTCCTTTTAAAAAAGTTTTTTATTTTGTGGGACCAGCAGATGGTGTAATGGTTACAGTGCTGGACTCCCACATAGTTGACTGCAGTTCAAGTCCTGAACCTGATGGCTTAAAATTCACGTTGGGTGCATGTGCTGCATGCGTGTCCAAAATCCTGAGAGGGGACTGGAGGAGAAGGGATTGCGATGTGGCCATTCCCCTGGGGGGTGAGTTCTCACTTTTTGTCTCTCTGTCTCTGTCTCTCCAGTGAGCGCCTGCCACTCTATAGCAAAATCTCTACCTAAAAAAATTTTTTTTTACCAGCAGGCTCTCATGCTCACACTCACTGGTATGTGTGTGTGTGTGTGTGTGTGTGTGTGTGTGTGTGTGCATGCAGGGGGTTTAGAAAGAGTGAGAGAAAGCAAGAAATCACCTACCTTGGGGTATGGTCACACAACACTCCCCTTTTCTCCATTTCTCTCCTCATCAGGATTTTGGGCATGCATGCACATATGCCCAGCAGTTTTTTCAAGGGACTAAGTCCAGGACTTGAACCACACAGTTGGCCATATGGTATCTGGCCAATTTAACCACCATGCCATTGGCTGGCCCATCAATAAATTATTAGGTGACGTGTCATTCCCTTGTCACACACCCTGTAATGGCTTACCATCATACTCAGAATGAACTCCAAACTCCTTATCCTGGTTACAAGACTTCATTTCCTAACTTGCCTCCTTGCCTTCTGTGCTCTGGCTGCAGTGACCTTGTTTTTGCTCCTTGAATAGAGGGCTTTTGCTCCAGCTGTACCCTGTGTTTGGAATACTCTTTCCTCATCATCACTTGATTATTTACATCTCAGTTTTGCTGTTTCTTCTGAGAAAAGCCTTCTTTCATTTAGTATAAAGTGAATGACTACTAAAGTCAGTATATAACTATCTGATATTTTCTTGTTTGATTGTTTCTTGTTGATTCTGCTCCTTCCAATAGAATGTAAGTTATATCAGAGTAGGGACCATGTTTGTCTGTCACGTTCACAGCTTTGTTCCCACTGCTGAGAACAGTACCTGGCACATAGTAAATGATCAAGTATTTGTTGAATGAATGAATTTGTGAATGAGAATGTGTTCTTTTATTACTCAGAACCTGGGTCCACAGGTGTTCACATTCATACTGCTTTGTTTTCTAGGTATATGCAATCAGGATGATTTTTGTTGTTGTTGTTCATTATTTATTAAGTCCTCTCTCTCTCAGTAATTGGAACCTTCTGAGGAGAGGCTGTTTTTCCCTTCATTTTATGTGACTCTCTTTCTTCCTGGCATTTTGTTATTAGAAAAGGGTTTGTGGTTGTTGGGCTTTGAGCATTGATTTTTTTAGGTTTTCTGTTATTAGAAAGCTTGTCTTAGTGCATTTTCTTGGAATAGAACAAACACAAAAAGCTCATGAGGACATGGTAAATTTATCTCACTCTGATTTTCTACTGACACTTTTTGTAGTACTACCTAAATTCTTAGATAAGGTCATTAGACAAGAATTGACAGATTGACAGTGGCCAGATAGAAACAAGAATGTGAGTGTGTGGCAGAGTGAGATCTGGAAAGGTCAGAGGGGACAGTGCTTCATGGTGAATTTTGGCCATGTGAATGAGAACCTGGGACAATTTCACTGTTTCCCTTCTATAGGACTTGTAACCCAGGAAGCTATAGACACTATAGGGAAGCTGCTCAAATGCTATTGTGCCCACTTGGCAAGGTTGAGGCACTCTTTTGCTTTGCTAAGGAAGTACTCCAAGTTCCCCAGAGTAAAGAGGAGGTGGAATTCCAGCCACTCTTGTAAATGTTTCCCAAATGTTTTTGGTGCTCAAAGACCTGGTCCTTACAGAATAAAATCCTAAGGATGGATATGAGCAAGAGAGGGACTGTGGAACAGGGTTAGATAGCAAAGGGATTTGTTCATATACTGAAAATGATTCTTTGTTTATTGAGAATAGTAACCCTGTAAGTACTGGTCTCTACTCATTTCTAGGGCCTCCTTTTCCTACCTAAAGTTGTCTTTTCCTTTTCTTTTTCTTAAAACACATGATTATTTAACCTGACTTAGTTATTGTTGGCTCTTCACTACTTATAAGGCTCTCTCTCAAATGAAGGACATCAGAAAACTTCCTTATCAACTTTTCCCCTTTGCTTATTTCCCTCCTTTTAAGGACTTAGCCTTGTGGCTGACTGAAGGTAGTCATTCTCACTACTACTCAAAAGTCGGCATCTTTTTCTTTCTTTTTCTTTTTATTTATTTTTCTAGAGAGAGATTTTTGCTATAGGGCATGTGTGCTCACTGGAGAGACAGAAACAGAGAGATAGAAAGCAAGAAATCACTTTGGGGACTTCATGGGGGATCGCCATGCCGCATTCCCTTCTTGGACACTGGCGCACTTGCATCCTGCGTGAGTTTCAAGCCTCTGGGTCCAGACTTGAATCATAGTCGGCCATATGGGAGTCCAGCGACATAACGACTACACCATCTACTGGTCCCCATTTAGGATCATCTTTTATATCACCTTTACTTTTATACTTAACTAGCAGTCTACTTTTAGTAAAGTTTCTTCCCTCTTTTTTTTTTTTGAGAGGTTTTTACTATAGGGTACATGCGCTTGCCAGAAAGACAGAGACAGAGAGGCAAAAAGCGAGAAATCACCCTCTAGGAGGGATGGCCATGCCACAATCCTGTTTCCTCCATTCCCCTCTTGGGATCTTGGGCATGCACACACGTACAGGCGCCTGGTGAGAGTTTAAGCCACTGGGTCTGGGACTCGAACCGCGGTTGACTACACGGGAGTCCAGTGACATAGCTATTACACCAACTACTGGTCCCCCTCTTCTTTTCACATAAAAATTTCAGCTATAACTCAGCAAGACAGGCATTTTAAGGTTATAGGCCCAGAAGCTGGCTTTTTGTTAGAACAGTAAGTGACTCAAGCAACTTTCTCTAGGCTCAAAAATCATAAATAAGCCTCCTCTCACAGTCACCTCCCCTCTTCAGCCTTTTTTTGTGCTAAATGATGATCTCTAGTCCTTTAATCTTTTCTCACTTGCTCTATTTTCCTGTCCCTTGTGTTGTTTCTGCAATTCTTGTTCAAAGGAGTGTTTTCTTTCAGAAATTTTCACAGCTATCTTCTGGTCAGGGTTGTAGGTAATAAATTAGTCTCTTTCTCTTCCATCTTCCAGGTTATAGCATTTTATTTATTTTATTTTTTATTTTTATGATCGTAGAAAGGTGATTGGGATGGGTAAATTGTACTTTCACACTGTCTTGCCCCATTTTGACTGTTGTCCGTGACTCGATGTCTTATAAAGGACATGTGGAGTATCCAGAGAGTGTCCAGACTGGTGACGCTCCTAATCTTCAGCGGTGGTGATAGCCTAAGTTTAAGCTTCTCTGATGCCTAATCAGGCTACTTATATATTTATTGCTGTTAATTTTTTAGATTGATTTTTTTTTTTTGTTCATTTTGTTAAAAAGTAGAGAACCTGGGCCAGCTGGTGGCATGGGGTTAAGGCAGCTGGAGCCCATGGCTAACCACATGATTTGAGTCCCAAACCCAGCAGCTTGAGACAAACTTGTCATGTGTGTGTGTGCCTAAAATTCTGAGAGGAGAATGGAGGAGAAGGTATTGTAGCATGGCCAACCCCTCCTGGGGGTGCATTCTCACTTTGTCTCTGTCTCTTTCTGTCTCCCTCTGGTGAGTTCATACACCCTATACACCCTATAGCAAGTTAAAAAAAAAACAGTAAAGAAACGTGCATGTCTTATTTTGAATCACATTCATTTCCTCCTCTTTCCTTAAATCCTGAGTGAGAACTTCAAAACTAGTTACCAGCCTTTGTGTTCATATGATTCGGTGGATCAGGCCTCCTAGCTCTGCCCCCATGTTCTTCACCTGTGCATCTGATAGAATCATAGACTGCTATGGAAACAGCTCTCAGATATCTCTCTTCCCTTACACATGCACACACATACGTGAACACATGTGAATATTGCTGTGTCCTAAGGAATGGACACGTCTCTAAAGGGAACTCATTCTGTTTTATGCAAATACCCTCCATTGCCGCAGAATTCTTGAGACTCTGAAAGAGGTAGAATTAGTGACTTTTTTTTCAAGAGGCCTCAAAGCTCTTAAAATAGACCTTTAAAAATCTGGTACTTAGAGCTTCTCTGAAAGCAGACAAATTGCAAACCTGGTGCAGTAAGACTCTTCTTCCCTCTGATCTTTTCACATTTTTTCTATCAATTTATTTTAACATCCCCTTTCATAGTCTTACCTTTCAGAAACTTGATTCAGTCCTTCCTTGCCAGATCCCGGCAGGAGAAGCAGCAGGGCTTCCAGCCCTAATTTGTGGTTTGCATTTCTTCTCTGTTCCCTCCTTTGCTGCCCCAGTTCTTTACTTACCAGTATCCTGCTAGCCCTTCTTCCATCAGAAAGGATAGTGACATCTCGCTTTGCAATTTGATGGCGTCAGCCCTAGCCTGGAGATCTGGGCGTTTGGGAGCCTGTTTTGTGCATGTGCTGCTAAATGAGGAGATGGGGGCTTTTTTTTCTTTTTCTCTTTTAGTACCATCCTTTTCCACCTCCCAGCTCCATTAACCCTGTTGCCAGGGGAAATGGAGGATTCTTTACCATAATTAATTCTGGGGCATTATCCTATGAAGTTTCAAAATAACATTTCAGAGCAAGATGTCAGGGAGCCTCCCTGCAGTTCCCATGGAACAGGTTGACCTTTCAGTTATATTTTTTCAACATCTTTGGAGGCCCATTTGAAGAAAGCTATAGCGATAATTAGGACTAAGCAAAGGAAACTAATTTGGACCCAGAATATTTTAATGAGATACTTAAAATATTAGAACCTGCTAATATGTAAATAGGAGTTTGTACTTGTTCTTTTCTTATTCTTTTCCTCCCCCCCTCCTTTTTTTTTCTTTTGGTTTTCTACTCAGACTTGGGGACTCTCCATTATCTCCCTGGTAGGGACAGTCTGTTGAGATTCAGGCAGGTGGAGGAAACAAGGTTGGGCTGCCCCCAGGTATTGCTACATCTGGGAATTTGGGTTCATCTGGGGAAGGGGTAGGCTTGCTTTCATTTCTAGATCCATTTCCTTCCTCCAAGGATTCTTAAGGACTAACTATATTTTCCAGATGATTCTCTCTGAGGATCTGAGGAATGGAAGAAATTTTTTGGACAGTTCTAAAAGCATTTTTGCAAGCTTTTCTGAGCATTTCAGAGATGTAAGCCAAAGATATGTGGATTTTTCTCCTTAAGAATTCTGTATATGATAGTAGTAAGACCTCTTCCCCTAAAACTCATTTGGCAGATATGCAGTTTGATATTGTAGTTAAGAGCTTGGGCTTTGAAGTCATACCTGGTTTCTAATTCTGACAGCCATTGATGAGCTCTGTGACCTTTGGAAGATGGCTTAACTTCTCTGAGTCTTAGCTTCGTTAACTACAAGAGGGGATAATGATGGCACCTATGTCAAGGTTGTTGTGAACCTGATGAGATACTTCAGGATACTGATGGAAAATCAGATTGAACCTTTTTGGCAAGAAAATTGTAAGGGGAGACTTGCTACAAGAAGCGTACAGGAAAATATTAGATTGAGAGAGAGAAAAAGGCATTTAGCAAAAAGATACTGGATATTTTAGTAAGTTACCTATTGTTTTCCTACATTAGTAAATTTCAAATCCTCTCTTTGCTAATCTATCAGAGTGATTGTTCTCCTAGGAAGCCCAAACTGGTTCTGCTGGCTCCTCCTCAGCAAAGATTTAATAGTCACAGCAGCCACAATGTCCTCCATTACTAAGACATCATTATTTTTATAAAACATACTGCTGTGTTTCTCTACCTGCACTTTGAAGTGTTATAAATAATTAAAGCTGAACCATATTCATTTAGAATAGGTTCAAAAAGTGCATTTTGTGATGCTGTACCTTTGTCCTGACAATGTTTGTTAGTTTGCTTGTTAATTCTAGGATTGGTTAACTTGAGGCACCTCTGCACCTGCCTTCTCACACCCACACACTCCTGAGAGTTCCCAGGAAGTCATAAAGTGGTGAACAGCGGTCCTTTTCAGGGGGCAGAGGGGAAGCTGAACTACCGTGGTCTGATACTCTTCCCCAAAAAAGTTTGTGCAGTAAAGAATAAATTATGGACTGGGTGGAGCAGAGCAAGAGAGATTAGGAGCTTCTTGATGATTTGGAAGCAGTTAAGTGCAAACAAATAAATTAAATTAAACCCTTTTTTAGATAGTTTGATATGCTTTCTCATGAAGATGTTGGATTTTGGGCTGTTTCCTTCCATATCTGATCATTAGAATGCTAAAACTTTGGTTTGGCCTCTGATAAGCTTTTGCTGTGATGTTGGCAGAAAGGAGTGGCTCAGCTGACAGTTTTGCGGCAGAGGTGGTGCCAGTTGTTTCAGTTCTTGGCAAGGTCACCTTTTCAGCAGTGGACCGGTCTGGCTTGGAAGGACCTTGTACAAAAGAGAGGAGCAAGGCTCGAGAGTACAAGCCTAGAATCACAAAGGCCCAATTTCAAAGCTTAGCTTTGCCTCTGCAAACTGGGTATATTAAGTTTCCTGTGACTATTATAATAAATGAACACAAAGTTGATGACTTAAAACAATAGAGATTTAGTCTCATGTTTTGTAGTCAGAAATCCGAAATCAGTATCATTGAGTTGAAAGTTGTTGGGAAGGCCATACTCCTTTCAGAGGCTCTAGGGAAGTATCTGTCCTACCCTCCTTTTAAAAGAGATTTTGCTACAGGGCATGTGCTTGCACCAGAGAGACAAAGAGACAGAAAGCTAGAAATCACTCTCCAGGGGGGATGGCCATGCTGCAAGCCCTTCTCCCCTATTCTCCTGGAATCTTGGGCATGCATGCATATGCTCCCAGCATGAATTTTAAGCTGCTGAGTCTGGGACTTGAACCAGTGCTCTGCCATGTGGGAGTCCAGAGACATAATATTATGCCATCTGCTGGTCCCAAGAATCTGTTCCTTTTTCTAGCTTCTGGTGGCCACTGGCATTCCTCAGCTTATGGCCACATCACTCCAGTGATCAAGGCTAGCATTTTCAAATCTCTTTCTTCTGTCTTGATATTATCATTTTTTCCTATGCCTGTGTCAAATCTCTGTCCACAAGGAAACTTGTGATTGTATTTAAGGCCTTCCTGATAATCCAGGATAATTATTTTAAGATATTTTTCTTTTATTTATTTATTCATTCATTTGTTTATTTTCGAAAATTTGACCAGAGAGGGACAGAAAGAGAGAGAAAAGGAGAGAAAATGAGAAAGTGAGAAAGCAAGCTGCTAGGTCCAGTATCAAACTACAGTTGGCCACGTGGGAGTCCAACACCTTTAACCACCACACCACCTACCAGCTCCCAATTATTTTGAGTATTTTAACTGAGTCACATGTGCAAAGACCCTTTTTCCTTATAAGGTAATATTTATAGGTTCCAAGGATTAGTTAGGAATTAATATCTTTGGGGAACTGTTATTCTGTCTATCACACTGGGAGACCTTGGGCAAGTCACTGTCACTGATGTGGGCTTATTTCCTTATGTATAAAATAAAAACATTGATATATTTTCTGTACCATATTACCATGAGACTTGAATGAAATCTTGCATGAAAAATACTTGGTGAAGTGTTTGTAGTTGGTGCCTAAAATCCAGTAAACTTTATTATTATAATATGTATTTATTTATTACAATACTATTAGTGTTATTTAACCATTTTCTGTGAAAGGGAAAGGAATACTTCCTTAAAAATTTACTGGGACCAGGACCAGCAGATGGTATAATGGTTACATTGCTAGAGTACCATGTAGTCTATTAGTTTGAGTCCCAGAACTGGTGACTTAAATTCACACTAGGCATGTTTACATGTATCCCCAAAATCCCAAGAGGAGAATGGAGGAGAAGGGATTGCAGTGTGGCCATTCCTTCTGGGGGGTGATTTCTCACTTTCTGTCTCTCTGTCTCTCCAGTGAGCACATGTGCCCTTTGGCAAAAATCTCTATCTCTCAAAAAAAAAAAATAGTTATTAGACCCAGTAGATGGTGTAGTGGTTACATCACTGGACTCCTACACGGCCAACTGCTGTTCAAGTCTTGGAACCTTGACTTGAAAATCATGCTGGGCACATGTGCATGCATGCCCAGGATCCCGGGAGGAGAATGGAGGAGGTGGGATTGTGGTGTGGCCATCCCTCAGGTGGTGTGTGAGGGGGTGATTTCTCACTTTCCCTATCACTGTCTCTGTCTCTCTCTCTGGCGAGCACATGCCCCTCAGGCAAAAACTTCTTAAAAAAAAAAAAGTTTACTTCACTTGGGATGGATCCCCCTGGCACCCACCGTGGGTCTTTTTAATATTTAATCTTTATTTTTTTTTTAAGTTATTATTATTTTTTTTTTGCCATAGGGCATGTGCACTTGCTGGAGAGAGACAGAGAAAAAGAGAGAGAATGTATAAATCGCCCCCAGAGGGGTTGGCCACACTGCATTCCCTTCTCCTCTGTTCTCCTCCTGGGATTTTGGGCACACATGCATATGCACCCAGCATGATTTTTAAGCTGCTGTTTCCAAAACTTGAGCCACTCTTGTCCATGTGGGAGTCCAGTGCCTTAACCAACCCCTGCACCACCTTGGCCCTCTCTGCCCTGAGATCTTTATCCGTCATCCCCCCATGTTCACCAGGTAACTTCAAGGTCACCGTCTTACCTAGTTGTCTATTTTCCATTCTCAGTGCATGAGCTGGTGTTTGTGAATAGGTTTTTCCTTTCAGGTGGTCTTAATAACTGAAGTTTGTGTTCCCCTAAAATTCATATGTTAAAGTCCAAACCCAAAGTTTGATTGTATTTGGAGTAAGGAAGTAATTAAGGTTAAATGAGTTCATAAGGGTGAGGCCCTAATCCCATAGGTTTAGTGTCCCTATAAGAAGAGATACCAGAGAACTTGCTCCTTTCTCTCTGTGTACATATACTAAAGAAAGGCCATTTGAGGACAGTGTGAAAAAGGAGCCTTCTGTAAGTCAGGATGAAAATATTCACCAGAAACTAAATAGGATGGAACCATGATCTTGTATTTGTAGTCTTAAGACTTAAGCAGGTGGCATGGTGGTTAAAGTGCTAGACTCCCACGTGGTAGAGATTGTGGTTCAAGTCCTGGACCTAGTGACTTGAAAATCACACTGGGCATGTGTGCACATGTGCTCAAAAATCCCAGGAGGAAAATGGAGGAAAAGATTGCAGCGTGCCTTCCGCCCTGGATTTCTCATTTTCCTTCTCACTGCCTTTCTCTGTCTCTCCGGCAAGTATACACGCCTCTGGCAAAAGCCTTAAAAAAAATTTTGTGAGAAAATGGACTAGGGGAACCAGCAGTTAGCGTATTGGCTATGTCGCTGGACTCCCACGTAGTCGACTGAGGTTCGCATCCCGGACCCGGTGGCTTAAAACTCACGCCGGGCACGTGTGCGTGCGTGCCTAAGATCCCGAGAGGAGAATGGAGAAGGGATTGCGGTGTGACCATCCCCCCTGGGGGGTGATTTCTCGCTTTCTGTCTCTATGTCTCTCTCTTTCTGTCTGGCGAGCGCACGTGCCCTATAGCGAAAATCTCTCCAAAAAAAAAATAAAAAAAGAAAATGGACTAGCAGGTGGGTGGTGGTTAAGGCACTGGATCCTACATGGCTAACTCTGCAGTTTGAGTTCTAGATCTGGCAGGGTGAAAAACATTCTGGGCTGGGAGCAGTAGATGGTATAATGGTTATGTCATTGGACTCCCATGTAGTTTACTATGGTTTGAATCCTGAACCTGAGGGCTTAAAACTCATGCCAGGCATGTGTGCGTGCATGCCCAAAATCCCAAGAGGAGAATGGAGGAGAAGGGATTACAGCATGGCCATCTCCCCAGGAGGGTGATTTCTCGCTTTCTGTCTCTCTGACTCTGCAGTGAGCATACATGCCCTATAGCAAAAATCTCTCAAAAAGAAAAGAAAAGAAAAAAAACACTCTGGGCACATGTACATGCATGCCCAATATCCCAGGAAGAGAATGGAGGAGAAGGGATTGTGGTGTGGCCATCCTCCCCAGGGGGTGATTTCTTGTTTTCCCTTTCTTTCTCTCTCTGGCAAGTGCATGTGCCCTGTGGCAAAAATCTAAAAATAAAATAAGATAAATTTATATTGTTTAAGCCACCAGTCTATGGTATTTTGTTATGGAAACCTAATCAGATTAATACAAGAAGTATAACCTGATTCATGCCCACTTGTGCCCAGACAGGAATTATTCCTAATTACCATTCAGAATAGTTTGCTGTGTTGCTGCCTTCCCATGGATAATTGTAACTCAATAATGAAGGATGGAAGAATATTATTTTTACAGTGGTATTTAGTGTCTGATAGCTATTAGTGAAAAAGTACATGTCCCCAGTGAGGTACTGTAAATACATTTTATCTGTTCTTTTACCTGCTATTTCATGAACACATCCCTGAAGCATTTTAATCTTGTTTTTCATATTTTTTTCAAGTGAGGAATTGTTCTGATTTGCAACTTTGGGGGATAATTACTATGTTCATTAATTTCTGTTCTTTTCTTCTCCTCCATTTATTTCTAGTTCCTTGAGAAAAATTTCCCCTTAAATCTACACTAACGGGAGACAAGTCACTTGATTAAAAGGGTATTTTATAATACTATTTTCTCTGGCTTCCTTGGCACAATGATGAGAAGGCTGTGTCAGCATCTCCTTAACTGGAGTATAGATCTCCCTGGTCTGGGCTCAGATGAATATGAGGGTATGGGAGGCTTCCGACCTTAGGCTCTATCACAGAATATTCATGTATTTTGTACTGGAGTATATCTGGGAGGGGGACAAAAGGCTTACTTAGTTTCCTTCTGATCAACTATTCAATCATAGACATTAGGGTCCAGCAGATGGCATGGTGGTTAAGGCGTTGGACACTCCCACATGGTTCGAGTCCCAGACCAGGTGGCTTGCTTTCTCACTTTCTCCCCCTTTCTGTTTGTCTTTCTCTGGTCAAATTAAAATAAATGAATGAATGGATAAAACTAAATAAACACTTTAAAAAATCATAGACATTAACCAAACGTGTTATATACAGGACATTGTGCCTAGTATCTTGGGAAACATAGTTCTTTGCTCAAAGAGGTGCTCAGTACTTGTTGATTTAATGGATGCATGGCTAAGTAGAGTGGCCTTAGTATTCCAAGAGACTGAAAGGGCAGGCCAGAGGGTCAGTGCCTGAGTGCTGGTGAATGAGGGGTACTGTAATCTCCCTGGAAGTCTAACAGGATTGGGAATATCCTTTTGAGAGTCATTATGCCCTAGCTCTTGGACCTGCAAGAGGAAGCAGTAGAGGAGGAAGCCTGTGTTGATGATGTATTTTGTATTTCTTTCTTTCTAGTCTCTTGAGTCCCTTCTACATTGTAAACAGGAAATATTATACATGTTCTCTGTAAATGCAGGTATTTTATAAATGCCAGGTAATCATTCAAGACAGTTGTGGAAGGGTATAGAAAAACAGTGATTTGGACAAATTGACTCAGGATAGGGCAGAGACAGGGATGTCTATGAGTAAAATGTCTGGAAAAAGAACTAAAAAAGGTGGATAAAAGAAGCTAGACAGGATGTGAATTAATTTGGAACTGGATGGGAGCTCAGCTTGAGAAGTCTGACCTGGGATAGATACCTGGGGAAAGTGCATTGGGAGGCGTTCTTTCTGTGAGAATGAGAAATAGAGTGAGGTTAGTGGGATACTGGAAGAAGAACCCTGAGAAGAATGATTTAATTCTGAGGTCCTTTTCTTTGTACCAGAACACCCTATATTTATCTCTCTTATGACACTTGTTATACTATGTGGTGGTTATCTGTTTTCTTCTAAAAGGCAGAAAATAGACCTCAGGCATTTCTGTATCTGTTACTGAGCGTTGTGTCCATCACAATGCATAGCAAGTGCTGCAGTAGATGGCTCACAGACTTGTTAAGGTTAAGGCCTAGGCCAGCCCTCCATTTGGGAATGTGACTTGAGAGGGATTAGGATGGGGAGGGTGATGGTGGTGGCAAATGTATAATTGACTTTGAGGAGAATCAGGATATAAATGAAAAGTGAGCCTGACACAGACTAAATCATTCCTTGAGAATTTATTGACCATCTCTTCTGTGTCAAATGTCAAGCTAGTTGGGCAAAATGGACATGTCTCTTATTCTTATGGACAAGAAGGGGAGAAGAACAACTGTGTGAGAGTGTTGGGCAGCACTGAATCTGTGCAAGTGGGGAAGGATCGGTAAGGTCTTCCAGAGGAAATGTCTTTTAAGCTGAAGCCTTTACAATGAGTAGGAATTTGTCAAAGAGGAGAGGAAATGGCATTCGAAGCAGAGGAAATGACATGTGCAAAAAGTCTGGAGGTGGGAGACAAGATGTCTTGAAGCATTGGGGATTAAGTTGTATAAAGCCAACTGTCTAGATAGGAAGAGGAAAGAGATGAAGCTGCAAATGTTGATCACAGCTTGATGGTGAGGGCTCTGAATTTAGCCTTTATCCTAAGGGTACTGGAAAACTATTAAATGATTTCAAGACAGGGTGAATGAGGTCAAATTCAAGCTCTGGCTGTAGAATAATCCTTCTAGCATTTAATCAAGATATGTGCTCTTAATTTGCTGATCTTTATTTATTTATTTATTTTTATTTTTATTTCTTCGGAGAGGTTTTCGCTATAGGGCGCGTGTGCTCGCCAGACAGAGAGAGACATAGAGACAGAAAGCAAGAAATCACCCCCCATGGGGGATGGTCACGCTGCAATCCCTTCTCCATTCTCCTCTCGGGATCTTGGGCACGCACGCAACACGCGCCTGGCGTGAGATTTAAGCCACCGGGTCCGAGACGTGAACCGCGGTCGACTACATGGGAGTCCAGCAACATAGCCATTACGCTAACTGCTGGTTCCCTTAATTTGCTGATCTTTTACCCCGGGAACCATGGGCATTGCAGTTAGATCTACCCATTTGCTCCAGATTCCATCTGAGTGCAGAAGTCTGAAATACGGTGGAGAGCGCAGCCTTCTGCAGGCCTGAGTCCCAGATGTTTGATCTCAGAGCCACAGCCCAAGGCAGTGTTGTTAAGCACGTGATGTTCAGAACTGCCTCTCTTACCTCTTCTTCAGCTCTTCCTGCTGTCACCTCAGAGCCCTTTCACAGCAGCTTAAAATTCCTCAGCCACTGCACCTTCCTCTGCTCCATGCTCTCTACAAATTGAAATTTTTATGACAATGTCAAATCAATGGGAAAAGTTTTGAAAAGTAAGATTGAGAAATAAAGACCTCTTTGCCTTTTCTCCCTGCAAGGGAATTTGAGAAATAGAGAAATTCTAACTTATATGTTAAATATCCTTGGGGTTTCCTCTCCTTCCCTTTTGAAAGTTTTTTTCCCATTAACCAAAAATCTGACAGAGACGCTTGTGGGAAGATAATTCCTTTTGGCTGGAGCTTAAGCTCCACGTTGTGAGCTTTTTAATTTTCTTTTGTCGGCAGTGGGTTGGGACCCAACTGTGCAGTTGCTGAAGCTCATCACAGTCCTGTTACCGGGCAAGTTATCTCTGTGAATCTGTACGTTTTCCCCTTGTATCTACCTAATGAAAGCAAAATTAAATCAATTTTTAATCAAGGAGATGAATGACAGATTTTGCCTTAGAAAAGAAAGCACAAGGCCCCAAAGTACTGGATACAATAAAAAGTGAAGTTTTTATTTGCATGTGTGCCAGTAGGCATAGCTTTAATGATAGGAAAACAGGAGATACTATTAAAGTAGCATTTGGAAAGATGCCATGCCTGGGAGATGAAGGAGAATGCTTCTTCTCTTTCACAGTTCATGCATGCCCATGTGTTCCCAGCACCCTGCCCAGGTATATAGTACATGGTAGATTCTCAAGGATGTCTGGATGAATGAAAGGTTGGTTTTGAGCAGGACCATCTTTCTTTCCTGTTGCCCTTTTCCTCTAGATTCTCAGTTTGCTCTTTGTTCATTTCTTCTTCCATTTGTTTATTCATTCAACACACATTTCTTCTTTCTAGGCTGGTGTAAGGGTCAACAGTAGGAAATATAGTGAAGGGAAGGTTTCCATTGACTTGAGGCTGAGAGACATAGTCAGAACTCCCTTTCTTCTTTAATATCTATTTTATCCTTTATTTTGGAAAACAGATTTCCAAGATACTATTAACATCAACATCCTCCTCCTTAAAATTACTTTCTTCCACCTGTTTTGGTAGAAGCAAATGATTCCACCAAATGGTTCTAACAAATGGTTTTCCTTATGGCAAGGTAAGGTGACAGAGGCAGTAGGGATGAAGCTGGTGGCTATTCTTGTGGTGTGTCTCCATGGGCTGTGAAAGGTGAGGTTGTGGGAAGACAGACTTGGGATTCTGATTCTAGGCTTTGAGCTCCTAGGGCTTTGGCATTTCCAGAGGACTCATGCCAGGTATCAAACCTTCCCCATAGTCTACCTTCTAACTTGCTACTACTATTGAATGGGCTCTCTTCATCTGAAGAAGAAAATTTTTTATTGAGATTTCTTTTATTTTTTTAGATGGGCTTAGGAGACTGGATATTGGGAATTCCAGAAACCCTGAGCTGAGCAAATAGGAGATTCATTAATGCTGTGTGCTTGTCTACTCCTTCATTGTGCTGTTCTGCTTGTGTCTGGCCTCACTGAAAACTTGTGGGGGTTGTCTTCACCACAGAGGTTGAGATGGCTCTAGCAATTTGGGCATGTCAGAAAGAGCATCAGAGGGGAGATATTTAATAGGTAAAATTGACAATAGTTGATGATGGATGGGCAGGGGCAGACGAGAAGAGGAGGAAGAGAGAGGGAGGTGTTGAATGCTCTGGGGTTTGTGGCTTGTGCAGTAGAACTAGGCAGCTTTAGAGGAAGGTAAGGCATGTGGAGGGAAGAGCAGGAGTTTAGCTTTAGTCTTGTTGAGGGTGAAACATGTAAGAAAACAGTAGCAGGCGTATCCTTTAGGGAGATGAGGCACAAAGACTGTGCCTTGTATCTGAGGCTGCTTTTCTAGTCAAGTTATTCACTGGGGTTTTAGACCACTGTGAGTGGATAACATAAACCAACTCCAGATTCTGTTTACTGCTCCTTGTATTAAGGGAGATGGAAGCTGGGAGTTTGCAAGAGCTAACAAGCTACTGAACAAAGGAATGAGTTTATAAGTAGAGTTCATAAACAATGGTGACCCTCTTACCCAGGTAGTAAGCAAATATTAGGTCGTTGAGAAAGTCATGATGTATTTTTCTATGCAAAAATGCGTCATGACTTTCCTGATGACCCAATAGCATGCTTCCTTCTTCCCTCTCTCGTCTCTTCTTCACTATGTAGTAGTTCTGAAAAGGAGAGCAATTCAGAGGTTGACTGAGACAGCACATTGAGCTATGTGTTTGAAATCTATCAAACCTATCTGGCAAAGAGGATTCTTATATATCATGATGCTACTCTTTTTAAAACCTTTGCTCCAACATTTATATTTATTGAAATAAATGCACATTTCTGGTTTCATGCCCCTAGGCATTCAAAAAGCACTTTTGCCTCTGCCTGAGTTGCTTTTCTCATCATCTTTGTTTAACTTAACTCCCTTTCCTTTATTTTTCTTAAAGTTTATTTTTTTCTTCTATGAGAGAGAGAGGGAGAGAGGGAGGGACGGAGAGAGAGTGACAGACAGACAAACATGCAGCCCTAAGAGGGTTTTTGCACCATTTCCACCCCTGACTTCAGTTAACTGGGATCATGTGCACATGTGTATGTCCAGCATGCATAGGGCGACATCAAGATGTGAACCCAAGACTTTTCTGTGTAAGTCCAGCATCACGGAGCATTTTATTACTGCTGCGCCCCTGCCTGACCCACTTTTTTCTCTTTTAATCTTCGAAGATTTCCTCTTTTAAGAAGTCTTCTCTGACCCCCATCTCCTGTCTCAGAGCCATTTCTGACAGGGCTCTTTCAATCCAATTCTTGCTGTAATTGCTGATTTACTCATCTATCTTCATTGCTCATCTGAAAGTTTCTGGAGAACAGCGCCCCTATTTACTTAGCCTTTGTATCCCTAGTACCTGGCACATGTGTGGGATACAGAAAATCTCAACAAGTATGTGTTAAAGGATGAATAATCTTTTGGTAGGATGTGTTGGGTGCACAGCTATTGGGTCTTCAGAAAGGCCATGATGCATTTTTTTTTTTTTGAGAGATTTTTCACTGTAGGGCGCGTGCGCTCGCCAGACAGACAGAGAGAGACATAGAGACAGAAAGCGAGGAATCACCCCCCAGGGGGGATGGTCACACCGCAATCCCTTCTCCTCCATTCTCCTCTCGGGATCTTGGGCACGCACGCACACGCGCCCTGCGTGAGTTTTAAGCCACCGGGTCCGGGACACGAACTGCGGTCGACTACGTGGTAGTCCAGCGACATAGCCATTACACTAACTGCTGATTCCCCATGCATTTTTTTTAATGGAAAAATGCATCATGACTTTCCCTATAACCTAATAGGTGAATATTCTCTATGGCAGTATGCATTTCTTCAACTTTTCTTTTTCTTTTCTTTTTATTTCTGTAGAGATTTTGACCTTAAGGTGTGTGCTCTTGCTTGGGAAAGCGGAGCGAGAACGAGACATTTACAGTGAGAGGGAAAGTGAGAAATCATCCCCTGGGGGGATAGCTATGCCATAGTTCTTTCTCCTTCAGCCCCCTCCAGGGATTGTGGGCACACATGCACATTCACCCAGCATGATTTTCAAGTCAGCAGGTCTGGGACTCAAACTGCAGTCGGCCATGTGGGAGTATAGCAGTGTAGCCACCATGCCATCTGCTGGCTTCATCTTTTCATGGTGCACAAATTTTCCCTCTTTTGGTAGCTATCTTATATGGGAGAGTGAGCAAGGTCTTTGAAAAAAAATTTTTTTGGGGGGCTGGTAGGTGGCATAGTGGTTGGGGTGCTGGACTCCCACATGGCTGACCATAGTTTGATTGACCAGAGAGAGACAGAGCGAGAGGGAGAGTGAGAAAAGCAAGCCACTGGGGCTGGGACTCGGACCACAGTAGCCCATGTGGCAATCTAGTGCCCCTAACTACCATGCTACCTGCTGGCCCCTAAAATAAATAATTCTTTAAAAAATTTTTCTTTTTCTGGATTGGCATGCCTGTTAAACTGCTCATCTGGGGTTGAAATAGTTTTGGCATTGGTATGAAACCACAGGTAGTAAGTGAACAGCATGTCTAGGCTTTGTGGGTATAGTGCTCTTCTGCTTTTTGGATGTTCTCCATGTTTTTGTGAGCTACAACCCAAACATCTGGCTTCCCTGAAGCCAGGGCTTAGACCTGGTTGTTTATGGGAGTAGTTACCTTTCAGGGTAAGAGTCTGTAATATTATTAACCAAGCTTTTTCATCCAGTGATTTCTGCTGGCATTACTAGGAGCTGCACTGGCTGTTTTAAGGAGAGCTACATAAGAGGAATCCCTGAACAGCAAGAGACAGGATGGAATAATTGGAAAGAATTGCCTCCTGCTTTGCAGGAGAGCATACCCTTTAGGCAAAATAGGAAAAGGTATAGAGAGGAGCTGAGTGACAGAGATAAAATATTGGGTCATCGGAAAAGTCATGACGTATTTTTCTATGTTTTTCTATGCAAAATGCGTCATGACTTTTCCAATGACCCGAGAGTAAGACCAGCTGAGAGTCGGGATGGTAATTCTATAAGGAAACCAGAAAGAACTGGGGCTCCTGCAGGCAAGAGAGGCATCTGTCATACCCCTTGTTGCTCTTAAAATAATTTTGTCTTACTCATGACCCACTGGGATTAAGTTCAGAGCATCTGTTGCCCAAAGTATAGGCTCTAAATGCTTACTGATCCTCGGTTGCACGTGTTCTGTTTGAAGGCTGTTAGTAAGATAGACTGTTTTAGGATATTTTTACCTGGGCAGGTAGCTAGCATGTCATCCCCTTTCAGAAAATATGATTTGGTAGGAGAGCTAGCTGGCAAGCCATCTCCCTGAAGCGTGCTGTGGCAGGAGAAATTTCTTGGGGGTCCTGCTGGCATCTTTATCACAAGCTCACTCACTGGAACCCAGGGTCCTCTGGCAGTTCCAGTCTAGGATGCTGCTGTTGACTGAACTATACCCCTGTCAGTTGCAGGCTGATGACTCCTGGCAGGCTGGGATTTGGTTGGTGGCATCTTGTAGAGCCCTTTGACCCCACCTGCTGTCACAAATCCTGTCGTGTCCCTTTTGTACACATGCCTGAACGTTTCGTGATATACCACTCTTAAGAGGAACAGATAGCAGATGGGAAAAGTAACTCTCTTGGGTTTAATGTGTGCTTTTCTTCTTCTTTTTAAATGCACTTTAAAAAATAAATTGTAGCCTGGTTTGGCCCTTTTCCATGTTCAGAATGTGTTTATTTCATGTTCTTGCTGCCCTATGGACACCAACAGAGCTGTGAAGAGAAACTACCTCATTAAGAGACTCTAGAAGAAAACTGGGGCTCTTTTGGCGCTTCCCCAGGGATATGGAGCCCTCCCCTTCCACAGCCTGCCAGGGCCAGGCCCTGGGAATAGCTCCTCAGGGCAGTGTGCTCTGTGCCAGTGTCCAAGGAGCTTGAGAAATTTAATTAAGCAACTAATAGATTAGTGGATGTTTAAAGTGTTATTTTTATTGACATTAAGACACAGTTATTTAAATATCACTTAATTAGTGCTTTTTAATATTGCCTCTTGATCTCAAGTTTGGTTACTGTAGTTGACAAAGATGCTTGACAAACCCAAGTTCATTGTGGAGGTGTGGAGCAGAGCTGAACATGGACTTGAAGGAGGGGAAGACAGAATACATAATTTACAGCTGCTGAAATAATTCAGCTTTTTCCCTTGCTTATTGCAAGGATGTAGTGAATTGTTAATGGGATGGGCTCTTGCTGTGCCAATCAGGGTTGGGTGAGGCCATTTTGATTTTTGGACATAAACTCTGAGATTGAGAGGAAGACTTTAAGTTTGAAACCTCCTCTCATTTCCAGCACAGAATCTAAGCTTAGAGATGTGCTCAGATATGAGGGCTGCATCCCTTGGATGAAGGCAGGGACCAAACTGTAGAATGTTGTTGATTTGGCCATGAGGGAAATATGACGAAGGACCAGGGTTTGGCTGACAGAGTTGTGGATAGAGTTGCCTGCAAATAAAGAAGATACCTCAGTGGAGTAGTTGGTGATGCTTTAAAAGGTCTCCCTGCCTGAAAAGAGCTGTTCTGCATGCCTGACAGGCCAAGTCTTCATTCTGGATTAGGATGTTCAGCTTGTTCATCTCTCTACTTTTCCATTCATTCAGTTATTTGATCATCAGCAATACTTTCATTGATTGCTTGCTGTGTGTTAGACCCTGTACTAGTTAGGGATAGAACAGTGGGTAAGGAAGGAGTCCATGCCTTCAAGGAGTTCACATTTACATTACAATTTGGTGGATTTAAGGATCCCTACACAGAAAATTAAGGGTGTACATATGGAAGACTGATTAAATGTGGAAAATAAACTCCAGCAGAATATGAAAATGATCATCCAACCAACTTGGGCTATCCCAAGAATTCAAGGGTGATTTTACATTAGAAAATCTACACATTGGCCTGGCTGCAGTTGTGTAAGTGGAAGAGCACTGCCGTGTGGTGACTGGGGCTGCATAGGAAGCCTGGCTTGATTCCCAGCTCTTCCTACCTCCCTCTTTCCTTCTCCCCCTTCCACTCTCTCTCTCATTAAAAAGAAAAGAAAAGAAAAGATACATGTAAAAATGACCATATTAATAGATTAAAGGTAAAACTATATGATCATTTAATTAGATATACAAAACATACAATAAAATTTAATACCTATTTGTGATAAAACCTTGTAATAGTTTAGAAAAAAAAGGTGATATCTTTATCTTGACAAAGTATATCAACCAAAAAAGTACAGAAGACATTATGTTTTGTTTCTTAAATTTTAAAAGATAGAGCAGTACAATGTACCTATGTACCCAATGTCCAGTTTCAGCAGTTACCAACTTGTGGGTAATCTTATATTGCTTTTAATTTTTTTAGTGTGGTAAATTTAATGCAGAAAATTGGTCTTTTACCACACCTTCATTTCTCTTGTGCTACTACAACAGAATACCACAGACTGGGTAATTTATATGTTGATTCTATTTGGGGTCCTTTGTATTTCTTGGGTCTGGATGACTGAATGCACCTCTATGTTTGGAAGTTTCTGCATGTATTTCATGGATTAGATCTTCTATGCTCCTGTCCAATTTTTTGCCTTCTGGAATATACATTATTCAGATATTTGGACATTTCATAGTGTCTAGTATTTTCCATATGTTGTCTTCATTTTTTGAAATTCTTTTTAAAATTATTTTTGGTGGTTTTATCTAAGTGAAAGGTTTTGTCATCTAGTTCAGAGATTCTTTCTTCTATGTAATCCAGTCTACTATGAATACTTTCGAGGGAGGTCTTGATTCCCTGTATTATTGTCTTCATCTCTAGAAATTCTGATTGGTTCTTTTTTTTTTTGGAGATTTTTTTTTGCTATAGGGCACGTGTGCTCACCAGAAAGACAGAGAGAGAGACACAGAGACAGGAAGTGAGAAATCAGCCCCCAGGGGGGATGGCCATGCTGCAGTCTCTTTTCCATTCTCCTCTCGGGATTTTGGGCACACACACACAAACACACACACCCGGGAGGAGTTTAAGCCACCCAGGACTCAAATCAAACCGTGGTTGACTACATGGGAGTCCAGCCACATAGCCATTATGCCAACTGCTGGTCCCC
>NW_006159996.1:99565-159240 GCF_000334495.1 Tupaia belangeri chinensis | reverse complement strand
CCTGCTGCATGGTGACCGTTTCTTTTGTGCTGTCTGTTTTTGAAGAAGAGTTGCTCTGTTCCATTGAGGAAGAGGCGTTTCCTTGTTTTCCCATATTTCTTAGTGTCTCTGCCCTGGTTTTTAGACATCTGATGGAGTCTACACTTCTTACTTTTCCTGGTGTCAATTCTATAGTGTCAGGAGGAAGAAGAGCACTACTTCTCAGATGTGTAATTGGTAGAAGGCCTTGTCGTCCAGTCAGAGAACTGTGTATATAGCCAGCTTTAGGTGTTGATTCATTTTCCAGTCTCTTAGACCCAGGTGCATCTGGGGTTGAGCTAGAGAGTTTCAACTGGGGGGAGGGATTAGAAGTTGTGTACACTGTGCAGTTCAGAAAACTATGAAGTCTCAAAATATTCCTGGTGGGCAGAAGGCAGCTAGAGGTCTAAGGCAGTCTTCATGCCTCAGTTGGTCTCACTGGCTGCTGCTGCTCCCTGCTCCACAGTGCAGACTCCGGGGATAATGGCCTTGAAGGGAGGTTGGAAGAGCCTGTCTGGGCTGCACCTGGAGCAGTTGGAAGATAGTGAGAGATCCTGAGGTGGTCCCCTGTGTTGATCTCTCTGCCTGAATGTGCTCCCTGCTCTGAAGTGCAAGCTCCAGGGGTAATGGCAATGAAGGGCCAGACTGGGTAATTTAGAAACAATAGTTAATTTGGCTCATGGTTCTGAAGGCTGTAAAGTCCAGGGGCTACATTAAGTGAGGGCTGCCTTGTTGCACTATCCCATGGCAAAAGGTGGAAAAGAGGACACACCAAAAAAAAAAAAAAAATGTGAAGACTAAGCTCAATTTCATAACAAGCCCACTTTCAAGATAATGCACCTACTCCCATGATACTAACATTGATCCATTTCTTTTTACAACATCTTAAATTTTTATTTTATTTTATTTTATTTTTTTTGCTATAGGGCGTGTGCGCTCGCCAGACAGAGACAGACAGACAGACAGAAAGCGAGAAATCACCCCCCGGGGGGATGGCCACGCTGCAATCTCTTCTCCTCTATTCTCCTCTCGGGATCTGGGGCACGCACGCGCACACACGCCTGGCATGAGTTTTAAGCGACCTGGTCCGGGACGTGAACCGTGGTTGACTAAGTGGGAGTTCAGCGACATAGCTATTACGCTAACTGCTGGTCCCTTAAACTTTTAATTCTTTTTTAAAGGTTACCTAGACTACTTTTGATTAAGAAAACTGTAGAAAGTTAGTAACTGCCACAAAGGAAACAGACAGTGGCACATATCAATTTTCCACAGGGTTCTGCTTTGCCAGGTGTCAGAATGCGCTGCTTGGGGTCTCTGTTTATACTTGCCGGAATCAATCGTGGCAGATTTTAGTCCACAGGTTCCTTTTCCCCATATTTCTTTGTAAACTCTTTGACATGGTTATAGACTTTTTTTTTTTTTTTTTTTTTTTTTTTTTTAATGGTCTTAGAGTATTCTTCAGCTTGGTCAGCCAGGAGGGGATACTTACAGTGGGAGGGTCATTCAGCAGTGCTAGTAGTAGCAGTGCTATGAGGGACAGGATTACCTGGTCTGTTTTGATTGCTGGTTTCCAGTTTTCAGCACTAATTACTAGCATACAGACCTGTCCCTTTTCATTGATATTCGGGTGATAGATCTTTGTTTCAAATGTGATCTTCAGTGGTTTGAATGGATACTCTGCTGGAAAGTTGGTTTCTATTCTGAAACCCCCCTTGTCATATGGAGGGTTGTTATGAACAATAAGCCCTTGCCAAGTCAATAAATTAACTTCATCAACCTGGATGTCATGGCAGTTTTTCTTTCCACATTTGCGAATTTTTTCAAGTTCCTTTTCACACAGAGTGCAATCAAGTTCAGGAGAAGGAGAAAAACAATTTAACAAAAGAGTCAGTCTGGCTAAAGCAGGCCCCTAGCTCCCAGCCTATTTCTTCACATATTAAATAATCTGTAAGGGACCAGCAAATGGTATAATGTTGTGTTGCTGGACTTGCAGTTTGAGTCTCAGACCCAGTGGCTTAAAACTCATGCTGGGCGATGTGCCTCTGTGCCCAAAATACCGAGAGGAGAGTGGAGGATAAGGGATTGCAACACGGTCATCCCTCCTGGAGAGTGGTGGTGGTGGTGGTGACTTCTCGCTTTCTGTCTCTCTCTCTCTGTCTCTCCAGCAAGCACACAGGCCCTATAGCAAAAATCTCTTAAAAAACCCCCGTAAGTTGTTGGTTAGTTGAAGAATATATTTTTACATGTCTTCCCAATGTGGCCACACTATACATTGTTATAAATTCTCCTTTCCTCTCTCCCCCCCGCCCCCCCCCCAAAAAAAAAAAAATTCTTTCATCAGCCTCCTGCAGGTCACCATCTTGGATCTCTACCATTTTGTAGCTTTTTAAAAAAATTTTAAATGATCATTTAAAATGATTATTTATTTTTACATTTCCCCACAAACATTTACTTTACATATCAAAAAATTTTTGCTCATACTCCATAGTTCTTAACAGTTAATAAACAACTTAAAAAATTTCAAAAAACTGAATTTTAAAGATAATATTCAAAATATTTGTTATAATTTTGTTTGTGACTCTATAACAACAGACACTGTGGTTTTAAATATTTTTGAGAAAATATTTACATGTCAACTACTCAAACTGTTGAAAAGCAAACATCCAGCACATAATTCACGCATAAACCTTCTCAATTCACCCCTCCCTAGCAAATATTCTGTGATATATGACCTGCTAGCAAAAAATCAGTCTCTTTTTCTTCCTTCAAAATCATCTTCAAGATAATCCTCCGGTTGTGGCTGCTTTTTTGCAATCTCTACTGACTATAATGCTGGGCTGGAAAAGTCCAGGTTATTTTATGGTATAAATTCTTTCATATAGCTTCTCTATCCCTCTCTGCCAGGCAGAACTGTTTATGGCGCCAGGTCATCTTTCCAAAAGCTTCTGTTGGCTTACTTGAGATCTACCTTAGTTCCATAGTTTTCTTGTTTAATCTCTGGATATGACATTCCACTCAAAGCCCTGTCCAATAACAAGTATTTCCAATTTCTGATTCAAGGCAACTTGTGCAGATAACCATTCTGCCACAAAATAAGAATACTCTTAAATATTTTCCAATTCCAGTGGGGTCAGGAAGGGATAATAGTTTATATTTCCATTTAAAGAAACAAACAAGAAGAAATATTTTAACAAATTGACGAACCTATCAACAGCTCAAAAGAAACCAAAATCCCCAAATTGGGAAAACAAAACAAAGAAAAAGACAGTAATGTTTTACTCAAATGTCATAAAATTCTATTTTACCTGTTCAGTCTTATGTAATAATCTCTCTTCTGTTGAAATTACAGCATTACTATGGTCTGATCTTTCTGTTTAAATCCTGGAAGTTAACATTCAATGTTATTGTTGATATTTTTTGTCCCTAGCATTAAGTTGGCCATTTTCGTGGTTGCTTTTTGTTCTCTTATTTCTGTATGTGTGTCTTTAGTTTTCTTGGTAAAGTACTCCTTTCAGAACTTCTTGAAGAGCTGGTCTGGTGTTAGTAAATTCTTTCAGGTTTTGTTTATCTGAGAATGTTTTTATCTTTTCTTCCTACATGATGGATAATCTTGCTGGGCATAGTATTCTTGGTTGAAATTGTTTTTCACTTAACACTTCGAATATATTTTCCCATTCTTTCCTTGCTTGCATTGTTTCTGCTCGGTCTTCTACATGGACTAATCTGCTTTTAATACTTTTGAGGGACGTTTTGATTTCCTCTATTACAGCCTTCATCTCTAACAGCTTCATTTGATTCTTTTTTTTTTTATGGTGTGTATTTCCTCTTTCAGATTGTGCAAGAACTTCCTCACCTTCTAGAACTTGTTGAGGAAGCAAAACCCCAGGGCTCCTGCTGATTTTCTGACACTGAAAGCATCAGGCAAAAGTAGAGATGCTGAAGAAAATAGACAAGCAGTTTACATTGCCAGTGAGTACAACAGTGTTCCTAAAGTCTAAAGTCTAGTGGGACGTCTCTTTCCTGGGGCATGCTCATGCTGAAGGTGTGTGAGGCCACACCCTCACACACATTTTTCTTTTTAAAAAAATATTTATTTATTTAATTTTATTTATTTTTATTATCATTATTTTAATTCTTTTTAATTTTTTTTTACTTTTTGAGAGAGGTTTTTGCTATAGGGCGCATGCACTCGCCAGAAAGACAGAGACAGAGAGATGGAAAGCTAGAAATCACCCCAGGGTAGATGGCCATGCCGCAATCCCTTCTCCTCCATTCTCCTCTCGGGATCTTGGGCACGTACACACATGCACCCAGCGTGAGTTTTAAGCCACCAGGTCTGGAACTCGAACCGCGGTTGACTATGTGGGAGCCCAGTGACATAAGCCATTACGCTAACTGCTGGTTCCCGAAATACAACTGACTTTTTTTTTTTTTTTTTTTCCGGAGAGGTTTTTGCTCTAGGGTGCGTGTGCTCGCCATGCAGACAGAGAGACACATAGAGACAGAAAGCGAGAAATCACCCTCCAGGGGGGATGATCACGCTGCAATCCCTTCTCCTCCATTCTCCTCTCGGGATCTTGGGCACGCACGCACATGCGCCCGGCATGAGTTCTAAGCCACCGGGTCCAGGACGTGAACCGCGGTCGACTACGTGGTAGTCCAGCGACATTACGCTAACAGCTGGTTCTCAATACAATTGACTTTTGAGTATTGATTTTATATCCTATAATTGTGCTGAACTTGTTTATTATCTCTAATAAGTTTTGTTTTTTTAGGTTTTTTTTTAAATAACTATTTATTTTATTATTTATTTATTCATTCATTGATTTTTTAATTTGACCAGAGAGAGACAGAGGGTGAGAGTGAGAGAGAGAGGAAGTGAGAAAGCAAGCCACCAGGTCCAGGACTCAAACCCCGGTTGGCCATGTGGGAGTGTCCAGCACCTTGATCACCACGCCACCTGCTGGCCCCTTATTTTTTTAGTTTTGTTATAGGGCACATGTACTCGCCAGAGAGGGAGAGGGAGGAAAAGTGAGAAATCACCCCCCAGGGGAGATGGCCATGCTGTAATCCCTTCTTCATTTCCCTCTTGGTCTTTGTGCATGCATGTACGTGTGCCTGGCATATTTTTAAATCTCTAGGTCTGGAACTTGAAGCACGTAGTTGGCCTTGTGGGATCCAGCCACCCTCACTACCATGCCACCAGCTGGCCTCAGCTTTTTGAGGTAGATTCATTAGGATTTTGTATGTATAAGATCACGTCATGTGCAAATGGAGATAGTTCTGCCTCCAACCCCCCCAATATGAATACCTTTTATTTTTCTTTCTTAATTGCACTGGCTAGAACTTTTATTATGATGTTAGATAGAGGTAGTGAAAGCAGGCATCGTTTTCTTGTTCCTGATCATAGGGAAAAAGTTTGCAGTTTTTCAGCATCAAATATGATGTTATCCATGGGTTTTCCCATATATGCTCTTTTTTACATTGAGGACATTTTCTTCTATATCTGGTTTATTGATTGTTTTCATCATGAAAAGGTATGGGATTTTGTCAAGTGCTTTTTTATGAGGTGATCATGTATTTTTCTCCTTCATTCTGTTCCTCTGGTATACTTCACTGATTTTCATGTACTGATTTTCATGTGTTGAGCCACCTTTATATCTCTGGGGAAAATACCACTTGCTCACATTAAGTAATCTCTCTCTTTTTTTTTTTTTGGGGAGGTTTTACTATAGGGTGCCTGCCGCCCACCAGAAAGAGAGAGACAGAGAGACAGAAAGCGAGAAATCACCCCCAGGGGGATGGCCACACTGCAATCCTTCTCCTCCGTTTTCCTATAGGGATCTTGGGCATGCACGCACATGTGCCCGAGTTTAAGCTACCAGGTCCGGGACTTGAACTGCAGTCGACTACATGGGAGTCCAGCGACATAGCCCTTACGCCAACTGCTGGTCCCGACATCAAGTAATCTCTTAATGTGCAGTTGAATTTGGTTTGTTAGTATTTTGTTCAGGGGTTTTGCATGCATATTCATACAAAGGGATATTGGTTTATAGTTTTCTTGTAGTTTCTTTGTCTTGCTTTGATATCAGAAAAACACTGACCTCAAGAACAAATAGGAATTGGTCCTTTCTCATGTATTTTTTTTGAAGAGTTTGAGAATTGGTGTACCATTTATTTATTTATTTTCTTTTTTGCTATGAAGTTCTTGAACTCACCAGAGAGAGAAGAGAGAGAGGAAGAGAAGAAAGCATGGGAATGGTCACGCCACAGTCCCTTCTCCTTCATCTCTTCCTTTTTTAGGGATTTTGGGTATGCACACTCATGCATCTAGTGTGTTTCTCAGGCTGCCTGGTCTGGGACTTGAACTGTGTTGTTGGGCCATGTGCATCCCAGCTGCTTTAACCACTAGGTCAGGGAGCCAGCCACCCTTTTTAACAGACACTGTTTTTGCTGGCCAGTGGGCCTGGGCTTTCTGGCCTGGGGATGCGTATTTGGAGCACTGGCCTTGAAGCTGGGCTGGGTTAACTTTTCCATATTTAATTTATCTTGATAACTCCATTTTGGTCACCTCTTTAGGGAGACAGTTAATACTGATACAGATTGGAAGCTGGCATGGCAATCCAAGGTCAAATTCCTAAGTCACACTTTAGGACTATAGATTTTCCCATGTGTTCTATGTTTCCTTGGATTGATAGATGAACAGTATGATCTTTGGCTTGCCAAGCAAAAACAAGCTTCTGAGCCATCCAAAGGATCAGAATAAGCTAGCTGACAAAAGAGTAAGTTCTGAGTTGAAAATAATATTTAAGTATTTTCTCATATATCTAACATTTTAGGATGAAAGACTCCATTTAGCACAACTTTCCACAATATTAAGTTTATATCTGATCACAGAGGTGGCCACACATGCTTTTTTTTCCCTAAGTAGTAAATCATAAATGTGTGCTATTGTGTTCTGCTGCTTCAACTCAACAATATTTTATATACCTGTTTTCATGTATCATCACTGTCCATATTTTTTCCTATGTTAATGGCAACGTGATTTTGCTGTTCCAGATGACTCTTTTTTTAGACCGTTGATTTTATTCAATCAACAGATATTTTTTGAGTACCAGGTGCAGTGCTGGGCAGTGAGAATATAGCCATGGGTTAGGCAGATAATTGTCATTATCCTTGGGGAGCTCCTAGTCACATAGATCCTAGTTGTTACACACCTGCAAAATAGAACTTCACAGCCCTGGAGAGCGTAAGGAGGCTGTACACTCCCTAGCTCTGATTTCCTATTGCTGCCTCCAAATGCAAACAAAACCTTGGAGGAATAGTCTTAGTTATACTAGCAACTGGGCTGTCAGCAAAGCCCAGGATGGGGAGCCCTGGGACCACAGAAGAGGTGGCTTTGAAATGGGACTGCCGCAGCAGGGAGGGCTGCTGTTTCCTAGGCAATACTCTGCATAATATATTTAGTGTGTGGTCACGGCAGAACTAAATGTGGTTTCTGATCCCAAATTGGTAATAAATGTAGACGTATTTAGAGTCAGAAACAATGCATTTAAAATCCTCTGCTCTTTAATTGTCCTGCCAAGTGCTGAGTTTAGGTTTCTTTGTTTCTTGGCTACCTACCCAACCTCCCACTATCTCTTGGAGAAGGCGCTTGGATTTTCTCTGGGCGTTAGGTGGGATTGTGAAAGCCGTGAGTTATGGCTCCCTGAGCTGTGTTGAGAGGCATCTGATTTTTGTGTTTCTGCCCACATATGTAAATGTGTACACTTTAAAATTCATCTCCCTTTCAAGTTTTTAAGGATCTGGTATTATAAATAGTCTTGGGCTCTCAGGCATATTAAAAATAAAATATAATGTTTCAGTAGCTGGTTTACCTGGAAGACATAGTCTATGCCAACATAGTAGTAGCTAGTTCCATGTTTGGTGACCCATCTTATACTACTGCTAAGTGTTTGTATAAATAAATGCTGTTTTCTTGGGGCTTCTCAGTAAGTTTAAGTATCACCTTAATTGTTGTCTATCTCATTATTATAAAGTTGTAATTTGTGTCTTCCATTGCCTGGAATAGTATCCATTTTCTCATGGTATATTCCTTTGGGGGCTCTCTTTTTAATACTGTATTGTCTGAAACTCAATTTTGAAAACTCATGTTATCCACTGATTATGACTAGGGCATCAGTCACCTAAGGCCGGTGGTGATACCTTTTAGATGTTCTGTCCTATAGTATGATACCCAGTGTCCTCAGGGAACTGAGGCTAATGCATTAATAAAATACCTTTCTGTGGCACTTGCTTCTAGAGTGTGAGTGCTATATGCTTACGATTGACAGTGGTGCAGAATGAGGGTTGATTATTGATTTCCAGGTAGTCTCTTTGGAACTTTGAACTGGAAATCATACCTTCCTTCCTATTTTAGTCCCACTAAGAGTCCCTGACATTATCTGGACCTTTAGAGACAGCAGGGGAAAGGAAAGGCGAACTGATTCCTCTCCATGCCCAGACCTGTGGGGTATGGGAGAGTGTGTGAAATCCATGGTGTTCTTTGGGAGCAGGCTGTCGAGAAATCCTGTAGTGCTTGGTGTCAGCTGGCGAGTGCACATGTCCTATGACAAAAATCTTGAGAGAGAGAGAGAGCGAGAGAGCGAGCCAACAGGTGGCATAGTGTTTAAGGCACCAGATTGGATTCCCACATGGTCAACCGGAGTTTGAGTCTCGGACCTGGTCGCTTGAAAATCATGCCGGATACATGTGTGTGCTGTGGCCACCCACTCTGAGGGGAGATTTCTCACTTTCCCTCTCATTGTCTTTCTCTAGTGAGCACCACTCTGACAAAAACTGAAAGAAAAAAATTTAAGAGTTATAAAAGAGAAAAAAGGAAACTGGGGGGGTTTTATTCCCTGCCAACTGTCTAGATTGGGCCCAGAAGACTAACTAGGTCTGTTGCTTTTGCCCTGGCTGTTTCTGTCCTCTCTGTTTCCCCCTTAGAGGTAGGAGAGCACCAAGGGATCGGACAGGACTGACTCACCAGGAAACTGAGCTCTAAAGTGTCTGCTCATAGTCAGCTGACACTGATGCAGATCTAGCTTAAAGATTTCAATGGAAATGTGTCTGTAACCAGCCGGAGTGTAATCCAGGTGTGTGGGCAGTCTATGGCTCAGGGAAACTAGGCTCCACTGAGAGGTCAGTTGTTAGAATAGAAGGCAATTTGGGATGAAGAGTTAGCGTAATGGCTATGTTGCTGGACTCCCATGTAGTCAGCGGTGGTTCGAGTCCTGGACCCGGTGGCTTAAACTCACGCCGGGCACTTGTGTGTGTGTGCCCAAGACCCCGAGAGGAAAATGGAGGAGAAGGGATTGCAGCATGGCCATCCTCCCTGGGGGGTGATTTCTCGCTTTCTGTCTCTGTCTCTCTCTGTCTTTCTGGCGAGTGCACGTACCCTATAGCAAAAGCCTCTCCAAAAATAAAAGAAAAAAAAATAAAAAGGAATAGAAGGTGATTCTATAAGGGAATGAAGCCTTCACTGCTTTTCCTACCCTTTGCTCAGAATTTTCTCTAATAATAGTAGTGAAAGCTACAAGCTTTTTAAAGCCCTTGTTTTTTCTTAGGCACTGTGCTATGTGCTTTATGTGAATTCATCTGATACAGATAACCATACTACAAAATAGTTACTATCAAGTTCTTTCATAGGTGAAAGAATTAAAACTTAGATTAAGCATCTACCCAAGGTCACACAGCTAGTTAGGGAGAGCTGTGTTGAAAACTGAAAGTCACATTTTTTCTATTTCATTAGAGTGGAGATGGAATGGAATGGAACTTCTGATAACCTTGGTTGTTATCATCAGACATTGGCTGATCATTCTCAGCATCCCAGGCAGGATCTAAGAGCATATACAAAGAGTAGTCTCCCTGCCCTCTCCCTGCTAGGAGCTTACAGTTTAGGACCTATTGGAAAATACACCGATCAGGTCTGGGATATTACTGTATTTCACCTGATCATTTGCTGGTGTGCTTTGTCAAACCTTATTCACCTTGTTGCATTCCATTTTCTTGGTCTGCCATGTAGAAAATTGTTTTATGTATTTCCCAGATCAGGCGTGGGTTGGTGTCAGGGTCATAGATTAGTTGAAAATGAGCTTAGATACTGTTTTGGCCAACTTCTACTCAATATAGGTTTCCTTTTACTGAGTTTTGCCGGACAGTTGGCGTATATGAAGGGAGTACTTTGTGCTGGGCTCTGTGAAGAAGAGCAGGGAAGTTTTTGCTTCTTGTACAGCTGGGATGCTTTAATGATGCAGGTTAAGAGGTCAAAGAGGTCAAATCACACAGAGAGCCAGAGACCTGACTGCAACCTGAGTCAAGGGCTTTCTTCCTCCTCAGTGTCTGTGCCACTTGCTGTGGGCTTTGCCATGCTAAGAGCATTCAGTAATCTCTTTCTCTGTGTGTGTGTGTGTGTGTGTATGTGTGTGTGTGTGTGTGTGTGTGTACGCGCATGTGTTTGTGTTTTGTGACATGCAGAAACATGGACATGGTAGAGGTGAGTTACTCCAGAAGAGGGCCCTCCCTGCCCTCTCCCTGCTAGGAGCTTACAGTTTAGGACCTATTGGAAAATACACCGATCAGGTCTGGGATATTACTGTATTTCACCTGATCATTTGCTGGTGTGCTTTGTCAAACCTTATTCACCTTGTTGCATTCCATTTTCTTGGTCTGCCATGTAGAAAATTGTTTTATGTATTTCCCAGATCAGGCGTGGGTTGGTGTCAGGGTCATAGATTAGTTGAAAATGAGCTTAGATACTGTTTTGGCCAACTTCTACTCAATATAGGTTTCCTTTTACTGAGTTTTGCCGGACAGTTGGCGTATATGAAGGGAGTACTTTGTGCTGGGCTCTGTGAAGAAGAGCAGGGAAGTTTTTGCTTCTTGTACAGCTGGGATGCTTTAATGATGCAGGTTAAGAGGTCAAAGAGGTCAAATCACACAGAGAGCCAGAGACCTGACTGCAACCTGAGTCAAGGGCTTTCTTCCTCCTCAGTGTCTGTGCCACTTGCTGTGGGCTTTGCCATGCTAAGAGCATTCAGTAATCTCTTTCTCTGTGTGTGTGTGTGTGTGTGTATGTGTGTGTGTGTGTGTGTACGCGCATGTGTTTGTGTTTTGTGACATGCAGAAACATGGACATGGTAGAGGTGAGTTACTCCAGAAGAGGGCCCCAGTAGATTCATTAAAAAATTTTTTGTCCCGAAATAAAATGGGCCTTTTTATTAATACTGTTGCAGAATAAATAAAATGATGAGTCCAGTTGACTTCACAGACCCCTGAGAGAGAGTATGGTCTTGGAAAAAGCATGGATTCTGGGGCCAAACTTGCTTTGAATCCTGACTTTACTGCTCTCTGGCTGCTTGAACTCTGGCAACTTTATTTAAGCTCTCTGAATTTTGATTCTCTCAAGGGTAAAATGAGCAGCATATTAGAACCCCCTCAGAGGGTTGTTGGGAAGGGTAAACGACCTTAGTACTTTGCTTGGAACTTAGAAAGTGCTCTATAAATGTTGTCTTTAATTACTAATTTATTTTCTTCTGAGATGCCAAGATGTAGCATTTGAATTCTGAAGGCTGAGTGTCACTGGGATATTTCTCTCCCTTCTCCATGCCAGTTATATAATTATGATTATTACAGCCCTACAAAGGGTAAGGGAATAAGCTACTGAGCAGTCTGAGGTATGGCTGAGGCCTTGCAGATGATGCAGTTATGTCTGATGGCAATTTCTTCTTGGAGAATTTGCCTTCCCTCCCCTCCCTCTATGTGACTGCCTGCTCTGTCCTGAAGATGTGTGTTTTGGGAGAGTGGTTTTATGCCATTATGGGAACCTGCTAGATGGCATTGGAGAATCCCTCTATAGTATCACTGGAGTGAATTTTTGTCTCGGTTATTATTAAAACTTTAGATAGATATTGCAATGATTGCATTTAGAAAAATGGCTCCAAATCTCCAAATTTGTGGATCTGTTAGCATTTCAGAGTGTCCTATCCTCCTGCCTCTATTTCTTCCCATCTAGACCCTCTTTTGAAGGGACTTCTTGATGTCTCATTGCTAAATTCAGTGGATTTTCTCCTCATTCTGCCTGATCTCTTGACCTTATTGTCTACAGTGTGTTTTTCCTCATGATTCTCTTCTCTCTTGACCTGTGTAATTCTTTTTTTTTTTTTTTTGAGAGGTTTTCACTATAGGGTGCGTGCGCTCGCCAGACAGACAGAGAGAGACATAGAGACAGAAAGTGAGAAATCACCCCCCAGGGGGGATAGTCACGCTGCAATCCCTTCTCTTCCATTCTCCTCTTGGGATCTTGGGCACGCATGCACACGCGCCCGGCGTGAGTTTTAAGCCACCGGGTCTGGGACACGAACCGCGGTTGACTACGTGGGAGTCCAGCAACATAGCCATTATGCTAACTGCTGGTTCCCTGACCTGCGTAATTCTTCACTAATCTTGTTGCTGCTCCTCAGGTTTCCTCGTTTGCTCTCCTCTTTCTTTTCCTAACCAGCAGCCATGTGTTGAAGACTATTCTTGGCTCACTAATCTTTTCTAAGATTTCCCCCCAGGACAGCGACTCTACTCTTGTTGTTTCAGCACATTACCTCTGTGCTGATGGCATGAACATTCTTAGGGAATTCGGTATGAAGTTGCTAGAGCCTTCCTGGGATCCAGTGACAAGCTCTGTGCCTAATAACATTGAACTCTGATTATTCTAAATGTAGATAGTGAGTGCCTGCTGTGGCTTCTGGGTCTTCAGGTGTCAAAATGAAGACTGAGCCAATAAGATTCCTTCCAGCATTCACATTCTTTGAAGGCCATGACCAAGTAGGATAGGTTTGGAAAGTGCCAGGCTGGTCTCTCTTTTATTCTGTCACTCTTCTTGTCATTTGGTTTCTCATAGATGGAGCCACTATTTTTTTTGTCTCTGAAGCTGCACTTTTTTTTTTTTTTGCCCTGATCTGCTTAGCTACCTTCTTAAAGATGCTTTCACTTTAGAGTGGTGGTGAGGTATTATGTCCCCCTACTTCTTAGGGTTCAGAGTTTTGAGAAGGGATCAGGAACCCTGTTTATTACTCGTTCCATTTCATCACATCCCATGTTGCTCTCCACCTAGAGCTTCAGTCCCAGCTGGGCCTGTGGAACCTTTCTTGGATCCCTGTGCTGCCTGGCAGGATCAGTACTTGTCTGTATTGACACTAGACAGGCCTCTCTTGGGTGCACCCTTGTAGGGTGTAAGAGTGGATTTCGGCATTTAGCTCTTTGGTCAGGGAGGGGGTCGGCTTCATTATGAACTTTCTATCTTCTGATAGCTTTCTCTTATCATTTTTTCCCTTTGGTACCTTAGCTTTGTTGAGAGCAGTCCATTTTTGCTTGGCCCTAGGCATAGCTTCAATATTTGAGGGAGATAGGTCCCCATTATACAGATGGCCAGTAGCTCAGGAATGTTCTCAGTCCAGCCACCTAGTCAGTTAGGGATTTGGCTGCAGTTAGAAGGCACATTTCTTTTGCTGTTCAAAGGCTTTTTCAGAATAATTGCTGTTTACCTCTTAACTTTCTGTTTAGTTTGTGTCTTGGGGCGGGGGGAAGCCTGTTTGACTACTCCAGACTTGTTTTTCTTGTCCTTCAAATTATTCTTCAGATTTCATTTCTTTTCTTAAGCCTTTGCACATTGTTCTCCCTTGTCAGGGCTGTCCTTTCAGTGTCCTCTTTGCATTGTTTCTTCAGCTTCATATTTGTCTGCTTAAATTAGGTGTTGAGCTTCTGTTTGTGTAGAGGTGAGTGACTATGTGCGTGTATATGAGTTTGTGCAGCCCATAAATAGTAATGAATGTGTGTCTGCAGGAAGCGCTCATCCTCTAACCTTCAGTTTGTGAAGCAAGGGATTCTTACAGCTGTTCCTGCAGCTGGCAGTTCTGCATACTGGTGCCCTGGCTCTCTTATTGCCATGATGCTAGGAAAAGCACTGAGTGGACTGGTTCTCTCTTGGGGCTCCACAAAAACCTGTCTTGGATCTCCCCATTTTCAGTGATGCCTGTCCTTTAACATCTGTTTTCTTCACTTCCTGGGCATAACTGTTCACAAAAGGCTTTGGTCCTAGTTTGAGGTATGGGTCAGATGGAGGGGACATGCATTTTGTAGGAGGCAGGAACTCTGGAGAGTGGTTCCTGGGTGCTGGATCTGGCCCTGACTGACTGTGGGTTGAAGGACATCAGTCTTCATCCCCTTTCCAAAGATGGAATGATATCTTGGTGCCAGGTGGTATCCTAAGTGCTTTCCATGCATTGCTTTATTTAATCTTCCTACCAACCTTTTTTCCTTCTTTCTTTTTTTTAGAGAGAGATTTTTGTTACAGGGTGCATGTACTTGCCGGAGAGACAGAGAGAGACAGAAAGAGAGAAATCACCACAATCCCTTGTCCTCCATTCTCTTCTCAGGATCTTGGGCATGCATGCACACGCAGCTGAAATGAATTTTAAGCCACTGGGTCTGGGACTCGAACTGTGGTCGACTCTATGGGAGTCCAGCAATGTAACCATTATACCATCTGCTGGTCCCCCTACCAACCTTTTGAAGTAGGAACCCTTATACCCATTTGTAGGTGAAGAAACTGATGAAGTTGGGTCTAAGATCACATAACTAGGAATTGACAGAGCCAAGAATTGGCCTTAGATTTATCTGATTAATTCTGTGTGGTGCACTTTTTGTACAGTGATTGTCTGTTTGCTTCAGATTTTTTCATTATAATACATAAGTAGAGGGCTGGCAGGTAGTGTGGTGATTGAGGTACTGGACTCTCCCACATGGACAGGAACGGTTTGAGTCCTGGACCTTGTAGCTTACCTTCTAATATTTCTCTCTCTCTCTCTGTCTCTCTCTGATGAGTCCATGTGTCCTGTACCCAAATTTTTAAAAATAATGATAATTAATGAAAGTTAAATAAACAATTCTTTTTCTTTTCTTTCTTTTTTTTTTCTTTTTTTGGCGAAGTTTTTGCCATAGGGCGCGTGTGTTTGCCAGAGAAACAGAGAGACAGAAAGCGAAAAATCATCCCCCAGAGGGCATGGCCAAGCTGCAATCCCTTCTCCTTCATTCTCCTCTTGGGATCTTGGGCACACATGCACAGGCGCCTGGTGAGAGTTTAAGCCTCTGGGTCTAGGACTTGAACCGCGGTCGACTACATGGGAGTTCAGTGACATAGCCACTACGCTAACTGCTGGTCCCAATAAACAGTTCTTTTAAATATATGTAAGTAGGGGGGACCAGCAGTTGGCATAATGGCTATGTCACTGAACTCCCATGTAGTCCACCACGGTTCAAGGCCTAAACCCAGTGGCTTAAACGCATGTCGGGTGCGTGTGTGTGCACGCCCAAGATCCCAAGAGGAGAATGGAGGAGAAGGGGTTGTGGTGTGGCCATCCCCTGGAAATGATTCTCTCTTTCTGTCTCTCTGTCTCTCTTAGTCTTTCTGGCGAGCGCATGCACCCTATAGCAAAAACCTCTCAAAAAAAAAATACATATATATGTAGGAATTATTGCCCTCTCACTTTTCCCAGAAGAGCTGGGAAAACAAATATGCACGGTGGGTTAAGAACAAGAGCACTTTAGAAGATCCAACTCTGCAGACTCCAACACGGGCTGCTGAGGTGGCGCCACTTGCCTAGGACACTGAGAATCTTTTCCAATCTCCCTGTGCTCTGGTCCAGCCTGTGACAGGAGAGTAGCCACTGCCCATGGGGCCTGCCAGCCAGAGATCCAGCAGTTCCCTTCCCTCTCCCTTTGTGGGCTTTTTGCCATCCCATCCCATTTGTTTGTTACAGGAGGGTGTCTTATTTATACAGAACCAGGTCTCTTCCTCTAGTCCTGTTGGAATTGCAGACAATGAAGCACTGAGGGAGGTGCTGGCTATACCTCTTTGTAAGGTCTTCCCAAGCATCTGCTCTGGTCTACAGTAAGCTGACAATACACATTGCTGGGAGCATTCAACCTCTTATTTAAGTAGAGGTACAGCCTACAAATGGGCAGTTTTGATAGAAAAATGGGCATCTCGAGTACCTTATTATCTCTTTTGTCCCCAAGCTCAAGGATACTTAAGGAAGGAATTATTGGTGGAACATTGAAATAGGTTCCTCTTTCCTGGACGGAGTGATGGTATTTTAAGTTGGATGAAGGCCATAAGTGTAAAGATGTGGGTCTGTCTGTCACTGAGAGCTAAGGATGATGGGAAGATTTGTTCTGCAGAGCATGCAAGGGCTGGTGATCAGGTGAACCTAGGGTTCTTGGGTGGCTAGTGGTTTGGGGAGGGCACTGTCCTCCGGCCAAGTAGCCAGTGTATGTCTCAGAGGGATGCCATGACTTATGTCAAGATTGAGATTTTCTGTTGCTGCCTCTGCCTAGGTCATATAATGGTGGGCTGTACTGGCAGAACACAGCCATATGCCACTTCCCCTTTCCTGCTTTCTCCCTTTCCCTCAGCTTGAGGAAAACGTCCGGTGCAAACTGTGCCTGCTTGCCCTTCACTGGCTATTCTTGAGTAAGGACTATAAGACTAGGCGAGAGGGCTGCAGGCCAGGCTTTCAAAGCACGAAGAATACCAGTACCTATGCCTGCATGCTGCAGAATTTACCTTTGCTCTCTGAGTGTCCCTGTGAAGCCTGAGAAACTCTTACATGTTTCTCTTAGCCTCATTTTACCTAGGTTTCTTCTCAGCCCTCCTTCCCCCCTCACTCTTCACTCCTGCTCTGTGTCCCCTTTCATGGAAAAATACATGGAGGCAATAAATAGGTCAGATGTGTAGTCCATGTGGACTTACTGAGAGGAAATGAAGGATCCACTTCTGAATTGATCTCTCATCCTTAGTATTGGCAAAAAATGCTTCTGACAGTGTTAGTGTACGTGCAAGAGATGGAGGCCGCCAGGAGCCCTGTGAGAGCTGCCATTTTTCTTGCCTCCCACTCCAGTAGGCGGGGAAGCAGTGATATTTGTGCATCAGCTACCTCTAACCTCTTCTTCCTCAGTCCATTCTGGACCTCCTCCTCCTAGGTGTCATCTTTGCCCTTGACTACTTCTTTCTCATTCATTCATTCATTCATTCATTCATTACTTTATTTCTGTTCAGCCTTTTCTGCAGCGTCAGTTTCAGTGTTTATCCCTGGCTTTAAGAAGGGAGGATCTAATTCAACATGTGTGTGCATGCATATACTCATGAGCACTCTGATGTGAGGGAAGAGAAATCTGTGGCTTTGGGGTTAATTTTGTTTTTGCTCATGTCTCTCTGTTGTCCTGATAATGCTGTGAGCCGCTCACTTCCATTCTTTATCCTTGTTTCCTTCACAGTGAAGTCTATAGGTATAGGACATTATAAGAAGCCCCAGGGCTGTGCACTCTTAAGGCTTATCACCCTGGGTCTCCCTGCCCTTTTCCCTCCTGATATGGTGACTTCTGCCTCTTGTTCATTCTCACCCAGCCTAGCCCCTCTACCTTTTACACTCAGGCATGGCTAGGCCCCTGTCCAGAACCTGGTATGGTACTGTGAACCCACTGGCTGTCTCTCCCTGGGATTGGTGCTCCAGGAAGCTAGGTTGCTAGGGGAAGCTTGCATGGCACTCAGCCGTTCCATTTTGTCGACAAAAAGAGGGGAGGGGGGAAACTGGCAGAAAGCAAAGGCTTTTGCTGCTGGGTGAGTGTAGCAGCTATTTTTAGCACCCAAGCCTTTGCTTTTCCATTTGGCTGTGCTTTTTTAGCACAGTGCTGGTCCAGCAGGGCTGTTTTCCTTCATGGCTGCAGATGTCCTTAGAGAAAGTTTCTGTCTGCCCCTGATCATGTGTGGGCTGGGCAGAGGATAAATAAATTCTGGGAGTGGGTTTAGACAGGGCTTTGGGTCCCTCTACATTCATGTCATGGGACCAGTTTCTTAAGGTGGAGCAGGGAGGAGTGTAGTAGGAATAGGAAGGAGAGAAGGTAAACACCATACTTTTCAGAAATGCTCCCCTGTAATTAATTCACTTAAGCCTCAATTGAGTAAAATGCCTAATGAGGTGTATTGGGGCTGAGGGATAAACACAAAACCTTTTGTAAGAGTCTATGCTAATACTGATACATTCTGATGTTTTCTAAGGGTTTTGTTTCTTTACTTGTTTTATTTTTTTCTATTTTTTTAATTGCCAGAGCACGCATGCACATGCCAGAGCATGGTTATGCTGCAATCCCTTCTTCATTTTTTCATCCTGTTGGGATATGGGGCATGCGCATATGCCCAGGATGTTTCTGAAGTCGCGGGGCCTGGGTTTGAGCTGCTGTCAGCCATGTGAGATGTAGCTCCCTTTAGCTATTACATTATGGGGCCCAGCTCTCTGCCTTTTTTTCCCCTAGAATATTTGCCAATTTGGATTAAATTTTCATTCTAGTTTACTGACCAACATTTTTTTACTACTCCAAACCTATTAATCAGTGACTCCTCATTCACCATTTCTCTCAGCCCCTGGTACCCTCTATTCTACTTTCTTTCTCTGGGATAAATCTGTTCTAGCTCATATAAATGGAATCACACTATTGGGTTGTCAGAAAAATCGTGGCACATTTTTATATAGAAAAACATAGGGAAAAATATGTCATGACTTTTCAGCAACCCAATATATATATGTTCTTTTGTGTTTGGATTATTTCATTTGCCATAATGTTTTCTAGTTCGTTCATGTTATAGCATATGTCACAATTTCCTTCCTTTTATGTCTAAATACATTCTAATATATGTATATGCTACTTTTTAAAAATTTTTATTCAAATATAGTGTTTCATTGCAGTCCTCCTAACTCAGTCGTCCAGCTGGGATCACTACAATAGCCAACTTTTTTTGTTTATTTGTTTGTTCTTTTTGACAAAGTCTCTCTATGTTGTCCAGGCCAGCCTTGAGTTTGCAGACCTCCTGCCTCAGCTTCCTGGAGTTGCTGGAATTATAGGACCATACTGCAGCACCCAGCTATCCCACATTTAAAAAAAATAATTATTTAATTTTACTCATTCTAATTAGTTTATTTTTAAAATTTGACTTGAGAGAGACAGAGAGAGGGAAAGTGAGAAAGCAAGCTGCTAGGTCTGGGACTTGAACCGTGGTTAGCCATATGAGAGTCCAGCACTTTACTACCATGCCATGCCACTTGCTGGACCTCCCCCAACCCCTGCATTTATTTTTTTATCCATCCACTTGATGGATACTTTGGTTGTTTCTACCTTTTGGATAATGTAACTAATGCTACAGTGAACACTGATGTACAAATATCTCTTCAAGTTTTCAGTTGTTTCCAGTATATATCTGGGAGTAGATTGTTGAAACATATGGTAATTCTATATTTAGCTTTTTGAGGAGCCACCAAAGTGTGTTCCAGAGTGGTGGTGCCATTTTACATACCTACTGGTGATGTACAAGGTTATATATATAAATATTATAGCCATCCTTGTGATGTCCCTAATGATCAATGATATTGAGAATCTTTTCATTTCCCTATTGGCCACTTTTCTATTTTCTTTGGAAAGCTATCTCTTCAAGTCCTTTGCTCAATTTAAAATTGAGCTATCTTTTTGTTATTGAATTGTTGGAGTTGTTTATGTATTCTGGGTTTTAACCCTTATCAGATGTGTGATTTGCAAATAATTTCTCCCATTCCTTTTTTCTAAAGAGGTTTTTGCCTTTAGGGTGTGTGCACTCACTAGAGAAACAGAGACAGTGAAGGGGAAAGTGAGAAATCATCCCCCCAGGGGGGATGGCCACACTGCAATCCCTTCTCCTCCATTCTTCTGGAAGTATGGGCACACATGCATGCACATGCTCCCGGCATGATTTTCAAGTCACCAGGTCTGGCACTTGAACTGCAGATGACCATGTTGGAGTACAGCAAAGTAACTGCTATGCCATCTGCTGGCCCCACAGTTTCTCCCATCCTGTAGGTTGTCTTTTCATTCTTTTTTCTTTTTTAAAAAATAATTATTTATTTTTATTCATGATTATTTTTAAATTTGGCTTGAGAAAGAGAGAAAGGGAAAGTGAGAAAACAAGCTGCCAGGTCTGGGGCTTGAACCACATTCAGCCATGTGGGAGTCCAGCGCCCTTAACCACCCCGCCACCTGCTGGCCCCTTCTTTCTATTCTTGATAATGTCATTTAAGGCCCACAAGCTTCTTAATTTTGATGAAGTCTACTTTATTTATTTTTTGTTGCCTGTGCTTTTGGTATCCTATTTAAGAAACCCCTGGCAATTCAAGGTCACAATGATTATACCTATGTTGTCTTCTAAGGATTTTATTCTTTTAGCTCTTAAGTTTAGGCCTTTGATTCAGTGTGTGTTTGTGTGTGTGTGTCTGTTTGTGTGTGTGTGTCTGTTTGTGTGTGTATGTCTGTGTGTGTGTGTGTGTGTGTGTGTGTGTGTGGTGCTTCTGTACACAGGGCCTTGCTACTCTATCTACGCTGACTGGGTGCAGCTTGTGATGATTCTGCCTCAGCCTCCTGAGTACTGGTGCTCTGGGTATATGCCACTGCGCCAAGCTTTTTAGGGTGCTAGACATTGAACCCAGGTCCCCTGGGTGGCCTCAGTTTGCTGATCAGCAGCATCCATTATGTACTACCATGGCTAGGCCTTTTTTTAAAGTTAATTTTTGTATATGGTGTAAGGGAATTTTTTTTGCATCTGGATGTACAGTTGTCCCAGCACGATTGTCAAAGATTGTCACTTCCCCATTGAACGATCTTGGCACCCTTGTCAAAATTAATTGACTATATGTATGATTATTTCTGGGCTCTTAATACAATCCCATTGGTCTAGATGTCTGTCTTTATACCAGTACCATACTTTTGATTACTGTAGATTTGTAGTAAGTTTTAAAATCAGGAAGTGTGATTCCTCCAACTTTTATTTTAATTTTTTATTTTTTTGGTCAAAATTGTTTTGGGTGTTCTGGATTTCTTGAAATTCCTTATGAAGTTTTAGATGAGCATCTCCATTTCTGCATAAGCATCATTGGGACCCTTGGTATTTTGATAGAGATTGCATTTCATATTGCTCTGGGTAGTGTTGCCATCTTGACAATATTAACTCTAATCTATAAACTCAGGATGTCCTTTCATCCTTACATCCTTTTAAGTTAACAACTACTAGGGTCCACACCTTGGTTTGTTTGTTTGACTGTATGAAAGGTGATATGAAAGGCTTTGTGGCTTGGGAATATTTAAGTTTGCTGGCTTAGTGGATGCTAATACCAACTGTTTTCAGGTGGATGGTTACAAAGCCTTATGTGGATTTGGACCCATGTTTGTTCACAAGGGCATTAGTTGGTTAGTTTCCCTCTTTTCCCACCATAGCCTACACCACCCTCCACAACCTGATAACAAGTCACCAGTGAGGAAGAAAGGGACCAGGGCTGTTAAAGATTACACAAGAGTCCTGATTGACTATACAGTTCCAATATACCATGAGGCATGTCTTCCCATGGGTGACTGGACTTCTTAATGAGAAATGGTGGCTTCACATTTATCTAGAAGTGATAGAAGACTTCTAATACCTCTATGCAAGAGATGTCTGACATCTGTTGAACAAGTGACATCATGAAAATCATAGTGTCGAGGGACCAGTTATCAGATTTCTACTGACCTCTGTTTTCTGTGCTTTCACCCTCAGGTCCCTAACTATGGCTCCTCAGAGCCCAACTTCATCTAGAATGGCTTCTCTAAGAATAGTGCATGGGCTGCTGATGGTCTCCTGCTTCACCTTCTGCCTCAGTCATCAGAACCCGGTATGAGCCTCATTGTATGCAGAAGGGTCCTTAATGTGGTTTCTGAGAGATCTTCCCTGTCACTAGGCTGTTGTGGAAGTGAGGTGGGCTTTTATTTTTCTTTCTTATGGGAATGTAGTCTGCACTGGGTCACAGAGTATGTCTACTTCATTGTCCCCATCCTCGAGTCCCCTGGCTTTCTTTAAAGCTCATTGCATAGTTTCCCTGTGAGTAAAACAAGATGATTATGATATACTAATAATAAGATGATATAATAATAATGTTTCCATGTAGGAAGGAATGTATTAAGTACAGTCTATGTATTATTTTATCTTTCCAACAATCCTGTAAGGTAGGCAACCTTAATTATTCTCATTTTGAGAAGAAGGCGATGAAGGCTCAGAGACATAAAGTAATTTAGCCAGAATCATACAGCCTGTTCGTGGTATTACCAGTAAGGTCAGGATTCTCTCCAGGAGCTAGGTGCCTATGTGGTGAGCACTAGTCCCAGTAAGACTTTGCTTTTTTCTCTGTTCCTCTCTTCCTTATGCTTTCTCAGTTTGTATCTCCTCCTTTTTGTCCTTTTCTCCCCCCCCCACCCCCCCCCCCCAGGACTTTTTTCATTAATCTAGGCCTCGTTGCACTGGGCTTCTGTCATTGCCACAGGCAGGAGGAGAATGTCCAAAAAGGCCATGAGCTTGGCCTAGCTACAGCATGCCAAGACTCCTGGCCCTGTTTCCTCCCGGCCTGTCTCAGCAACGGCCCGCTCAAACAACCAGCTCCCAATGCTCTCCTTTTACCTTTCTTTAAGAAGCCCCTGACTGTCAGCTCTCTGACAGTTTTACCCTCCTCTGACCATCTTCCCCAACCCCTGGGGCTCCCACTAAATGTTGGGTAAAGTGCTGGAGGCTTTGGAGCAGGAGGCTTTTGAAGTGCAAATGACAATTGTGATGAATTTAATAACAATTCAACTCAGCCAGGTTCACTTCTGGCTCATGGCAAGCTTCCACCTTCTCTCTGAAGTCATTTGTTTTCTTTCTGCCTTTCTCCCCACTTTGTGGTGTAGAAGGGAATATATAGCTAGGAGTCAGGGATCTTTTTAACTTTTAAGATCCTTTTGGTGCCATTGTTTGACCTCTTTCTCAAGGACAAAGAGGATAGCTTCCCAGTAGCATCCGAGGGTAGGACTGGCTAGAGCGTGAGATTGGGGCTGTCTCTGGCATGACTTGGAGATAGAATGGCCCAGAAAAGCACCAGAGATTCTCAGAGGATTAAGGATCCGTGTCCCCTCCCCAACCCACATGCAGCTCATGAGGATCCTTGTGCTCCCCATCAAGAGCTTTAGCAGATGCACAATTAACAAAAGCATGCTGATGAATTTACTTAAGGACCGTGAGTTAGTAAGTCTCTTTTGGATAATAGTCCAACCAAATAGATGAGCTCTCAGAGCCATAATTATTCTGGCCCATTTATATTAGCTCTATTGAGTCTAGTCTCAGAAAAATGTTAATACTGACTTTCATCAACAGAAGCTGCTTTTATCCTTATGTCTGTTCCTAAGCTGTATCCATTTGTCATAATCTTTCATCATGTGCTAAGCACAAGTAGGAGTTGAAGCATCTTTTCTCTCATACCATAAAAATTGCTGCCCTGATGGCATTTAAAATCCAAATTATGCAGCCAGCCACTTTCACAACAACGAAAATGGGGTGGGAATGGGGGTGGTTATGATCCTTTCTTCAGAGCTTGAAGTCCAGGCAAATGGTCCTGAAAACCAGGAGTTGTCTTCCCCAAAGTCATTTGTCCAGGTTAATTAATGGCCACCTAGGAAAGGTGGTTTGTGTACATCAGTGTATGATCTGGAGTCAGCTTCCTTCCCCAGCTCCTGCGATGGCATTTCCCTGAGATGCCACGTCTTAGGAGTGTAGCTGCTAAAGTGCTGTGGTTATATAATACTGACCTTCAAAAAGGTGTTGAGTGATGAGGGAGGTAGTAGAGCCCAGTAGAATGAGAATAGTTTCTTTATAAGGTCCCTTTTGTCACCTACTTTGGCAATTTCGCCATTTTCAAACTATGTTTCCTAATCTGTAAGATAAAGCAGGGTTGCTACTTCCTTGTTAAGATTTTAATGTAGAGGGGACTAGCAGATGGCATAATAATTATTTCACTGGACTCCCATGTAGTTGTGATTCGAGTCCCGGACCTAGCAGCTTAAAATTCATGCCGGGTGTGTGTGTGCGTGCCCAAGATCCCGAAAGGAGAATGGAGGAGAAGGGTTGGCAGCATGGCCATCCCTTCTCCCCCCCCAGGGGGGCTGATTTCTCGCTTTCTGTCTCTCTGTGTCTCTCTATCTCTCTGGCGAGTGTATACGCCCTATAGCAAAAATCTCTCAAAAAAAGATATTTTAATGTAGATTAAATGTGACTATATATGTATGTATGTATACACACACACACAACATCATTGGGACTGGAACCACAATATGGTCAGTAAATGTCAATTGTTATTTTTAGTATGGGAATGGCTGCCTCTGTGGTTAGTTGGGGCTGTATGAGGCAGGCTTCTGTCCCAAAGGGTTACCCTGCAGACTTTGTCCACAGTGTCTGTCCACCCACCGTTAGGGATTATTCATTCATTCTCTTGGATCTTGAAGGCTTTGGTTTTGAAGAATCTTTTATTCTAATACAAGCACAAGGAAGTATGACACGGTAAGCTGTTGTCAGCTAGCACCTTAGCTGAGATTTCTTGCCTGCCACTTGTGAGGAAATTGGTATTTAGAGTGATGGTGGTAGAGAGAAGAGAGTGCTGGTGATCCAGCGTGAAAGAGAGCCTAAGCAGCCAGCTGGAAGAGCACCAGGCCAGAAGGTTTACTTTAGAACTGACCAAGAGCTTGCCTGCCTCTCTTACCTCATGGCTTGTCTCTCCTATTCAGGATACTGGGTAGAGAGAAGGTACTTTTGCTTGTCCTTTCTCTGGGACTGAGGTTTTTCACTTTGACCGTGGAAGCCTTTGCTTGGAAAAGAAGGTTTGCTGGTGGATGTGCTAAGGTTATCTCATTGCCCCAGCTTCACCCTCTCAGTATCCAGGTCATAACCCTTTGGACACCTGACCAAGAAAGAAACATAAAAGTGAGTGGGCTTTGGAGCCAGGCGGGTCTAGACTTAAATTTGTGCTCTATTCTGAACACTGTATTTTGAATAGGTCGTCCTCATCTTTATGTGCTTCACAAGTGAGGTTCAGATGAACTGGGGTATGGAAGGCTCTTTAAGCCAGTGCTTGGCATGTGGTCAGAGCTTAATAAATGGTAGCTGCTGCTATTTTTTATTCTATTTTTTCTTTATTCATGATAGAGCTTATGCTCATGCACATGAGAATGAGAGAGAGAAGCACCCTCCACAGGGTCTGGTCACACTGTGATTCCCTTTCTTTGACTACTACGGCCTGTTGGATTCTGGGTACCTGCCAGGCAGGTTTCAGGCCAGCGATTCAAACTGAGGTTGCCATGTGGTATGTGGCTTCTCCTGGGCAGTGTACTGTGCCATGGCTTTGGCCCAGCTGTTGCTGTTGTTATAACCTCATCCTTATGATACTGTTTTTCCCTTAAACCTTTTCTGGAACATCCCCCTTTCAACTGAATGTCCAGTCTATGGTATGTTGATATCACAGAACTTCTTTCTCAGTGCTTCAGAGTCCTTGGCCTTTGAAGAGGACCAAATGTGATTTGGCCAAAGCATCTAAAGTCACTCAGAGACAGATATGGTGAAAAAGATAAGCTAAGTAGATAGGGGAGCACTGATTTTGTATCACTCACACTAAAAAATAAGGTATACTGTAAAATAATAACAGATTTTGTGTTTGTGTCTTAAAACCTGGTCTAAAGGTTATACTAGGACATGTGAGTGGCGATTGTTGCCAAAGTGTTTAGCCTTCCTAGGGCTTGAAGCATGTAGTTCAGTGGTTCATCGATTTCTTTCTTTTTTTCTTATTTTTGAAGGAGGGATTTTTGCTATAGGGCACATGCACTTGCTGGAAAGACAGAGAAACAGAAAGCGAGAAATCATCTCCCCTAGGGGGATGGCCATGCCACAATCCCTTCTCCTTCATTCTCCTCTTGGGATTTTGGGCAAGCACGCACGCAAGACCAGCATGGGTTTTAAGCTGCCGAGTCTTGGACTCGAACGGCGGTCAACTACGTGGGAGTCCAGCGGTGTAACCATTATGCCACTGTTGGTCCCCATTGATCTCATTCTAACCCTTCTTGAGCCTACTCTGTTAACCTTGTTAATGAGATCTAGAAAAAGAGGCTTTTCCAGGCTCTAGTCATCAGAATGAATACTAACCCTGCCTGGATTTTGAAGAGTTTCCTGCCGTCTTCTCACCAGCACTATTCCCCTTGTCTCTTTCTGCTTCTCTTCATGGTGATTTAGTTGCTTGCTTACAACCACATCTGTCAGGAGTTACCTGGCTGATGTGTATACTGAAGTCGGAGAATGCAGTTTGAAGCTTAGATATGCTTAGTTTGGACCTCTTAGTGTTCTAAAAATAAGAACATTTCACATAAAAATCAGGATTTCTGTTTTCAAGTTGAATGCCTGTGCAGTAGACCAGCTGAGTAGCAGCTGCTTTCCATAGTCAAGGCAGGAGGGCTCCCGATTTTACAGTCCCACCACTCCCTGTTGTTTACACCTGGCCCACTTCACTCATTTCCATCCATTCCTGCTTGCCCCCTGGAGGCATTTGATTGACACATCCTTGAGGTGAATTTAATTAACTTTCTCTTAGGCCCCTTGGTCTAGTGCTTTTGGCAGGAACTGGCCAACAAGGTGGGCCCTGAAGGACATAGGCTCTAGGTGCTTAACAGACTTAGCAGTGGTTTCTGTTTTGAAATGTGGGGCTAGTGTCTGCCTACAGCAGACTCAGGTCCTTTGGATTTGCCTCAGTTTAAGACACCCAGAAGATACACTGTGGGAGGGGCCTTTCATTCATTCGTTCAGCAGCTATAGGCTGAACCCTGTGTTAGTCATTGGGGGACACAGTGATAAAGAAACTAACAGAGTACCTGCCCTCAGAAAACTCAGCTGGTAAATGTCTTTGATGTCTGCATCTCAGAATGGAGGGTGCCTGCTGCCAGCCTGTAATTGTCTTTTTTTTTAAAATTTGCTAGAGAGCACATGCACTCAACTGAGAGAGACAGGATGGATGAGAGGAAATAAGGCATTCTCCATGGAGAATGGTCATTCTTCAATCTTCCTCCTCCATTTCTCCCACCTTTCAGGATTTGGGGCACACATGCACCTGGCATGCTTTTCTTTTATTTTTTTTTTTTAAGAGAGATTTTTGCTATAGGACACGTGCACGTTCCAGAGAGGCAGAGAGAGACAGAAAGTGAGATATCATTCCCTGCAGGGAGGGCCCACACCGCAATCCCTTCTCCTCCATTTTCCTCTCAGGATTTTGGGAACACACACACCTGTGCCTGGCATGAGTTTTAAGCCACAGGGTCCAGCCTTGAACCATGGTTGACTATGTGGGAGTCCAGTGACATAGCCATTATGCCATCTGCTGGTCCCCGGCATGCTTTTCAAGCTGCTGTGTCTGAGACTTGAACTATATAGTTGGCCATGTGGGATTCAGCCAGCTTAATTACCATATCATTGGCTAGCCCTAGTCTGTCTTTTTTTCGAGTCTCACAAGCACACCTATTTTTTTGTTCCTAACATTCTCTTGAGCTCAGATTTGTGCAAACTTTAAGTTGAGGGGATAGCAGAGGCACGAAGGGGCTAAGCTCCTCAGGTGACCTCCATCGCAGCCTGACCTGCCTGAAGGGTGCCATGTTGTACAGTCACTGTTAGATGTTCCATCATAGATCTTTCTGACCTGGAACCTGCGACTGATTTAATCAGTAATAATAGTAATGCTACCATGTACCTAGTGCTAGTGATTTACAAGTACTTCATCTATAATATATGAAACTGTAATATAATATATAATATTAGAAAGTTAAGTCACTTTACTAGAGTCATAAGAAAGTGGGATTTGAATTTTGAGTTATCTGATGTAGAACTCGAATTCTTCCTCTTTTTAAATTGCTAGTGGGGTTGTGTGCTCACCAGAGAACATGTGTGCTTGTCAGACAGAGACAGAAAGAGAGAGAAGAAAGAACTTCTAATGAGTAGTGTGCATGTACACACATGTGCCCAGCATGTGTTTTAAGCTGTTTAGGGGTCAGGATCTGTATTGTAGTCTGCCATGTGGAATCCAGGCTCCCTTAACCATGAGGCTGTAGGGTTGACCCTAGAGCATGAATTTTGTGTGTGTGTGTGTGTGTGTGTGTGTGTGTGCATGTGTGATATGGAAGGCTGGCAGGTAGCATGGTGGTTAAGGGTGCTGCAGTTTGAGTCCTAGATCTGATAGCTTGTTTTCTCACTTTCTATCTCTCTGTCATACTGTCTCTCTCTGATAAAATTAAATAAAATTAAATAAATAAATTTAAATAAAATAATTCTTTAAAAAAATTTTTTTAGGGTAGATGTGCTCTCAGGAGAGAGAGAGAGAGAGGGAAAGTGAGAAATTATCCCTCAGAGGGGATGGCCATGCCACAGTCCTTTCTCCTCCATTCTCCTCATGGGATTTTGGCATGCATACACATGTACCTGGCTGGTTTCTTAAGGTGCAGGGTTCGGACTTGATCCATATAGTTGGCCATATGGGATCCAGTACCTTAACCACTACAGTACCCAGTTTCCGTTTTTTTTTTCTTTTTGGAGAGATTTTTGCTATAGGGCGCGTGCGCTCGCCAGACAGAGAGAGACATAGAGACAGGAAGCGAGAAATCACCCCCCAGGGGGGATGGTCACGCCGCAATCCCTTCTCCTCCATTCTCCTCTCGGGATCTTGGGTGCGCACGCACACGCGCCCGGCGTGAGTTTTAAGCCTCCGGGTCTGGGACGCGAACCGCGGTCGACTATGTGGGAATCCAGCAACATAGCCATTACGCTAACTGCTGGTTCCCGAGTTTCCTTTTCTTTTGAGAGAGATTTTTGCCATACGCTTGTATATGTATAGCAAAATACGTATAGAGATTTTTGTGTACGCTTGTCAGAGAGACAGAAAGAGACAGAGAGACAGAAAGTAAGAAATTACCCCCCCTAGGGAATGGCCACACCACAGTCCCTTCTTCTTCATTCTCCTCTTGGGATTTTGGGAAGCACACCCTCATGCCTGGTGTGAGTTTTAAGCCGCCGAGTCCAGGACTCGAACCACAGTTGACTACATAGTAGTCTAGTCTAGTGACCTAACCAATATGCCATCTGCTGGTACCTAGAGCTTGAATTCTTAACTACTATACTGAGTCTTGAGGACTTCTTGCCCAAGATATTTTTCTTAATAGTCCTTAAGAAAAAAATTCTGTCATCAAAATTTTGTGTCTTCATTTCTTATTAAAATGTAAAAATTATCAGAGGGGCTCTACCTTGTCATCACCCACATCTTAACCTTTCCTCTGACAACTAATTAAAGATCAGACCCTCAGGGACCCAGTAGGGTGGCAGTCCCTCTTTGGAGCTGGGACACTAGTTGAAGAGATGCACACACATAAATTCTCTCAGGCAGGATTAAAGTTGTTGGAAGACCAAAATGAGATCTACTCATAGTAGGTTTGGGCCCCTGGGAGGAATCTAAGAAATACAGTTATTGGGGGAGAAGTGGGGCAGAAGAAAAGTGATGACAGGGGAGGTGGGAGGGCTGAAATAACCTCCCCATGTGTTAATGTGGGTTCCTCTTTGCTCTCCCAAATGTAATTTCCCAGAGCTCTGGAACCCTCTGGTTCTAATTTCCTGAGGCCTTATTACTTTTATGCAAGAACAAGTTTAAAAATGAGATGGGAAGGTTGAAAGGCTGGAAAAGAGTAAAATGAGTAATACTTTGTATTTATTTTGCATCTCTGTCTCTTGAGCTCAGAATGCTCCACAGACACATCTCATTAATCCTCCATGCTCTCCATGGGATGAAAGGAAACAGATTTTAGGAAGTGGTTTTCAACCTGGACATTTTCCTCCCTCAGCCCAGCTGGACTCCCACCTTCCCACTTACACCACTTCCGTGGTTTGAAATATTCTAATAAGTCATTGATGCCCTGTAAGCACACTGTGGAACTGCCAGGGCCCATATGCTGCCCTGCTGGGCTGCTTGGGAGTCAGCTGGACCTCAGCTGCCAGGTTTTATTTGTCTGTAGTGGCTGTTTGGGGGCCTTACTCTCCCGTTCCTATATGTGTTTTTCCTTTATAAATATGTTTTTAAATTTTTAAAAAGGTAATTACATGAATTTTGAAAACATCAAACATCAAACAGAGGGCCAGCAGGTGGTGTGGTGGTTAAGATGCTGGACTCCCACATGGGCAACCATGGCTCAAGTTCTAAACCCTGGTGGCTTGAAAATCATACCAGGTGCATGTGTGTGCTTGCCGAAAATCCTGAGAGGAGAATGAGAGTAGGGATTGTGGCATGGTCATCCCTGCTGTGGGATGATTTCTCACTTTCCCTCTCTCTTTCTGTCTCACTTTAGACCTTGCCCTTGAGGTCTAAAATCAGAGCAGTTTAAAGGGTGGGGAGTAGAAGATGTGCATGGCATTCACTGTTGATATGGTGCTGTGTGTCCCACTTTTAACCAGGAAAGTACATGTGCCCTATGGCAAAAACCTTAAAAAAAAAAAAAAAAAGTCAAATATCAAATGAAAAGTAAAAGGGTCTTATTGTCTCCATCACCAACTTCTGTCCCCATTTTGTTCCTTAAGGTGGTATGGATCTTTTATGCATATACAGAAGTACCATGACAACATGCTGTGTTCATTTGGCCATATCAACTCACACATGCTGATTCTGAGGCTAATCTTGTAAAAGCAATTGGGGGTGTCCAAATGTATCTGGGGAGGGCAAGAGAGCCTTGGAGAAAGTGTGCTACCTTAGGCTGTTTTCTTTCTGCCTGTCTGGTGTCTGTGTGTGGTGAATCATGCCCCGTGTTTTCTTTTCTCAGAAGGAGTTTGCACTGATCAACCCAGAGAAGAGCAGCACCAAAGAAACAGAGAGAAAGGAAACCAAAGCAGAGGAAGAGCTGGACACTGAAGTCCTGGAGGTGTTTCACCCAACCCATGAGTGGCAGGCTCTTCGACCAGGTATCAGGTCCAGGTTTTTCTCCACAAAACATACCCTGAATCAATCTTAGTATGTCCTTTGTTCTTGAAGGCATAGCCACTCTCTGGCCTGCTGGAGAGGAACAGTGTGGTCTATTAAAGTGGTAGTGGCTGCTCAGGCCTCAGGGACCTTCATTTTCTAACAGAACAGAGATTGTGGCATCTGAGTGCCCTGGAAGGAAGGCAGGTGGTGGGTGGCCGTGGTTTTTGAGCAAGTGATTGAAAACTTTCTTTCCTTGCACTTCTGAAGCAGAGGAGAGGCAGTGACATGTGCCTCACTCTGCAGATGCTATTTTGGGCTCTGCTGCTCAGCTCAGTGCTGCAGAAATATTGCTCATGAGAGAGTCCTGAGCACCAGTGTGGGATAGGGGTGTTCTGCTGTTAAACTCGTGCCTAGATAGGGGCTGGTCTTGTCCTGTTTTTTAAAATGGAGCATCCTGGGCTGGCTGGTGATGGACGTGGTGGTTAAGGCGACTAGATCCAACATGGCTGACTGCACAGTTTGAGTCCTAAACCTGGTGACTTGGAAAAAATGCTAGATGCATGCATATGTATGCATGCCCAAAATCCTGAGAGGAGAGCGAAGGAGAAGGGTTTGTGATGTGACCATCCTTCTTGGGGGTGATTTCTCACTCTCTCTCCTTCTCTCTGTCTCTGATGAGCACACATGCCCTATGGCAAAAACCTTAAAAATAAAGAGAGAAAAAATGGGATATCTTCAGGAGCAATAAATTTCTGACCCTTTCCTGAGCTTGGTCTCAGGACTTAAAATTATAATGAAAATAGCCAGTAGTTGTAGCATGTTTATCAGATTCAGGTACTATGCTAGGTGCTTTGTGTGCATAATCTTTTACAATCTTCACAGTAATAAAAATTATTATTATCTTTTCAGACAAAAACATTGCAGCTCAGAGAGGTTAGCTGACTTATCCTCTGTCATTGACCCTAGAGTCTGGTCCTCCCTCCTCTGACCCCTTCTTCCCAGTCCCAGCTGTCCTTGGCTGGAACCTACCATGCTGACACTGGGACTGCTCTCAGAAGTAGGCTGTTTGCATTCTGCACTGTGGGAAGGTGGATGGCAAGCCCTGGCAGCTGCCACAGTGTAGTTCATCAGCTTTTTGCCGATATTCATCACTGTGTCCTCACTGCCCCTGTGGCTGCCATGCAGGCAGGGCAGCATTTGCTGTGCCAGCCAGCTTTTCTGGTAGCAATATTGCTCCTGCTGGGCTTGCATACGGGTAGTTGCTGCCACAGAAGAGTGATGAAGCACCAAGGTAGCCAAGTGGGAGCTAGTGGCATTCGGCAGAGGGAGGTTTTAGGAACAGAGATACTTTTTTTTGATCAAACCTCTGACTGCCCTCCCTTAGCTTTCCTGAGAACTAAACACCCCTTCCCCTCCTCCCCCCTGACCCTTGAAGACTAAAACCAGAGGGGTTCTTAAGGGTGGGGAGTGAAAGATGTGCACTATATCCACTAGTTTTTATGTAGTGCTGTGTGTACCACTTTTAACTAGGAAAGTGCCCTGGGAAGATGGACATCAATGTCCTGTGCACCCCCCCACCCCCCCCACTCCCACCCTATCTGTTTTTATGGTTGAGTCAGTAGCACCGTTCAAGGCCCTGGTCAACATTGCAGACAGAACAAGGCTGAGGGTTCTGATCCTGGGCCCTTGCTCACCCCTTTGTGCAGTGGGATTATTGTTAATGACTAGATAATAGAACCTCCTTCTGTATCCTTGTAGGGGGAGAGAATGAGCCTGTGGAATAAGGGAATGCTGTGGGTTCTGAGAGACTCCCTAAGAATTGGAATGAGGGACCAGCAGATGGAGTAATGGTTATGTTGCTGGACTCCCACGTAGTGGATTGGAGTTTGAGTCCTGGACTCAGTAACTTAAAAAAACTCATGCCGGGCACATGTACATGATCCCAAGAGGAGAATAGAGAAGAAGAGATTGCAATGTGGCCACCCCCGCCAGGGGGTGATTTCTTGCTTTCCAGCTCTCTTTTGCTCTCTGAGAGCAAACATGCCCTATAGTAAAAACCTCTCAAAAAAAAGAGAAAGAAATGGAGTGCAGCACAGGTTTTCACATTTAACTTGCTGCCCCATTGACATCATCCTCTGCCTTGTTGTTTCTTAAGAGCTGCTTGTACAAAATTTCCTTAAAGTTGCTCTGAAGGCTGTTATGTTGCAGTTGAACACACACTGAGGCCCCTGTAGCTCAGAGTGAGGTAGCTCTGGTTCCAGTTGTGCCTGCCCTGCCCTAAGAGCATTTTTAGCCTATACCTCATCCCCAACGCAGGACTGGTAGGAGGAGGTTAGGTAGGAAGCTTGTTTTGGCTTCAGTGTCTGATGTGGGATGATTCAGGGTCTGGCACTGTGTTGTCAGACAAGTGAAGGCAGACTAGACATTCTATGGCCCCAGTATAGCATTGAGGTGCTTGTGTGTATGTATTAGGAAATTGACTTCTCAGTGGTCTGAGTGGATAACTGGCACTTGCCTTCAACCAGAGTATAATATTTAATTCGTCACATTCTGAATGCTGCTTAGGAGTTTTCAGCATAACTACTCAAAGGTTAAAAGGAATGTAGCCAGTTCTGGGAACTTCTTTGATAGGTAGATAAATAGGGAGATAGTGTAATTTAGTGGTAAAGAGGACATACTTTTTTTTTTTTTGGAGAGGTTTTTGCTATAAGGCGCGTGTGCTTGCCAGACAGACAGAGAGACATAGAGACAGAAAGCGAGAAATCACCCCCTAGAGGGGATGGTCATGCCGCAATCTCTTCTCCATTCTCCTCTCGGGATCTTGGGCATGCATGCACACACGCCTGGCGTGAGTTTCAAGCCACCGGGTCCGGGACTCGAACCACGGTCGACTACGTGGGAGTGTAGCAACAAAGCCATTACGCTAACTGCTGGTTCCCAAGAGGACATACTTTTTGACTCAGCCAGTTCTGGGTTCAAATCTTAGCTTTGCTACTTAAGCGATCTTGAGCAAGTCACTAAACCTTTCTGCTCTTTGGTTTTCTCATTGGTGACAGGGAGGAAATGTCCTACTCCGCCTGTGGCAAAGGCTGCCATGTGGAGTGAGATGGTAGATGCAAAACCCTTTGCTCAATTCCTGACGTAAAACACTCATTGCACGGCTGTCCTGATTGTAGAATTGGATGCAGTGCACATCTATCTTCCACTCCCCACTCTTATGTGAGGGTGTGTGGTGTGCAGTTCCTATGACTTTACACGGGGAAGAGAACTTATGATGTGAAGGAGAGACTTTCAGTTGTCATTATATTCTCTCTCTTCTACCTCCCTCCTTTTTTCAATAGAGGTTTTGATAAGAGAGCAGGGTTAACCATGGGCAGAGGGGGTTAACAGCATTTCCTGCCTGAGAGTCATGTGCATGGCACAAAAATATGATGGAATTCCTTAGGGAGACTTCTTTCTTTCTTTTTTTTTTTTTGGAGAGGTTTTTGCTATAGGGTACATGCGCTCGCCAGAGAGACAGAGAGAGACAGAGAGACAGAAAGTGAGAAATCACCCCCCAGGGGGGATGGCCATGCTGCAATCCGTTCTCCTCCATTCTCCTCTCAGGATCTTGGGCACGCATGCACACGTGCCCAGTGTGAGTTTAAGCCATGGGGTCCCGGACTCGAACTGTGGTCGGCTACATGGGAGTTCACCGACATAGCCACTACGCTAACTGCTGGTTCCTTGAGACTTCTTTAAAAATGGCATTTTTTGAGACCAGCAGTTCCTTGAGATTTCTTTAAAAATGGTATTTATTGAGACCAGCAGTTCCTTGAGACTTTTTTAAAAATGGCATTTATTGAGACCAGCAGTTAGCGTAATGGCTATGTTGCTGGACTTCCATGTAGTCGACCACTGTTCGAGTCCCGGACCTGGTGGCTTAAACTCACACCGGGTGCATGTGTGTGCGTGCCCAAGATCCTGAGAGGCGACTGGAGAAGAAAGGATTGCACTTGGCCATCCCCCCTGGGGAGTGATTTCTCTCTTTCTGTCTCTGTATTTCTCTCTGTCTCTCTGGCGAGTGCACGCGCCCTACCACAAAAACCTCTCAAAAAAAAAAAAAAAAAAGGCATTTATTGACCTTAGTTCAGTACATTCTGTGCCCTTAGGTCTTAAGGAGGATCACAGCTCTTTGTCCCCAGGCCTCTAACTAAAAAGTACTTGGGCACATGGGCTGTTTTGTTTGTAGTCCCAGCTCATTTGGCAGGTTTCCAGTCTGCCTGCTGTGCCCTGGAATACCAGGAGACCAACCCGTGACTTCATGGGCCCTCGTACTAGGCCAGGTGGGAATTGGGCCCCAGCCACTCAGTCCTGGAACAGCTGTAGGTCACTCTCTTGAAGCCTGCCTGCCTGTTATTACTGTCAGCATTCTCACTGGGAGCTGCTTGTTCCTGGAAGTGATTTTCCTGTCTCTCTTTCTTCTGGTTTATTTTGGGATTTGCCTCACCTTACGGAGGCACAGCAAGTATTTGAGTGTGGATTCAGCATCAGCTGTTCACAAGCAAGCAGAAGAAGGCTGTTTGCTGGCAGGACCTGGGGATTCTGGGCAGGAACTCAGGAATTTGTCCTGGGGTTGAGGACCCCTGAACACCAGGATTTTATGCCTATGTACTTATTACAGAATGCCAGTCGCAACTAGATTTGGTGGGGCTTATGCTCCCTGGGCTTTTTCCGATATCCTACTTTGTGCCAGGCACCGTATTCATAGCCAGAGATACAGATAATCGCTCACATTTACTAAGCGTTGACTCTGCCAGACATCCTTTGAGGGCAGGTGCTGTAACTATCCTCATTTTTACAGACAAAACTGAGTCTCAGAGAGAAGAAATGACAGCCAAATAACCAATAAGAGGTAGAGTCAGAATTCAAATCTAGCTTTGTCTAGGTCTAAGCCCCAGCTTCTAACCACTGTGCTATACTCTCATCCTGAGTAGCAAAAATGACATGACCCCTGTCCTCTAGCAGCTTGTGATCTCAGAGAAGGTACAGAGACATTAAAAAACAAACAAACAAACAAATACCAAAATGGGGCTAGTGGGTGGCATGGTGGTTAAGGTGCTGGACTCCTACATGGCCGACTGTGGTTCGAGTACTAGACCCAGTGGCTAGATTTCTCAGTGTCCCTTTCTCTTTCTCTGTCTCTCTCTGGTCAAAATAAAATAATGACAAATAAAATCAAATAAATAATTAGTTTTTAAAAACCACCAAAATGCCTTTTGGATGTTCTGATGGAAGTATTCATGCCAGTGAGGGCATAAAGGATCGTTTGAGAAGGCCATGATGCTGGAACGGGACTAGAAATCAGGTTTGCATCACTCACTGCTTTGACAAAGAGATGAAAGATAGGAATAAAGAAAATAATTTATTCAGTGCAGCTATCATGGGAGAGTAGACCAGAGTCCATAACCATTTCCACTATACTGAACGAGGTACAAATATATAAGAGCAGAGGTACATCTACAAACCAAACATCGTTGTCTTGGGGCAAAATGATAAGGAGCCTTGGTCATTGTTCAGCACATCACAAGGAGACCCGATAGCACAGTGGGCAATCACTGCTTGGGAGCAGTTTCTGTTCCTGGCAAGCAAGGCAGAGCAGAATGACCAGTTTTCATTCTCTGCAGGGGCTTAAGGATAAGCAATGACTAATAAGACAGCAGAAGCAAAATAGTCAAGAAAACTCTTAGATCCTGGTTTAGGAAGTAGGTGTGGCTTTGCAAAGCTTAAAATGATAAAATCTTCTCAGCAGGTCATATGGGAAGAGACTGGTGGAGTTTTTCCCCTCCCTAAAGATTTGGCAAGGTTATTGTTAACTTCCATTAAGCATTAGGCTCTGTTTATTGTGAGAGTGTCAAAAGGCTAAATTCTGTAAGACTCATTAGGAAGTGAAAGAAGTCAGAGGCCAATTTTTCCAAGATTTTATCTATTAAGATGGACCCCAAGACTAAGTCCAATGCAAAGTCACTTTGGCTCTCTTAGGCTCAGTTACAGCCTGGGCTTTTTCTCTTTAACCCTGAGATCTTACAGGGAAGTTAGTCAGATTTTATGATGCTGAATCTCCAACCCCAATTGCAGTTCTCTTTTTGGGATGTGTGGCTTTGGTCAGGTTGTTCGGAATCTCTGAACCTTCGTTTCCTCATCTGAAAAGAGGGATGGAAATCAGCATGTAAAATGTTTCATACAGGGTCTGGCACATAGGACATATTCAGTAAGTGGTTGTAGTTGTCACTTAAAAAATATATCTTTGCTAACTCCTTTCCTTTAGGGACCTGAAGGAGAAGTAGAGGTGAGGAGGCAGCCTGGGCATGGGCCCCCTTGTCCTGTCGATTAGCCAGTGCTGCATGTTGGCCCCATGTGGGCTCAGGGAAGCATGGCCAGGCCTGAGGCTCCTTATTGACCTGATCTGACTTCCAGGCAGCCGTGAGAGTCTCTGAAATTTTGGCATTAGCACAAAGAGCCACTCAATGGGAGCACGCAGGAAGCCTGTGCAGGAACACGTTCATGTGAGGGGGAAAAAAAAGAAAAGGAAAAAAAAATCCAAATCATCAACAACTGATGAGAGCAATCCAAGAATTATAGAGCACCAGCCATCTGGTCAGATCATTTCAGATCTGCACGAGCAATAAGAGGGAATTGAATTTTAAAAACCTCATTTATAGTAGCCCAACTACTCTTGGTTTCAAGTATTTAAGAGAGGAGTCTGATTTCCTGCAGGCTCTGGACATCTGTCTGAAGGAGCACCTGACTCTGGTCTGGGCGACTCTGTGGAACTGTGTCTATAGTGCTTTTGGCCCTTTGCAGCTTCAGAGGGGCTATATGGTTCTCCCATTTTCTGACACCAGCTGGATATCCAACATTTCAATTCAGTTTTGCCCCACTGTTGCCAGAGAGACTTACCCCTTAGGGGCTTCTGCCCAGAGTGTTGAGGGTCTTTGGCTTCATGGAAGAAAGAATTTAGGAGTGAGCCTTTGAGAGAGAGTGAAAGCAAGTTTATTATCATTTTTTAAACAAATTTTTTAAAAAGAACTATTTAATTTAACTTTATTTATTTATTTATTTATTTATTTAAGTTTTGATCAGAGAGGGAGAGAAAGAGAGAGAGACAGATAGACAGACCGACCGACCAAGCAAGCCGCCAGGTCTGGGACTCAAACCATGGTTGGCCATGTGGAAGTCCAGCACCCTTAACTACTAGGCCACCTGCCGGTCCTGAAAGCAAGTTTATTAAGGAAAGCGTAGAATGGACTACTCCATAAGCGGAGCAGCCCAGGGAAGGGAGAAGGGTGAACAGTGTTGTTCCTTCCTCAAAGAGGAAGGGAAGAACTCTTTTCCAAAAGGAAAGATAGGGTGACTACCTCATAGGCAGGGCAGCCCTGAACTTTGGTGGTTATATGGCTTGGCTTAATGCCAGGCTAAGTAAGAGGCAATTTATTCATGACTTTTTCCCAGATAGGAGAGTGGTTTTCTTGAAACCACTGTCCTCATTTTCTGGCCTTATTAGGGTAGTTTTAATTGTTGCCATGGTTATTCTAAACTGTCATGGTACAGGTAGGTATGGCTTCTAGTCTGCTAATACATACAATACAGATATGAGTCAGAAGTTTAGGCAGCAGGTTGTTTAAGGAGCCATCTTGGTTCCAGCTGGTTCAGACCCAGTCTGTAAGCCACTTCTCATCTGTCAGGTTTTATTATTTTATCGAAGATGTTTGGAATGTCCTTCACTTCAGTTTGGACTATCCCTAGCTTCAGTCCCATCCTGACTCACCACTGTCTACCTGGTGTTAGCATCAGATCTCACATATTAAAAAGGCCATCCCCCTTTAAGATGCTGGTTGCAAGTCCTGGGCCACCTGTTCTTCTAACTGAACAGCTATAAATTGTAGATTTCTATAACTCCCTCCTGACATTTGATAGTTTGCAAGAATGACTTGCAGAACTAAGAAAAACATTTTTACTTAAGTTTAGTGGTTTATTATAAAGGATGCAACTCAGGAATAGCCAAGTGGAAGAGATTTATAGGGCAAGGTGTTGGAGTGTGTGTTGGGGATAGCATAGATAGTTTCTATGCTGTCTCTGGGTGTGCAACACTCACAGGATTTTGATGTGTTCACCAATTCTCAAGAAACTCTCCAAACCCTGCTATTTAGGGGCTTTTGTGAAGGTTTCTTATGTAGGCATGATTGATTAAAGCATTGGCCATTTGTGACTTAACTCTCTAGCCCCACTTCTTTCCCTGGAGGTCAGTGTGGGGATGAAAGTTGGTCAATCATGGGTTTGCCTTTTGGACCAACTCCCATCCTAAATTTATCTATTAATGTTAGCCTCACTAAAAGTCATTTCATCAGCATAAATTTAGGTATGGTAGAAAGGTGCTTGTTATGAGTAACAAGAGATACTCCTAGCACTCAGGAAATTCCAAAGGTTTTAGGAGCAGTATGCCGGGAATCAGGTAAAGACTAGATATATTATTTTGTATTATGCCATGGGTTGCAATTAAGGTGAGACTAAGGAGCAGAACTCCCAGTACCTTCTACCCCCCCACCCCAGCTCTGTGGCTGGGAGGCAGGTGACTTTTCCTCCCTCCCCTAACCTAGAGGGATTATACTTATAAGTCTTATTTTATGGTATGGTCCCCAAGAGTATGTCCTCTTCTATCCTATCCTTCATATACAGATATGTACAGACATTTTGTTGATTAAGGGTTGTTTGTATCTAAGCCCCTGGGACTCACCAGATTAGGGCAGTGGATTGTCTTAGCCGCCACCAGGAAGTAATGGCCTGAGGGAGGAGTATAGCCAGGGGTCTCTGTTAGATGATCTTTCACCCTGTCAAAACAAAGCATGTGGTTTTTATAGTATTGGAGTGGTCTGTCACCTTCATTGGACACTAGTTGACACCTCATCAACTTTTCAGGATGAAGTATTCATCAGAGCTGATTTGGTGCTACCTCCTTCTGCCTGGCTTCTTCCTTCTCTACAGTGAAGCCTTTCAAGTCTTCTGGGAGTTCTCTGAGAAGTTCATTTGTTCCTTTTCTACCTGGTCCCTTTCCCCTTATTACTGCTCCCTCCAACTTTTGTTAAGCAGTCTCCACTCTGAGCATTTACTTTGTTCCTTGGTAATACAAGTTTTTTGGAGGAAATCACTTGGAAGATGACTGGATTCTAGATCTCATGAGGTCTATAAGGGGCATTTAATGAGGTTAACAATTACCATGTAGTGGAAGAGAAAACGATTGTGGTCTGGAACACATGAAGGTCCCAGAAGACTTCATGAGAACAGTTTAGATCTTTCTATCTCAAAGATAGAAAGATAGATGAGACCTCATATAGAGAGGTCTCTTCACTAACCTGCCAGGATGGCTGACCATGGTGCTTCAGCATCCAAACCCCATACCCCCTTGGGGGAGCAGGTGGAGCCAGGATTGGAAGGTCTACAACCTCCATGGCAGCCACTGCCAAGGCTGAAGGCATTTTGCAGCCAGCTGACTGAGCCCTGCACTCACATTAGGATATCTTTGTCTGGGCTTTGGCCTTTTTTACCTGAGTGGGGCAGGCCAGGGTCCAGTTTGCAGTCTGTGGATTTGGGTAGTGATGGGGAGCAGCTGTTGGCCATCGTTGGTCTAATAAGCCTTTGTGTGCTTAATGCTCACCCCAAGGCCCTTATCTTCCCCTTTCTCTGCTTATGTCCACCTATTCTCTCTGAGGCTTAATCAAGAGTATTCAGTAGAGTGGCATAGCCTCAGCTCTCTAAGGTTGGGACACTCAAATGACTGAGATGAAAAACTTAGACCAACTAAGGGTGATGGAAAATTAGCCCTCATTTCTAGGACTTGGCTTCGTTCAGAGAACCTGTGTAACTCTGACTTTCCTCCTTTCTCTAATATTGGCCTCACACCGTTGGCTAAGATAGTCCAGGCCATCTCCAAGGGTAGGACTAATGAGGACTGGGAATAGCCCCCAAGAGTTGGCCTGGAGCTGAATGAGAGGCCTTTTTCTGAACCTATTACATTCTTAGTTTGTCAGCACACTGGAGGTAGGAATTGATCTGTGACTGAATGGGAGTTAATATTTAACTGGGTAAAGAAGAGGACACAGTGGGAAGCACGAATGGAGAGGGATGACATAAAGAGAGACCCGAAAATCAGAGTATATCTACTGGACTGGAGAGGTAGATATATGTAGGAGAATAAAGATATTGGTGGTGGCCACCATCTACCCTAAAGGGATGGGGGTCAATGAGAGGGAGGGAGGAGAGATGAGAACTGACAAGACATTAGATTTAAAGGTATGAAAGTAAGATAACCTATGAGTCTGTTGTTGAGTCCAGCTGGGAGATGAGGAAATGAAGAAAGATGATGTAAACTTTTGGGCTTGAGGAATTTGAGGGTAAGTTGAAGAAAAGAACTAAAACAGTAATTACAGAGATACCCACATTAAAAAGCTTGCTTATTTCTCCTTCCATTTGTTGAACTCCTACAACATTCCAAGTATAGGGCTTGATGCTGAGGATATTATGGTGGGTATGACAGAGGCTTCCCCACTTGGGTTTATGGAATAGGAGGCATTCCAGATAGGAACACAGCTATGTGAGATAGGACTCTGAAGGAAAAGCTTCCCAGAAGTCAGGTCATTTAAGCTGGATACAGAGACATTTTGTGTATGTAGAAGGGAGAGGGAAAAGGAATCAGTGCTGACTGAGATTTAAAATCTGAGAAAGGAGATCATTGATGGGGCAAAGTTATATAGGTGGCAGACTTTTTGAAAGTCTTGGTTTTATGAATATGATGAACCTTAGAAATTAGAAGCAGAGATTAGAAGGAAATAGAGAAAGGTGGGGAGATACAGAGGGACATTGAGGAAGTGCTGAGCCAAGCTGGAAGTGGGCTTCTACCTTAAAAGTGAAGGATTCAGTTGAGCGCTTGAGAAAAGTACTTGGACAACCAAGAGGTCAGAATAAGTATCACTCAGCATGAGGAAGGCTCCTTTGTGGGGGTGGGGGTGGGGGTGGGGAGAGGTTTTTGCTATAGGGCTCATGTGCTTGCCAGAAAGACAGAGAGAGAGAGAGACAGAAAGCGAGAAATCACCCCCCACCAGGGGTGATGGTCATACCGCAATCCCTTCTCCTCCATTCTCCTCTCGGGATCTTGGGCATGTATGCACACACGCCCAGTGTGAGTTTAAGCCACCAGGTTTGGGACTCAAACCGCGGTCGACTACATGGGAGTCCAGGGACATAGCCATTATGTTAACTGCTGGTCCCAGGAAAGCCCCTATTGATATATGGCAGCTTGACTTTGTAGTAGGCCAGGACTGGTTGTAAGTGAGCCAAGAGAGCAAAGTGACTGTTTTGAAGTCTTAGAGTCCATCTTAATAAGTTACACCTTAGCAAAATCAGTCTTTAACTTTTGTCTTCTACGTCACAATGAATCTTAAACTAACCTTTTACCTTCCTCACAATAGATTAAGTCTAATGCTTAACTAGTGAAAGTTAACAATAACCTTGCTGAGTTTTTTTTGGATACTGGGCAATGGAGATAGGGAGTGAAAAGATGTCACTGGCTTCTTCCTTTTTGACTGACTGGAAAGATTTTATTATTTTAAGCACTGCAAAGCCTCACCTACACCTTGGGCTGCTTCTAAACAAGGATCTAAGAGCTGTAATGACTAAGTCCATTTTGCTTCTGCTACCTTGTTAGTCATTGCTTATCTTTTAAAGCCCCTTGTAGAGAACTACAACTGGTCATTTTGCCCTGCATGCCTGGATCTAAAAGTGCTCCTTAAGTAGTGATTGTCTTCCTGACAGTGACCAGGGCTTCTCCTTTTGCCCCCAGACAATAACTTACCTTTTGCTTCTAGATGTATACTGTCATTGACTCCTTCTCCTATATAAGCTTTGTTTCTTGTTTAGCAGAACAGAGATGGTTATAGACTGCAGTCTGCTTTCTTCCCAGTGTTGGCCTCACTGAATAAATTCCTTATTCATCAACTCTGTTCTCTCAAGATTGGTTTTTGGTAAGTGGTGAGTGGCACAGACATGACTTCTGGTCTTCTAGTCTCCAGCATCATGGTGGGTTTGATTACTTTCTTGAGCAGTTTGAGACCTGGACAGTGTATAGGTGGACAGTGGGATGAGGAATGAGAGGAGAGGAGTCTGAGGAATAAGAGGCAGATCATTCTGGGGACTGTTGGGGTTGGTGAGGGAGAACTATGGAACTTTGTGAAGAAGAAGGCCAGGCAATTCAGAGCCTGCTGCGTCCTTCCCTCTTCTGAAGACAGGCAATATTAAGGGGGCTATTTTAGGTTCCTAGCAATGCCTAAGAGCAGGGTGAGGTAGCATCCTTCTAGCCACTAATGTTCTAGAAGGCCTGAACAGAACCTGAGTAAAGCAGGGCTTTGTGTTCAGGAGGCTCTGTGATTATTTTGCTTATACCCTAATTGGGCTGATAACATTTCTGTTCATGTTAGTTTTATTTTGTCACTGTTCTTAAACTCATAAGTTGTCAGTCTTGCCTTGTTTCCCGTAATCTGTTGATTTAGGCAAACAAAGATCAAGTTTTATTTCATTAATTCCCAGAATAGTCTGTTTATCGTTTGTATAATGTAGTTTTTTGGAAGGAGAGAACCATTTCTTTGGATTAAAAAGTTTTCAGATTTGATTACCTGTGGCCATAATTTGTTTATCTGGGCAGAGGTGAGTTTTTATGGAAGAGTAATATGGTGTATTTGTAAAATACGTTTTGCTTCAGGAAAAAAAGAAAAAGAAAACCACCCTGCTTTTATCCCTATGGTCCTCTAAATGTAGCATAAACATTATCTTGTTAATCTTTATTCCATCATCTCCTGGTTTTGCCAAATCAGGCTTTTAAACAGAGGTTGAAGAGGTTATTTAGTATCTCCTGACAAAAATGCCGGAGGGATAATAGGACTCAGAAGTTCTAGTCTATTGGTTGGGTGAGGAAAGAAAAAAAAAACCTAACATCTGAGGGAGTGGGTTGTTCCTGGATTCCTGTGCTAGGTAGATTCCCTGTGCTAGGTGCTTTGCGTATATTATTTAAGGGAATTTTCAAGATTCCCCATAAGGGAGAGTTTACTTTTTTTTTTTTTTTTTTTTGGTCTCCTTTGGAGCTCATGGTTCATCGATAAAGTGCCTCAGATCCCATTACATATCTCAGGATTTTCTTTATTTTTTCTGAAGATAACAATTGTGGAATCATTATCTGAAAGTAGTCTATTTGAAGTCTATGTGGTAACAAAATAATGTGAATTTTGAAGAACTTTGACTTTGAGAGGCAGGAAATTATTCAAGTAGATGCAGAATTACCCAAGTTGTTCATCTTGACTTTCTAAGTTAGATCTTAGGGACAGATCCAGGTGTCCCTAAACATGGTGGTGTAAGTGGCGCTGTGTGCAGTGTAATTCAAGGGCTATTAGCTGGCTTTAGCTTCCCAGTGGGTTAAATGGCAGATGGAGAGGCTGGAAGGATTGTTCCCTAAAGACTGTTAGCGTTTCATCTTCCAATATTTGATCAAAACAGCTATCTAAGGAGACCTTGGACTTAGGTATAGAAAATAGTACATTTCAAAGGGGGGGGGTGCTCTTGGTTTTAAAAAGCTGGCAGTAAAAGGAGCAGCCAGTTCAACTGTTAGTTTTACAGGAGTCCATCTCACTGATGGGATTCGGGGATGCACTTTGGGAGGTGAAGAGATGCAAGAGGAACACAAGTCAAAGTAAAGGGGAGACCTTTCTCCCTATTTGCTGGCTTCATCTGACCCTGCTTATGCATGTCAATAAAAATCTTGCTTCTATAATGGAAGTTTGAACAGAATGCCCTTTTTTTCACTCTTTCTTGTTTTTATGCTCTTGGCCCTTCTGGTTTTTTTCCTCTCCATCACAGCCTTCCTTCTCTGCATCTTTTCCTCCCTTGTTGTAATGACCTTTACCTGCAGCTCAGTGGCAGTTGGCAGGGATAGATAGATGGAGAGATGTGTAGCTGAGGGAATATTTTCTCCATTTTGCTAGCATCAAAAAATGACTTCTAATGTGATCTTTCTAGCCACTTATTTTGCTGATCATTCAGAATGAGGAGAAAAACACATTGGCATTGCCAAAGAGGGGGTTTGGGGGGAAAATCAAGTCTATGGAACTTGAGTGATCTAAAGTTGTAAGCTTTAAAAACAAATCCTGGAGTGCAGCTAGAGTTATTTCCAGCCTGATTTCCAAAGCCCTATCCCTCGACACACCCCTATGCTACATGAATAGTTTGTGCCTCAGCTTTCCTAAAGAGCTTAATGCTAAGCAGGAGGTGCCAGCTTGTGTTGCCTGTCATTGGATATTTCTGGTCATGGCATGGAAAAGAAGCAGTCTTAGGGAGTTTTTCTTCCCCCTTTTTATCCTGTGATCTCCATGTCTCTATATCCTTGCAAAGGCTTTGTAAGAGAATTATCTTGAGTTAAGCACACCTTCATGCTCATAAATTTCTCCTCTGCCTGGTACTAGTCTGAAGCTAGGTCTCAAGAGAACAATGACCTCTTTGTCCTTAGGCCAGGAATGTGCTTCTTGTCAGGAGAAAGAAATCTTATGGTTGTATAGGCAGACCTTAGAAATTAAAATGGAAGGACCAGCAAATGGTGTAACGGTTGCATTGCTGGACTCCCATGTAGTTGACCATGGTTCTAGTCCTGGACCTAGCAATTTGAACCTCACACTGGGCACATGTGCATGCTTACCCAAAGTCCTAAGAGGATAATGAAGGAGAAGGAATTGCAATATGGCTATCCCCCCATGGGATTATTTCTTGCTTTCTGTCTGTCTCTCTGGTGAGCGCATATACCCTATAGAAAAAAAATCTCTCAAAAAAATTGTTTTTTAATGGAGTAGTTTGACTTCTTTGGAGAAAAGGCAAAGTCTTGAAGCACTTTCTTCAATGAGATATGTTCTTTAGAGAGGGAACAAACAGAAGGCAGAGCCCCAGCTGTATTTTGGAATTTGATTGTTGCTGCAGTGTATTGAATATAGAAGACAATGTAATGTTATAGAGTCAGTCTACTTGAGTTGACAACAAAGTATAGATTTGTTGTTGTTGTTGTTGTTGTTGTTGTTGCTAGGGGGTGCTTGTGCTTCCAAAGAGATACAGAGAGGGAGAGGAGAACGCATCCCACTGCCTCATGGGGAATGGTCACACAGCAGTCCCTTCTCCATCTCTGCCTCCTTTCAAAATTTTGGGCATGTGCACACACATCTTTCTTAAGCTGCTGGGTCATGGGTTAGCTATATGGGTTTTGGCTGCCTTAACCACCAGGCCACGAGCCAACCCTCAGTGCTATTTTTTATAACCAGGTATCCTTGGGCAAGTTAATTAATGCCACTAACGTTCTGTGAAATACCCCCATCTGTAAAATAGACTTAATAATAATACCTACTTCAGAGGGTTATTTTAGTAGTAGTAAATAAGGTATGAAGTATTTATCTGTAGTAAATAGTAATATCTTGATAAATGTTAGCTACTTTTATTTCTATTGCATTAAAAACAAGTGGATGAGGGACCAGCAGTTGGTATAATGGCTGTGTCGCTGAACTCCCAGGTAGTCGACCGTGGTTCGAGTCCTGGACCCGGTGGCTTAAACTCATGCCAGGCATGTGTGCGCGCATGCCCAAGATCCTTGAGAGGAGAATGGAGAAGGGATTGCAGTGTGGCCATCCACCCCGGGGGTGATGTCTCGCTTGCTGTCTCTGTCTGTCTCTCTCTGCCTTTCTGGTGAGCACACATACCTTATAACAAAAACCTCTCCAAAAAAACACACAAGTGGAGGGGACCAGTGGATGGTGTCATAGTTAACTGCAGTTTGAGTCCCAGACCCGGTGGCTTAAAACTCACACCAGGTGTGTGTGCATGTGTGCCCAAAATCCCAGGAGGAGAACGGAAGGGATTGCAGTGTGGCCATTCCCTCCTGGGAAGTGATTTCTTGCTTTCTGTTTCTCTGGAGGACACACCTGCCAGATAGGAAAAGAAAAAAAAAAAAAAAAAAAAAAGAACTCTCAGAGGTAATGTACTACTCAAGAGAAGCTGGTTTACACATGGTGACCACAGTTCAAATCCCTGGCCTGGCCAGCGTAGTGCCCAAGAGCCATTAAGCTGGAAGACTGGAGAAAGGGAATTGTGGTATGACCAGATCATATTGGGGGCGTTTATCTCTCTCTCCTAGTCTCTCACTCTCATGTGCATGCACATGTACCCTATCATGAATAAAGGAAAAACAATTTAAATGGCTCGACATCAGAAAGCCCAGCTGAGGTGTAATCTGCAGAATAACTGACCAGAATTTTTCAAGTGTTTTCAGGTCAGAAAAACAGACTGAGAAACTGTCACTGATAGAAGTGACTAAGAAAATATGAACATGGAATAAAATATAGTATCCCAAATTACTTTCTTGAACAGAAAATAAAATTAGTGAAAAAAAAAACAAAAACCATTGAAGCCTGAATAAAGTCTATAGTTTAGTTATCTGTTGTACCAATGTCAATTTCTTAATTTTGACAATTATTCTTCAGTGATGTAAGATGTTAAATATCAGAGAAGTCTGGGTGAGGGTATATGAGAACTCTGTACTTTTTTCCAACTTCTCAGTAAGTCTGAAATTATTCCAAAATAAAAAGTTAAAAAAAAAAAAAAGTGGATGTCCAAGTGACCTGTTTGGAGAAACCAACCAGGGAGTGCCCCTGACATAGCAGGTAACACCTGATACAGTTTCACCTCCTGTGCCAGAGTGAGCGTTCTTACTAAAGGGCCCTGGTGCCTGCCGTTGTAGGCCCTGCATACCTGCTGCATCCTGAGGAGAGATTGGCTGTAGGTAGATAATTGGTTGGCTAACAATGTAGACACGCACCTCAGGTCTGATCTTACAGTGGAGCCATACAGTGACTAGGGAGGAAGCTACTCATTTAGCATTAGGACTCTCGGCAGGGCTGAGCGATCAGGGCACTTGTCTCTGTTCCTTGGAATATAAATGAAACTCTGCCTGTTTTATCCCTCTATCTAAGCACCAATCACTATGGCAATATGTTTGCCGATTGTGATGCCTACCCCTACGCTTACTATTTGATCATCCAGAAGAAAGAAAGATAAGTTCAAACTCGCTTAGCAATAATTTATTATTTTCTTTCCTGTTTTAAGTGCCTTGCTTTTGCACAAAGCAGGTATTTTGCTTGCTTTTTTTTGAGCGCAAAAGGTACACGTGCTTTTCTTATGACTGATGTGGCCATCGTTGTCGTACTAATAGTAGGGTTTGTAGAAGAAAGCCATTATTATCATTGGGAAAATGTAAGTCTTGGAGTTTTTATTTTTGCATTGAAGTCAGCTGTCAGGGGGGTTGGAAAGTATAAAGCCCTACATTCTAGCACACAACTTCCTTACAACTATTTACCCTCAGAAGCTCATATTTTTTAAGTTTAAAAAAAAATCAATGCTAAGAAATGTTCTTTGTATTTTAACTCAGTGGCTAAGGTATACTGCTTTCTTTCTATTGATTTACAAATTTTATTGTCAGACCCTTGGGACGCATGTGAATTACTCAATACCGTGACAAATGGCTGGTCTCTGAATTATGTATTATATTACAGTGAGTTCATAAACCACATTTCTATATAGGTTATTTTAGGTATAAGACTAGTGAACTGTCATTTCTCTTTTAGTCACATGTGACTTTAAAAAAAATGGGAGATGGTGGTAGGACAGAGAAGTATCTGGCTCAAGATTGAACAGTAAACCTCCCTTGAAAGCTAATGAATACAGAGGCATGAAGTGGACAGACCTTGGGTATGAATTGGGAGAATTAGGAGTGTCTGGCATAAAGAAGAGAGAATCTGCTAGAAATAAAACCTTTTGCTGCACTTCCCTCAAGCTAGCGCCCCAGCGTAAAGATGACCAGCTTCTTCTCCCCCGGGGCTTCTGAGGCCAGAGAAAACTGTACCTTGAATGGGCCTTCCGCACTTCTGCCTCTCCCTCCTCCACACAGCCACTTGGGCTGATGGATGTGCAAACCCTTTACAGACGGTTTGGCACCGCTTGGTTTGCAGAGATCATCTGTCTCTTTTGAATGAGCAACTTTATGTTTGCGGCTCCTTTTTCTTGCACAGAGAGAAATTGCCTTGTGCCGGCTTCTGCCTTCTGATGGAAATGTTTACCTTCCCTAGGGAAATTTTTTTTGGGGTAATGTCTGCTGGTGCTTCCCACTCCTTGTGGGAGAATAAGCCTTTGCTCAAGGGTGGACAGGAGGAGGTGGCCATTGGAGCGTGCTCGATTGCCACTGGGGCAGCCATCTGCCAGTGTCGCGGCTCGCAGCCTGGCTCTGAGCAGGCTGCCGGGAGGGAGTGTCTGCACTCCTGGGCCTGAATGCATTATGCACAACCCATTCCCTAAATGAGCTTTGTAAGTGTATATAACTCCTCTCTACCATATTTTCATATGGCCTGCCTCAGGGCACCGTTCAGAATCTCCCCTAATTATGCTTCTAGTGCATGCTTCTAGAGCATTTAGAGTTTCTGGTAATAGCTGACTCCCCCACCCCACCCCGCCCCCCTCCTTATAGATTTCTAAAACTGCAGTGAAGGATTGATTTATGGTTATGCGAAGAATTGCTTCTTACAGGGAAGTTATCAACACTGTGATGATATAGTTTCATGGCAGTGGTATTTTGACTCCATCGAAAGCCACAGTCTAGCCCCCCTGGCCTCTGTAGCTTCTTCTGGAATGGATTCCTTTTTGTTTTAGGAAGCTGGTCTAGTATTAGAATGAAATCTGTGCTTCCAGTTGCAGACCACCACCTTCCCCACAGATTGCCTCCCCCCTCCTCCCCACCTTCCCTTCCTGAGATGGAGGAGTTTTTGCACATGCTGCAAAGGAAAAGGAGATTCATAGCATGACTCAGTCCTCGCCCACAGATCTAGGATTCCTGCCATCCAGTAAATTTTGGCAACCATGCTGTGTGTATGGAGAGAAAATCCTGCCTTCCTATCCCTGCACTGCTCCCCTCTTTACGTATCCCTCTTAGGTGGAGTCTGGAGTGTCCAGCTTCTCATCTCTTCTGCCTTTCCTCCCAGGGACCCCTTGCTTCTCCTTAAGGTTGGCTGTTAGCATCTATTAGGGAAAGGGGACAGTCTCTCACATCCGGGTTCTTCATGGGGAGGCCCATGGGGCGAGTTTAGGTTTGGAGGCTTTTGAGTACTTGCTCTGTGCCTCTCACTGTGTTAAGTACAGTGAGGACATAGCACAGTGTCTTGGCTTTAGGCACCACATAGGTTAGCAGTCCTACCAACTCATAGGGTCTGGATGCACAGGTGTTCTTGTGTCATTATAATGCTGATATGTCAAGGTCTTTGAGGTCTCTAGGCTAGTGTTCATGAGGACATGGTGAGTTTCTGGTTATGTCGGGCTCTTTTTTACCCTCTGGTGGGGTAGGGGGTAGAAAAAGGGGCATTTAGTTTTGAAAAATATTTGGCTTTGAAGACTTGGTTAAATTCTTTGTCTTCTCACCCACCTTTAGATAAGTCAAAAGAACCCAGAATAACAGGGTGAGAGTGGAAGAAACTTGGGGAGAATAAGAGGCAATGAGAAACCTATAGGAGCAGAGAAAGAGAGAGAGAGAGCGAGAGAGAGCGCGAGAGTGAGCTACTGGCTTACCAACCTCTTAGAACAAGAGAAAGAAGTGTCTTCCTCAGCTTGGGTAGCCAGGGAGATCTGTGCTGGACTCACTGTTGGCATAGTTTAGGAGGGAGTCAGGAGGTCCCTGCAGAGTCTGATCCCTCAGGATATTGTTGCTTTCTCTGAGCTTCGTGTTCCCCTTTGTGTAGCTATACAGCTACAGGAGAGCAAAAGATCCTCAGCTGCTTGGCTCCTGCAGCAAGGAGACTGACAAATGGGGAGAGATTTTGAATAAATCTGGACCAGACCAGATGTGGCATCTTTTTAGCCTTGCCAATGGGAAGCTCTTATTTTAGGAACCCACCCCAACATGTGTAGATGTGTCTGGAGCTGAGCCTCTCCCTCCCAATCTGACTTTCGTGGGCTTTTCCCCCTATTTCTGGCCTCAGCCAACTAACCTGTGGTTCTGGAGTCTTCCCAGGTCTGCAGCAAATAGTGCTTGACAACAAGGTCTTTTGTAGGGCTCCATTTATTGGATATCCTTTGAAATGAACTTTCCCATAGTTCATAGGTGCCTCATGGGAACCCTTTCAGGGTCCTGGCTTCCCTTGAATGTCATGCTTATGCTGACCTCCATGTACATTCCTGTTTTTCATTTCAGACATGATTGGTGATGAACTGGGGGAGGAGAGTGAGGATTTGCGTTTCTCTGCACCAGAAGTGCAGTGCGGCTAATTTCATTCTCAGCACTCTGTCTCTGAGATGAGCAGGATCCTTTGTACCCATGTTTAGTACCGCTGTGTTGCTGGACTCTCCTGGCAAAAATTAGGCTAATGTCTCCAACGACTGCATTAGCCACTGAAATGAGGTTCTAAATTGGAAGGTACTATACCAAGTCTATCTCCAAGGTATTGCCTTGTTCTGGCTTTTATTATTCAAATATATTCTCTCAATGATTCTCCACAGACTGACTGGCATGCTGGTTCAGTGCAGCATATTGTACTAGCTCAAAGGCAAGATCTCTTTTTAAGAAGTGAGAGAAAGGAAAGGGAAAAAAAAGGCGAAAGATTAATGCTATGGTACAAAGAGGCAGCACTTTGTCTATTCTAAGACCTACTGTGTGGGCTTATGGATGCTCAGAGATAGGAGAGAAGGGACCAGACCTAGACTAAGGCAGAAGGGTAAGTAGCTTGGGTAAGTGGATGTCATTACATTAATGGTATTTGTGCCTCATAAGTTCACCAGCCTCTTCCTTCTCTTTCTGTGTTTTCTTTTCTTTCTTTCTTTTTTCTTTTTTTTTTGGAGAGATTTTTGCTATAGGGCACGTGTGCTCGCCAGACAGACAGAGATAGAGAGACAGAAAGTGAGACATCACCCCCCAGGGGGGATGGCCACGCCGCAATCCCTTCTCCTCCGTTCTCCTCTCAGGATCTTGGGCACGCACGCACACGTGCCCGGCGTGAGTTTTAAGCCACCGGGTCCGGGACACAAACCGCGGTCGACTACGTGTGAGTCCAGTGACATAGCCATTACGCTAACTGCTGGTCCCTCTTTCTGTGTTTTCTGAGCACTTAAAGGTTTGTCTAACAGAGTGCCAGGAATTCCTGAGAAGAGACTTAAGATCAATAAGACACAATTTTTCCCTTGAGAAACTCTTAGTCTTATAGTTTCACTGGCTTTTTTCTTTGTCTTAGGTATATATGTAGTCAGGGGAGGGGTAGGAGGAGGTTGGACCTTAGGATTCTTGTGTGTACATCGGAAGTAGGAGCCTTCTGGCAGTCAGATACATTGATAGTTGAAAATATGGCTCTCACATGTTTGTTTCTAAAATGGCTTTTTTTTCCCCCTACTGACAAAGTTATGTGTTTTCAAAGCAGAGAACTTGGAAAATGTAAAAAGCACAATAGGAAATAACAACAAAATCACATCCTATCTTGAACCACTATAAAATTTATCATCTGTACAACTAGATTTTATTACTTATTGATCTGTGTGACTAGTTAACTTTATAAATACCATGGTTTCCTTAAACAAGAGCAGCATATCAATGCTTGCTATATGGTAGGTACTTGTTCCAAGTTATTGTTCAAGGCTGGTAATTATTGGAGTGCTAGGGCTGCTTTTGAGAAGAAGCCCATTTATTTCTTGAGTCAGAATAGTTAAGTAAATTTCAGAAAGACAATGAGAATTTAGTTGGAACTTGAAAAAGCTGGCATTTGGTGAGGTGGAGTGGAAATGGTTTTCCAATTGGGAGGAACATCTTTCAGAGGGGTGATGATAATGTCTTATGATGGTGAGCGGGTATACAACAGCACAGGAGCAGAGTGGAGGTGGAGAATTAAAGAGAGGAGAAGGAGAATTAAGTTTGCATTTGAGAGTCCTGAGAGTTACAGGATCCAGAACAGTACTGGGTACACAGTGAATGAGGAAAAGCTTCCTAGATTTGTCTCTGATTAATGTGCAGGTAAGAAAGTCTTGATTTCTCTCAATGCCAAAGTGTACCCAAACTTAGTCCTTGGACCTCTGTTCTTCGCTACTCTTGGTGATCTCATTTAGCCTAATGGTTTTATATTTCAATTAAATTCTGATGATGCCCAGATTTTTTTTTTTTTTGGTAGAGGTTTTTTGCTATAGGGCACTTTCGCTTGCCAGAAAGACAGAGAGACAGAAAGCGAGAAATCACCCCCCAGAGGGGAAAGGCTTGCACGCACACTCGCCGGGCATGAGTTTAAGCCACTGGGTACGGGACTTGAACCACGGTTGACTACATGGGAGTCCAGCAATATAGCCATTACGCCAATTGCTGGGTCCCCAACTCCCAGATTTTGATCTCCAGCCCAGACAGATTTCTCTAGATTTACCTTCCTTCTAGGCACCTCTAGTTAGATAGGCATCTCAAACTTGACATGTCTAAAACTGAGCTTTTGTAACCTTGTCCGCTCAGTTAATGGCAACTCTGTCCTTTCAATTAGACCAAAATCTTTGCAGCTTCTTGACTCTTTTATTCCTCTAACACCCCACATTCTATCACACAGTAAATCCTAACATCTTTTTCTTCAAAATATATCTAGAATTTGACCATTATCTCTGCAGTTACCATCACCTCTGTAGTTACTATTATCTTTCATCTGGATTATTGTAGTGGACTCCTAACTGGCCTCCCTCCTTGTGCCCTTATCACCTGCCATCAGTTCTCAACACAATAGCCAGTGATACTTTTGACATATCTTCCTATTCGTGAAAATATCTTTTGGCATTCCTTTTCACATAGAGTCAGTTCCTTTTAGTTCCTTCTATGGCTACATAGCTCTATGATGTGGGTTCACCCTTACATCTGCCATTTGCTATGATTCTTTATATTCTCTCTTTTCTAGTCATTCTGGCCTTCTTCATTTTCCCTAAATACACCAGGGACCTAATCACACCTTGGGACATGGCATACGTTTCATCTAGTTTTGTAGCTAACTCCCTCACCTTACATCTTTTTTCCTTCTTCTTTTTTCCCTTCCTTCCCTTCCCTTCCCTCCTTCCTTTTCCTCTCCACTCTGTGCCCCCTCTCTCCCTTCCCTTTAGGTGTATGACACATATATGTATGTGATTGCACTCATACACACCCTCCAACAGGATTCCTCACAGCCTTCCAGCTAGCCAAGGTCATGGGTTCACCTGTTGGCTACACCTGGTGTGTTCAGGTTGACTCAGGATCTGAACTGTGGCCCTTCCTGTATGACTTTATAATTGCCAGTGGTTCCTTACCACCTGCACCATTATGACCGAACTTTCCCTTGGGCTTTACTTAGAAGTTACCTTCTGTTCCGATGGTCAAAGCTGTAATGATTTAAGCAATAAAATAAGTAAGGTAGTGTTGGATTATTACCCAAAGTATAAATAAATATTCATGAGTCTAAACTCATGTAAATAAATGATCAAGTAAGTAAAAAAGATAAAAATTATTCTTACAGAGGAATTCCAATAATATATGTAGATACTCCTCCCTTCAACAGATGGAGCTTAAATCTTTTGAGTATTGGCTATACTGAGTGACTCACTTCTAAAGGACAGAATTTGGAAAGTGAGAATAGCAACTGTAGGGTAGAGAAACCTGAGAAGTACTACACGTGGTCAAGGGTAACATTACCAATGTTGTCATATGTATATGACGTATCTTCTGATATGATGAGAGAACAAGGGTATTTCACCTCTGTGGTGTTCTTTCTCCAAATCAATATCCCCAGTCTCATCATGAGAAAAATATAAGATTAACACAAGGTACATTCTAAATACCTGACTAGTACTCTTCAAACTGTTACAATTGTGGTAAACAAGGAAAGACTGAGAAACTGTCATAAATCAGAGACATGACATCTAAATCCATCCTGATCTTTCTAAGATTTTTAGAAAATTTACTATAGGATATGTGTACTCCCCAGAGAGAGAGAGAAAGTGAGAAATCACTGCCCAGAGGGGATGGCCATGCCACAGTCTCTTTTCCATTCTCCTCTTGGGATTTTGGCATGCTTGCATATGTGCCTGGTGCAATTTTCAAGCAGCTGGGTCTAGGACTTGAACCACATAGTCAGCCACGTGGGATCCATCTTCCTTAACCTTCATGCTACCAGCTGGCCATTTTTTCTAAGAATTTTTAATGTTGAAATTATAGCGAGTGTCTCATGTTACAATTCCCCTGCCTTAGCGTCCTGAGTAACTGGGATTACAGTTGTATGTTGCTGCGTCCTGCTTACATTGTGGTACTGTGAATGGATGCTGGAACAGAAAGGACATTCATGGAAAAACTGTTGAAGAATAGGGAACTAGCAGTTAGCGTAATGGCTATGTTGCTGAACTCCCACGTGGTTGACCATGGTTCATGTTCCGGACCTGGTGGCTTAAAACTCACGCCGGGAGCGTGTGCATGTGTGCCCAAGATCCCGAGAGGAGAATGGAGGAGAAGGGATTGTGGCATGACCATCCCCCCTGGGGGGTGATTTCTTGCTTTCTGTCTCTATGTCTCTCTCTGTCTGGTGAGCATACGTGCCCTATAGCGAAAACCTCTCAAAAAAAAAAAAAACCATTGAAGAATAAAGAGTCTGGAATTTAACAATAATAGTAATGTACTAATGTTAGTTTCTTAGTTTTGATAAATGTCTGTACAAATATATAAGATGATAGCATTAGGTGGGGCTGAACAGTAGTGCAGTAGTACAGTGCTCTGTGAGGCTGACCCACACGGGAGGATCTAGGGTTTGTGTCTTGAGACCTCCTTGCACATGGTAGGCACACATGCGCCCATGATCCAGGGCTGGCTGAGTTTGGGAGTAGTCCCAACATGAAGACCCTATTAAGTGTCTCTTTCATAATGGAAGAAACATAAACTTAAAAACAACAAGAAAAAAAAATATTACAGCATTAGGGGAACCAGGTGAGGGGTATACAGGAATTCTAGGAACTATGTGTACTATCGTTGTAAATTTCTAAATTTAAAATTATTTCTAAATCTAAAATCATTAAAACAACAACAACAATCATATCAACAAGACCTTTCCATGGCCACTAAGTTTGATCTTTTCTTGACAGTTTATATTCCTTCCCTGCCTTATTTTTCTCCTTAGCACTTATCACCTAATATTGTTTCTTTCATTTAGCATTATTTATTGTCTCTTTCTGCATTAAGATGTAAATTTTGAGAGTTACAACAGTTTTTGTCTGTCAGGGCCCAGAACTGTGCTTGGCTCATAAAAGGTGGTCAATAAATACTTGTTTATGGATGAAAGAATGAATTAAAAAAAAATTGATAGAGGGCATGTGCATTTGCCAAAGAGAGACAGAAGAAAAGTGAGAAAGCACCCTCCATGGGGGAGGGCCACACTGCAGTCCACGTGCCTGGCATATTTTTCAAGTTGACAGATCCGGGACTCAAACTGCATAGTTGACCATGTGGGATCTAGCCACATAACCACCATGACATGGGCTGGCCCCAAATTAATTCTTCTGTATCATCCTTTTATTCTTAAGCAGGATGAGGATTTTGAGTTTGGGCCTTCCTTTCACTCTGAGATTTCTAGTGATTTCACCTTCCAGTGGGGGAAATGATCCCTGTTATTTGTTTTCTACTTTTGTTCAACATGGAAATAAAAGTCATGTTGAAAATGGATTGTGCAGAAATGTTTCCATTGAGCAAAGAAATATTGAGCATCTTCAGAATGTTAATGGGATATGCATATTATGAAAAAACTGGGGCCACAGATGGCGCAGTGGTTAAGGTGCTGGACTCCCACATGGCCAACCATGGTTCGAGTTCTGGATCTGACGGCTTGCTTTCTCACTTTCCCTTTCTTTCTCTCTCTATCTTTTCTGGTCAAATTTTAAAAAATAATAACAACAAATAAAATAATTAAATTATTTTAATTTAACAAGTTAATTCTTTTTTTAAAAATAAAAAGTATGGGTTTAAATATTTATTTTTAATCAAAATAAGCTCATGTTAGTTACAACATGTCTGAACAGGATCTAGTTTAAGGCATTAAAAGGGCTAAGACATCAGTTTGAAAAGAGCCCCAGGCCAGTATGTGGTATGTATGGATACTACAAAGCCGATTCCCAGGTTGAGTCCCGGACCCTGCAGCTTGAAAAAACCTGCTGGGTATGTGTACATGTGTGCCTAGAATCGTTAGAGAAGAAGAGAAGAAAAGGGATTGCAGTGTGGCCATTCCTCATGGGTGTGTGTGTGTGTGTGTGTGTGTGTGTGTGTGTGTGTGATTTCTCACTCCCCCCCTCGTCTGTCTCTAGTGAGCATACACACCCCATGGCAAAAATCTGAAAGGAAGGGAGAAAAGGAGAGAGGAAGGAAGGATGGCAACCTATAAGAGCAACATGAATTCTCCTAAAATGAAAGAATAAATACCAAATTTATAGTGAAACTTGCGTGGAACAATAGCACAATAACTCATGCTTTTAAAGTTTATAGGGATAATACTCCAAGAAATCATTACTTTTCAAATAGATAACTCATTTTAAGAAGGGATGAGGTGATGTGAAGATGATGCTCACAGTGTAGACCATCCGTAATTAATTTGCGAGGAAAAAAATTAATCTTGTTTGTGCCCTAACTAAAGAGGATTGGCAATTTACAGCAGAAATTATAGCCAATACTATAGACATCTCAATTGGTTCAGCTGACACAATTCTGACTGAACAATTAAAGTTGAGCAAACTTTTCACTTGATAGGTGCCAAAACTTTTATGCCCAGATCAGCTGCGATGACAGTAGAGCTTTCAATGGAATTTTTAAAAAAATTTTGCCAGAGGGCATGTGTGCTTGCCAGAGAGAGAGAGTGAAAAAAGAGAAAGAGAAAATGAGAAAGCACCTCATGGGAAATAGTTATACTATAATTCCTTTTCCATTTCTTCCTTCTTTTCTGGATTTTGGATATGCACATGTGCACACATACATACACTGTGTTTCTCAAGCTACCAGGTCTGGGACTCAAACCACACTGTCAGCCATGTGGAATCTGGCTACCTCAACTACCATGCGATGGGCTGGCCCTCAGTAGAAATTTTAAATAAGTGGGATCAAGACCCTAAAGCATGTTTTCAAAGAATTCTAACAGAAGAGATGACACCTGGCTTTACCAATATGATCCTGAAAACATGCACAGTGGCTACCAAGAGGGGGAAGTGGTCCAGTCAAAGGAAAAGCAGGCCAGTCAAAAGGAAAGGTCTTGGCCACAGTTTTTTGGCATGCTCAAGGCGTTTTGCTTGTTGACTTTCTGGAGAGCCAACCAACACTAACCTCTGCTTATTTATTATGAGAGTGTTTTAGGAAAGTTAGCTGAAACTTTAGCAAAAATACCAGGAAATTTCACCAGGGTCCTTTTCAATCACATCAATGCTCTTCTCATTCCTCTCATCAAACAGGGCCAATTTTGTGAGATTTTTGATGAGAAATCATTAGGCATTCACCTTCCAGTCCTGATTTCACTTCTTCCAGCTTACTTTTAAAAAAAAAAAAATTGCCAAAGGATGCCAGTGCTCATTGGAGAGAGAATAGGAGAAGGTAGCTCCAATAGCATATGGTCATACTGCAATCCCTTCTTTTCCATTTCTCCACCTTGGGCACATAACACATGCTCCTGGCATGTTTTTAAGGCTTCTGGGACTGTGATTTAAACAGTGGTTGGTCATTGGGATCTGATTCCCCTAACCTGAGGCCATGGTGTGGCCCTGTCTGGCTTATTTTTATTCCCTAATCTTAAAAATCTTTAAAAGGGGGCTAAGCTGGTGGTTTGGTGGTTAAGGTGATTGAATCTCACATGGATGACTTTAAGGTTCAAGTACTGAACCAGAGGCTTGAAAAACACATCTGGTGTGTGTATGTATGTGCCCAAAATCCTAAGAGGAGAATGGTAGAGATGGGACTGTGGCATGGCCAGCCCCCCAGGGGAGTACTTTCTCAGTTTCTTTCTGTCTCTCTCCTATTAGTGCACACTGCTTACATCAAAATATATTTTTTTCCTGAAACCTTTTTTAAAATTAGTTAATTTACATTCATTCCCTAAGCATCGTCACAGCATACAAAACGTGATTACCCATCAAGAATATACTGAATAGTGGCTTAATCATGCATGTTATCGTCAATAATTTTCCATTTCTAGTTTCATGTATGTGTGTGTGTGTGTGTGTGTGTGTGTGTGTATATATACACATTTTATCCCTAATTTTTTTTACCCGTATTTTTGATCCTCTGCCCTTTCCCACCCTCTTCTCACACTATTTTCGGTGTCTACAGTTGTCTTCCATTTCTTCCCACCCCCACATTTTATTGATCACACAATTTCTTAAATAATCTAATTGCTTTCAATAGCAAGTTCAGCTGGTAATTTCAAGAAAAGCAGTTTTGGGAACCAGCAGTTAGTGTAATGACTATGTCCCGGACCCGGTGGCTTAAAACTCATGCGGGGCGCGTGTGCGTGCATGCCCAAGATCCCGAGAGGAGAATGGAGGAGAAGGGATTGCGGC
>NW_006159996.1:61257-98605 GCF_000334495.1 Tupaia belangeri chinensis | reverse complement strand
AATTTCCTCACCTCCTGGAACTCATCAGCTCCTTTCTCCTTTCTTTTCTGCAGTTCATTGTCTCTCTTCTCTTCCATCTCTGTTAGCTTTGCCATTATGCATATTCTAAATTCTTTATAAGACATTTCCATGATTTCCATTTGAACTATCTGTGGATGAAGAAGAGTTATTCTTTTCCCTTGGAGGAGAGGTATTTTCTTGCTTTCCCATATTTCTTGTGACCCTGCAGTGATTTCTAGTCATCTGATGGATGGTATATTTCTTCATAAAATTGAAGTTAAATCTGAGCATTCAGGAGTGTACAGAAATAGGTGATCTGGAATCTCTTTTCCGTTCCGTTTTGATCCCTTTGCACAGAAGATTCAGTAGATATTGAAGAATATGTTAACCCTAATAGTATTTGGATGTTTGGCTATAGTTCCCTTAGATCTGTCTAGAAATACAGCAAATGGAGATTGAGGAGCAGAGAGATGAGATATAAGAAAAAGAAAAGGAAACACAGAGAGAGAAACAACAACAGCAACAACCAATAAACAGAGAAAAGAAGGAAAAAAAAATTTTAAATAAAAAAATAGAAAACTGCATGGTGTGTAAATACTGTGCTAAATCACTAGTTCTCAGGAGCCACGGAGGTGTCTTCTTCTGAAGACCTGCCCCTTGCCTCTCTTGGGTGGGAGGGGGAGAGAGGATTATTTAACAAGATAAAGGAGGGGCTGAAAGCCGAGAAAATACTTTACCTTAAAAAATTTTTAAAAGGGAAAATTACAAAAAAAGAGAAGACTGAGACAGAGGCAGAGACAGAGAGAAGGCTTGAGGGGCTCCCTACCACTCGGGTTTCTGGGCTGGAGGCTGAATTATCAGTAGAAAATCTTCATTTCTCTTTTTTCTTTAAAATCACTAGTTCTCAGGAGCCATGGAGTTGTCTTTTTCTGAAGGCTTGCCCCTTACTTCCACATCAAAATATTAAAAAAAAAAAAAAAAGGAAAAAACCTTTAAAGGGTCTTTTCTTTCTTTCTCTCCCCTCCCCCCTCAGTTAATAATGTAGAGAAGACTGCATTGACATGGTTAAATTCCAAGGCCCCTCAGTTCTTTAGGATGGACTAAATGACTGATATCATCACTTACAAAAATGTCTTAAACTTGGTGGAGCTTATTTTGAGAACTAAAGTTTATATTTAAAATTTTTTATCCCCCTTTATTTTTATGATAGTGTATGTGCTTGCATGAGAGAGAAGGAATGAGAGAGAGATCAATAGAGGGAGGGACAGAGAAAGCACCTTCAACAGAGTCTTTTCATGTCATACCACTGTCCCCTCCAGCTCCTCAGAATCCTAGGGAGCCACACTCAATGCCCAGCTTGTTTCTCAGGCTGACCAAGGATCTGAACCATAGTTACCATTTTGCTTCCAGCACTGCAAGGTGCTAGCATGCCACTGTGGCTGATTTTTATCTTTTAATAATATTTTTTTCACCAACTTGTGGTAGTCCCCTTGTAGCATAGTTATTACTTTCCTGGCAGAAAATTGTCTTCCTACAAATGAGGGCTGGTTTATGAGAAATACCTTCCCTTCACTCATGCTTAAACTTATGATCCAGGACTGGCTTCCTGAAAGAAGAAACACTAATACTGATCGTGGTTCAGCCATGACAGATGTGGAGTGTGTGTGGCTATATGGACAATGTGGGAGAATTGACTCTTGATTTGGAAGAGTAAAACCAGAGGAGGAAAATTCATTTAGTCACAATAAGTAGCTGATTTGTTGGTGCCCAGCACTGAAACTTGTTTTTTTTTAATTTGTTTTGAGTTTTGTCAGAGGGCACTTGCACTTAGCAGAGAGAAAAGGAGACAGAGAAAGCACTCCCAGTGAGGCACAGTCACATGAAAATCTCTTGTCCTCCATTTCTCCATCCTGATGGGATTTTGGGTGTGCACACACATATGTGTGGCATGTTTTTCACACTGCCAGGGCCAAGATTCAAGCCATGTGATCAACCATTGGGTTCCATCTCTTTTAGCCATCAGGCCATGGGGCAGGCCCAGTCACTGAAACTTGTAAAGATAATGAGAATGTGCAAATAGTGGGACTGGTTCAACAAACTTTGGTCAGTGAGAACCTGTTAACCCTGCTTGATGTCAAAGGGACCAAATTTAGGACAAACTAAAGAAAATCTATCTCACACCAGTTAGTAGTAAATACACAGTTCCAAGTATGAATTCAAAAATACCTTAGAGAGGTCAAATGGTGGTATAGCAGTAAAATACAACACTCTGTTAGGCAATCCCATGTGGAAAGTTTCCTAGTTCAAGTCTAGAGACCTCTCTAAGTATGCTGGGCACATGCTTGTCCATGATCCAGGGCTGGCTGAAGGCAGGGGTGTGGGTGCTGCCTGTCTCTCTGTCTGCCTCTTGGTCTCTCTCACTCATAGAAGAAAAAAAAAAAAATAAACAAACAAACTAAAAAAAAAGGGGTGTGGGTGCTGCCTGTCTCTCTGTCTGCCTCTTGGTCTCTCTCACTCATAGAAGAAAAAAAAAAATAAACAAACAAACTCAAAAAAAAAACCACTACTAAAAACCTTTAGAAATATGCACGAGCAATAGCAATATAATGTGTAAGAGAGAGTTTTGAGGATGTCCATTGAACATTGTGGAGACAGACCAATCTTTTCTACCCACAGTGTCAAGGCCAGATGATGTGGAATGCATGTTCCACTGCTACTTTTGTGGAGGTGATTTTGGATGAAGAATTGTGGATTAGTATAGGAAGAAATGGGGCTAACTGAACTCTGAAGGATTGTGGACCACATTTGTTTAGTAGCATTTTCCCCCCCTATTTTGGTATTTGATTTATCTCAAAGTATAGTTTAAAGCTTCCATCAAAGACCCTTTCCAAAGAAGGAAGACTTACTGATTTGAGCCTTGACCAAAGTCATCAGGAGTAACAAAACTATAAGATGAAAGATATTTCCTTTGTGTCTGGCCTCTCCATGTCCTGTTGTTTTCTTGTTCCTCTTGTCTTGAGCCCCAAAATGAGGCTGTTTGCTTTCTGTTTTTGGTGCTGTGCCCATCACACCTGTGGTGCTCTCCAAACAAAAGCCTGCTCTGTGCTGGGTGCAGGAATTGGGCTGGGTCTGGGACTATATTCCTTTTGGAGAGAAATAAGCAGGACGTCTTGCATCCCCTTCCATTTTGCCTGACTTAAGGAAGGGGCCAAGAGTTCCCTCTCTTTGCAAGTAAAGCAGAATGTACTTTCTTAAAACTATTCAAATATCACAGTTGGATTCAATTATCTGCAAAAATAGAAGTATATAAAAGGGAAACTTACAAAGGAAAAAATTGTATTGAATAATGGGCTACCTTTTTGTTAAATTTTTTTTCTCCTCTTTTTCAAGGCTATCTTGTTTAAAGTCTCAATGTCCAGAAATGAAGTGGAAAGGGGTGTGGGGGGTGAGAAAGGAAAGTAAAAGATACAAAAGTACTTACAGATTCTTGAGGGTAAACCCGAAGTCTCAGTGATCATATCCTCCCCTCTAGTACTACAGCCTGCTATGAGCTTCCCTCCTAACCTTAATTCTTACTCTCACTCCCTTAATTCATTGGATGGTTAGGCAAGGAAAGCTGATTCCTAGAATTTCAGCTTTTCTATTTAATAAGTATCCTGCTCTGCCTGCCTCTGCCCAGGCTCACTAGATGGCCTGAGGTTTCATTCAGTCCATTTATTCCCATCATTGGGCCTTGGTGTGAGCCCTTTTTATATTACCAAAATATAGCCACAAGACAAATGACCACAGATTTAGTAGCTTTAAACACCATCCTGTTTATTATTTAATAGTTTATGTAGGTCAGAGGTCCAGGCACTAGTTAGCTGGGTCTTCTCCTCAGGTTCTTATACCTTGAAACCAGGGTTTTAGCCATGCTGTATTTCTTTCTGGAGGCTCTGGGGAAGAATCTACCTCCAAACTCATGTATTGTTGTCCATCTATCTTTGCAGTCAGTTTCTAGAAGTTAGACTTCTGGGTCAAAAGGTAAATACAGAGACCAGGATGTGGTGTAGTGGTCACATCACTAGACTCCCACATGAGCAACCACGGTTCAAGTCCCAGTGGCTTAAAACTGATACTGGGCGTGTGTGCATGCGTGCCCTATATCCCAGGAGGAGAATGGAGGAGAAGGGATTGTGGCATGGCCATACCCTCATGATGGTGGTGGTGGTGGTGGTGGTGGTGTGATTTCTCACTTTCCTTCTCACTGTCTCTGTCTCTCTCTCCAGTGAGAACACATGCCCTATGGCAAAACCTCTTTAAAAAGAAAAGGTAAATGCAGTAATAATTTTATTAGATATTGTCAAATTTCTCTCTATGGGGGCTGTATCATTTTGCATCCCTAGCAACAGTGTACGCAAGTGCCCAGTTCCCTAATGTCACCTGCTGAGTAGAGTATATATTTACCAAACTGATAGGTGAAAAATGATATCTCACTGTAGTTTTATTTTACCTTTCTCATGAGCAAAATTGAGCATATTTTGATATGCTTAAAGATCATTGCATTTCTTTTTCTGTGAACTGCCTATTCATCTTGCTAGTTCTTTATTCTGTAAGGTTGATCTTTTTCTTCTTCATTTTTAAGTTTGTTTGTTTTCTTTTTTTACAGGGACCAGTAGGTGGTGTAAAGGTTACGTCGCTGGACTCCCACATAGTTCAACCGCAGTTTGATTCCTAGACCCAATAGCTTAAAACTCACATCAGTATGTTTGTGTCCATGCGCAAAATCCTGAGAGAAGAATGGAGAAGGGATTGCATCATGGCCATGCCTCCCGGGGAGGGGGATGATTTCTCACTTTCTGTCTCTCTGGTGAACACATGTATCCTATAGCAAAAAATCTCTCTCTAAAAAAAAAAATGCTTTTTACATATTTAGTATGTTAATACTTGGTCTATGATACTAAGTTGTAAAATATTTTCGCCAGATTATCATTTGTCTTCTCCTCACTGACCCCCAGTTGCTTTAGGGCACATGTACTCACTGGAGAGAGATGAGGGCAGGGGAGAAAGAGAAAGTCACAAAGTGAAAAGGCACCCCTTCGGGAGGGGTGACCACACCATAATCCCTTCTTTTCTGTTCTCCTCTTGGGATTTTTGGGCATACATGCACAGGCACCCAGTGTGTTTTCCAAGTCACTGGATCCAGGACTTGAACAATGCAGTTGGACATGTGGGATCTCGTTGCCTTAATCACCATGCCACTGGCTGACCCCTCATTTTTTTTTTTTCACTTGTTATATTTTTCCATGCATTTAAAATTTTGTAAAATTTTAATCTTTGCATAATTAAATTTATTGATATTTTTGTTGTTGCTACTGGATTTTAAATCAAAATCAGGACAGCTATTCCCTGCTTCCAGGTTATAGAAGAGTTCCCCTATGTTTTCTTCTGGAACTTGTGTACTTTGATCTTTTACATTTAAATATCTGATTTGTTAAGAATTTATCCTGATATGTAGGCATAGGAAATGGAATTGATTATCTCAATACTGTTTTATTAAAAAGTTTGTCCTGATGCTGGTTGTGGCGGCAAGTCTTGCCAAGAAGTATGTTCTGTAGGCTGGGACTACGTGGGAAGGCTGCGTTCAGTTCCTGGTTCAACCCCAGGGCCAGGAGCAGTGGTGTGTACATGTAGTTCCATGAGCTTAGGCAGCTGAGACAGGAGGATTGCAATCTTGAGATTGGGCTGGATAGCACAGAGATGTCTGAAAAACAACAAGGCATGGTAGCACTGGTCTATACTACCAGCGAGGGTGCTAAGACAAGAGCATAAGCACAGTGAAAACCTGTCTGAACAATAAGAAAACAATCAAACAGAACAAGTCTGTCCCTCTCCCACAGATTTGTTTGTTTGTTTGTTTGTTTTTTGCTGCAGAGTGTGTGCACTCTTTTGAGAGAGTCTAAGAATGAAAGTGAAAAATCACTTACCCCCGGGGGGAGGTGGCCACAGCACAATCTCTTCTCTTCCATTTTTCTCAGGATTTTGGGTATGCATTCACATGTGCCTGGCATGGTTTTCAAGCCACTAGGTCCAGGACTCGAACTGTTGTGAGCCATGTGGGAGTCCAGTTCCTTAACTACTATGTCACCTATTTGCCCCAGCTTTCATACAGATTTGGATTGTTGCCCTTGTATACTAATTTTCCTATGCAATTTGATCTATTTTTGAATTTTCTTTTCTGTTTCACTGATAATTCTGTTTATTCATATGCTGATACCAATCTGTTTTAATTATAGGGGATTTGCAGTATGTTTTATTGTCTAGTAATATCTAGTAGGTCTTTTTAATTTTTTTTTTAACTTGCTATAAGATGTGTGTGCTCTTCAGGGGTGGGGGGAATCATCTTCCCTGGAGTATGATCATGCTGCAGTCCCTTCTCCATTCTACTTTTGGGATTTTAGACATGCATACACTTATACTCAATGTGTTTTTCAGGCTGCTGGGTCTGGGACTTTTAATTGCCAGAAGGCAGGTGAAGGTTTGGGATGTGCATGCACGTGCACCCAGTGTGTTCTCAAGCTACTGGGGCTACCATTCATACTACAGTCAGCCAAGCGGGATCTGACTCCAATCTGACTCCCTAGGCTACAAGGCCAGAACTCTGCCTTTTTTTTTTTTAGGTCGTTTGCCAATTTGGATTAAGTTTTTACTCTAGTTTATTAACGATTTTTTTTCACATGTGCTCACTGGAGAGAGAGTCAGAGACAGTGAGAGGAAAAGTGAGAAATCACCCCCCCCAGGGGAAATAGCCACACCACAATCTCTTCTCCTTTATTCTCCTCCAGGAATCTTGAGCATGTATGCACATGTGCCTGGTGTGAGTTTTAAGCCACCAGGTCCAGGACTCGAACTGCAGTTGGCCACCTGGGAGTCTAGGACATAACCGCTACATCATCTGCTGGCCACAACCATGATGTTTCCACTACTTTTTGTGTCTGGCGTTTTTTACTTAGTGTAATGTTTTTGAAGTTCACCTACTTGCAGCATGTATCAATACTTCATTCCTTTTTATGGCTGAAGATACTTTATTGTTTGGGTAAGGTTTTGTATGGATAAATTTATTTATTCATTTGCTGTTGGACTCATGACTTAATTTTTTTTTTTTTTGGGAGAGGTTTTTGCTATAGGGCGCGTGCGCTCGCCAGACAGACAGAGAGAGACATAGAGACAGAAAGCGAGAAATCACCCCCTAAGGGGGATGGTCACGCCGCAATCCCTTCTCCTCCATTCTCCTCTCGGGATCTTAGGCACGCACGCACACGCGCCCGGCGTGAGTTTTAAGCCACCAGGTCCGGGACGCGAACCGCGGTCGACTACGTGGGAGTCCAGTGACATAGCCATTACGCTAACTGCTGGTTCCTTCATAACTTAATTTTTTAACAAAGAGGAAATTGGAAACTATGTATAAATGCTGTTGAAAAGACAAGGACAAGTGGAAGATTCAGGATGGAGGATGAGTGAAAAGTAAGGTTCTTTTCTTTTTTTTTTAATTTTTTTAATTTTTATTTTTATTATCATCATAATCTTCTTTATATTACATTGGATTACATATAACTTTACATTGACTTCCATTGCTTTTTCAAAAGGGAATGCCATGCATGTCAGTCAATACAGAGACATCAGTCTCCCCGCTTTATCATTCAATGTCTTTTCCATGCATTTCCCAATAATAATTATTATTATTATAATTTTTTAAAACAGTCAATCACTATTTCTCATTTTGCTTGTTAAAAGACTTCACCCATCATGAAATACTTCCCAGACCAGTCCAGTTGAGAATACTATACACATCATCATCAACAGATAATAAACCATATCTGTTTCTCACTAACATCCTCTCTATTGTTCACTTGCTATCTTTCTCTATCCTTTTCTCTCTCTCTTTTTTTTAATAGTTTATTTTTTATTATAATTTTTTTTCCCATCACAACACACAAATGAATTTTCCATCCAAAATACACTGTGCATTGGCTCAATCAAGCACGTCAACATATATGTTCTCAGCAAATAATTTCCCAATTCTTGTGTCCTGCATACCTTGCCTTTTGTTTTACCATCCTAGATTCCCCATCCCCCTCCCTCTGTTATGACCCATCCTCCTCCCACATTGTCCCTGTCATCCCCGATTGCCCTCCGTGCCTCACCCCTCCCCAAATGATCTGTCAGTGATCTTAATTAGTCTAAGTCTCTCCAATAGTTATCACAGCTGACACATGCCTCTACATGAACTCAAGTCTGACTTTAGGCCTAAACCCCATTGGGTAAAAAGAGCATACTATAAAGTAGAACCCAACTGGGCCCATACCGCTCACTGTTTTTTTTTATTTTTTTTCCTATGTTTGTCCCTCTGCCCTGTCTCACTCTCCCATTACAATATCCCTGCTATATACAGTTGTCTTCCAGAAGAGTTACTGAAAAAGTGATACATACAAGTAAAGGGAGAGAGGCCACGAGTTCCAACCATCAGCTCATAAAGTTTTTGGCAATAGGGAGCATAAACTCCACTCAGGGTTGGATTAAGGGAGGGTCTCCTGCAGATCCGCAAGTGTAGGTGAGTCTCCAGGGAATGCAGTTTCAGGAAAGCAGTTCTGGTACGCAGGGATGATTATCAGCTGATGCGGCACAGCAGTCATCTTGTAGTTACCAGGAATGGTGTTGTGGGGATCTGCAGTGTGAGTTGTCCTTGGGTATCTGGCTTCCTTAAGAATGGCAGAGTAGTTCTTGTTTTCCCCTGAGGTAATGCAGGGCTGGTAACTATCATCTTCTCAAGTTGCAAGTTCTTCAACCTTGTTTTCAGCCTCCGGGCCATCCAGCGCCGGGGCCGGCCTCCCTGGCCTCTCCGGTGAGCGGCTGCGCAGGGGCAGAAGCCCCCGGCCGTGGGGCCCCCTCAGCCACTGGGCTCCCTGAGGGGGGCCGGCCATTCCGGCAAGCTGGTTCTTTTCTTTTTTTGGAGAGGTTTTTACTATAGGGCGCATGCGCTTGCCAGACACAGAGAGAGAGAGAGAGAGAGAGAGAGAGATACAGAAAGCAAGAAATCACCCCCCAGGGGGGATGGCCATGCCACAATCCCTTCTCCTCCTTTCTCCTCTCAGGATCTTGGGCACGCACGCACAAGCACCTGGTGTGACTTTAAGCTGCCGGGTCCGGGACTCGAACTGCGGTCGACTACGTGGGAGTCCAACGACATAGCCATTATGATAACTGCTGGTCCCAATAGTAAGGTTCTTGAAAAGCCCGTGGCCTGGTGGTTGAGGTGGCTAGGTCCCACATGACCAGCTGTGTGGTTTGAGTCCTAGACCTGGCAATTTGAGAAATATGTGTGTGCCCCAAATCCCAAAGGAAAAATAGAGGAGAAGGGATTATAATTTGACCACTCCCCATGGGGAGTGCTTTCTCACTCTCTCACTCTCCCACTCTCCTTCTCTCTGGCACACATTCTCTAGCAAATTTAAAAAAAAAAAAAAGAGAGAGAGAGAAAGGAAAGAAGAGGAGGAGGAAGCAAAATTGGACAGAAAAAGAAGTCAAATGTTTTTCTTCCTTTTTTTTTTAAAGTTGCTTGCCAGAGACAGAGCAGGAAGGGGGGAAACACCTCCCTGATGGGTACTCATGCACATGTACCTGGTATGTTTTACAAGTCTGGGATCTGTACCACAGTCAGCCATGTGGGATCCAGCTTTCCTTAACCACCAGCTATAGAGCCAGCCTTTCTCCCCCTCCCCTTTTTGAGAGAGGGAGGGAGAGAAAAGAAAAGGTAGAGAAACAGAGACTAGTATTTTTTTTCAAGATCTCGCAGTCTTGTGATTTCCTTGTCCCAGCCTCTCAGTTAACCAGGACCACAGATACACACAATCAGGCCTGGCATGTTGAGGTTGACCTGGGAACTGACTCAGGATTCCCATGCAGCCTCTGACATCCCAAGTGGTCATGCTGTCAGTGCACCACTGCAGCGGGGCTAAATAGTCAAACTTTAGTTCAAACGTAACAAAGCCTTGGCTATCTCAGTTGGGAATTCTAGAGTATTTTTCTTCAGTTTGTCCTGCATTAGGTTAAAATTATTAGTTTTTTTTTTACCTCTGCCTGGCCCAATCATTAGTTACAGGCTGTCCCAGAAAGTCAAAACTCTGAGCAAAGTAGCTCTCTGCAGCTGAGTCAGACTCAGTAGGAGCAGAAAGCTACAGGCTACCTACTGACAGAAGTAAGTCTTCCTTTGAAGTGGGGGATATCTGGTCATATCCGACACAGCATAGCCATCTAGTTGAGATCTCAGCTTGAATAACTTGGAGTCCAGGAATATGCGGAGTGGACTTCTTTTTTTTGGAGAGATTTTTGCTATAGGGCGTGTGCAGTTGCCAGAAAGACAGAGACAGAGAGACAGAAAGCGAGAAATCACCCCCCCGGGGGGGGGGCGTGGCCACGCTGCAATCACTTCTCCTCCATTCTCATCTCAGAATCTTGGGCATGGACGCACATGCGCCCAGTGTGAGTTTTAAGCCACTGGGTCCGGGATGCGAACCACAGTCGACTGCATGGGAGTCCAGTGACATAGCCATAACGTTAACTGCTGGTCCCGGGAGTGGACTTCTTCAGAAGAATTCTTACCATTGCCCATAAATTGTTCTTAGAAACAGAGCTGATAAACAGGAGCTGGGTAGTTGGTAGAGCTGGCACTAGAAATTAAATTCAGCTTCTCAGGTACAATGGGCTGAGCTCTGGCATTTGAGGACAAGGGCATGTGTTCTCATGGGGAATAAAATCTCATTTATTAGAAAGGCTTTATTCTCAGCCAATCAACTGACCAGGAGTGGTTTGGATTTTGAAAATATTTCATGATGTTTTTCACTTCACTATTCTTTGTCCGAGAAGTGACAAAAGGGAAAGGGCACCTAGTCAGTAGTCAGCAAATGTTTGCTGAGCAAGTGAATGAAAGAACCATTGTGGGCAGAGCAGCAGCAGGAAGCAGAGGGTCAGATTCTATGTCATCTTTTCAGAGGAGTCCGGGTTCTAGTGGTAGCAGCTGGACAGGCTTGATAATTGTTCAACTTGGAAAGGGAGAGTGAAGGATAGAACCTGGAGCAGAGGTAGTGTTCTAGGGTAAGGTAGAGAGGTGCCCACAGTGTAGTAGACAGTGGTGCCAACTGTCTTAGCTGGCTTCTCAGAGGAGAGGGTGGGTGCCTGGCAGTGGATGGGTGGCTGGAACTTGCTGCATGTAGCCTTTTGGGATATGGAGGGGGGTTGTTTGCTGACCTCTCCTTGAGGAGGCCTTTCACATCCTGTGGTATGAGAGCCTGGTGTAAGGAGGAAGGTTTTCTATTTAGCCCAGTTATTTCCATATGCTGAGAACTTTAGAGTCCTTACCTACTTCGCCTACTGTGACTTCTCCCTACATCTGGCAGCCCCCAAGCACAGCTTTACAGCACCATCTCTTCTGTCTTCCTCTCCCAGAATATACAGCAATATGCCTGCTCCACTCTGGTCTGTTGATTACACTACCCCCCCCCCATTCCCATAAACCTGGTTGTTTTTTTTTTTTTAATTTTTTACAGAGGTTTTCGCTATAGGGTACGTGCACTTGGCAGAAAGAGAGACAGAAAGCAAGAAACCACCCCCTGGGGGGATGGCCATGCTACAGTCGCTTTTCCATTCTCTTCTTGGGATTTTGGGCATGCACCCATATGTGCCTATCATGCGTTTTAAGCCACCAGGTCTGGGACTTAAACTGCAGTTGACTATGTGGGCGTCCAGTGATGTCACCATTATGCCATCTGCTGGTCCCAAGTCTGTTGTTTTATGTCAGGGAGCCAGGCAGTTCTAGTCCATTGTTGTTTTGCTAAACAGAAACACTTGAGTAGGAGATTTATAAAGAATGGAAGTTATTTGGCTGATAATTCTGGTGACTGGGAAGTCCAAGAGCATGGGACCAGCATCTGACTGGTCCCCGGTGCTGTATCACAATATGATTGACAGAAGCAGGGAGGAAGGCAGGTACATGCAAAGAGAGCTAGTGCCTATGGGCAGCCTTTTTTGGTACCAACTTGCTCTCAGAGGGGAGCTAACCCATTCCTGAGAGCTAAAACTCACTTCCCAAGGATATCCCATTTTCTCGTAGTTATGACAGCTGGATCCCACGTGGTCAGCCACACAGCTTAAGTTCCAGCCCTGGCAACTTGAAAAACACACCAGTCATGTGTGTGTACATGCCCAAAAATACCCAAAAGAAGAAAAAATGGGGGAGAAGGGATTGTGGCATGACCATTCCCCATGTGGGGTGCTTTCTTCCTCTCCTTCTGTCTCTTTCTGGTGAGCAAATGTGCCCTCTGGCAAAAAAAAAGAATGATAAAGAAACAACAAAACATAACAAAGCAAGCTCCTTTCACAGTGGCATTAATCTATGCATAAGGGCATAGTGCTTCTATGATCCAAACTGCCCACTCACCACCTCCACTAAATACCATTATTTTGGGGAACAAGCTTACAGCACACGAACCTTTGGGGGACAAACTATATTCAAGCCATAGCACAAAGCTACAGCACATCGGCTCCCATCTTTGTTCTTACAGTCTTTCAGTGTCTTGTGATGTCACTTTTCCCCACACAGGATGAGCTTCAAGGTGCTTGTCATTTCCAAAGCACTATTGCCAGCACTCTTGATTCTCTCATCCTGTTGTCATGTGGAAAAAGAGGTGGGACCATAGCAGGACTTTTAGATTAGGAATGAAAAAATGGCTATTGGATGGAAGTTAGAGTCCTAAGGCCTAGGGTGATGTCTGATTGCTAGTCCAAAGAGTAGAGTGAAATTGGGAGGAAGGGAAGGATGCAAGAAATACAGTAATTTATTATTTTAATAACTCATTTATGTAGAAGTTAAATTCAGCAACAACTTCTGCATCATTATTTCACAGAAGTCCATCCTTTCCTTTCTTGACTCATTTTTTTCTATCTTTCATATGTAGCCATTTATCAAAGGCTGCTGTAAACATTTCTTTTCACTTTCTGCCTCAGAGATTTCTTGCTTGAGCCCTCATTGCCATGCAGATGACCCCCAAGCCTCAGTCTCACTCCGTGAACCCTATTCCATATTTCCAGCTGCCTGATACATATCTGTCTGTCTCATTGATGCTGCCATCTTTTAAACCGCTAGATCCAGTTCTTCTTTTTTATTTTTATTTTTGGATAGATTTTTGCTACTGGGTGTGTGCACTTGCCAGAAAGACAGAGAGAATCAGAGAGACAGAAAGCGAGAAATCACCCCCCCAGCAGGGGATGGCCATGCCACAATCCCTTCTCCTCTATTCTCCTCTCAGGATCTTGGATACGCATGCACATAGGACTCAAACTGCGGTTGACTACGTGGGAGTCCAGCAACCTAGCCATTACGCCAACTGCTGGTCCTGATCCAGTTTTTCTTTAATCATGGGATTATCATTCTCCCAGTCACTTTACCTTGAAACTTTGGCATCTCCCTTCTTCCTTTCACCCTAGTCCAGTCTCATCATTCACCATGCTTTTGTCATACCCCATCATTTACTTCCATTCCTACTACCTCCTCTTGTTCCTACTCTGTGACTTCTAAGTTATGGTAATAGCTTCTTACTCAGTTTCCAGGACTCCAGGTTTGTCTGCCTCTAGGTGCCTCTTAAGTACTGGCTGCCAGATTTGCCTTTCTTTTTTATTATTATTATTACTTTTCAAATAATTATTTATTTATTTATTTAATTCCACTTGTTATTATTATTTAATTTGATCAGAGAGAGAGAGAGGGAGAGAAAGGGAAAGTGGGAAAGTAAGCCATCAAGTCTGGGACTTGAACCATGGTCAGCCATGTGGGAATCCCATGCCCTTAACCACCACACAAACTGTTGGGTCCTCTTTCCTAGTATTATTATTATTAATTATTATTAGTTTTAGTTTTAGTTTTTGCTATAGGATGAATGTGCTGAGAGAGAGGAAAAGTGAGAAATCACCCCCTAAGGGGATGACCATGCTGCTATCCTTTCTTTTCCAGTTTCCTGTTGGGATTTTGGGCATGCACATATGTGTACCCAGCCATGGGGTCAAACCATGGGGTTTGGGACTCAAACCACACAGTTGGCCATGTGGAATCCAGTTGCCTCGACCTCCATGCCACCTACTAGTCCCCAGATTAACCTTGCTAAGCCACTGTACTCACTGTAACAAGTCTTTTCTTGGGAACCAGCAGTTAGCGTAATGACTATGTTGCTGGACTCCCATGTAGTCGACCGTGGTTCACGTCCCGGACCCGGTGGCTTAAAACTCACGCCGGGCGCGTGTGCGTGCGTGCCCAAGATCCCGAGAGGAGAATGGAGGAGAAGGGATTGCGGTGTGACCATCCCCCCTGGGGGGTGATTTCTCACTTTCGGTCTCTCTGTCTCTTTCTGTCTGTCTGGCGAGCACACGCGCCCTATAGTGAAAAACCTCTCAAAAAAAAAAAAAAATAAAAGCAAGTCTTTTCTCTGAAGAAATTGAAGTAGTTTTCCATTGCCTAGAAAGTTAAGCTCTGACTTTTCTACTTGAACTCTTAAGATCTCACAACTTTACTCTTTCTTCCTCCTATGATCCTATACAAGCTTACTTCATTTTCTAGCAATGAGAGTACTTCCATTTTCTCCAGTTATGTGATTGTGTCCTGAATTTTCCTTCCTCCCTGACTTTGTTCATGCTGGTTTTCATGTCTTTTCCGTTACTCTGCTTCTCCACTCTCTTGTCCCTTAGTCTATGTAATTTCTACCCGAAAACCATATTAGTTTATATCTATTGCAACAGAATACTTTGATACTGATGAGAAATGAGGTAGATGTACATGTACTGCCACAGGATGATATTCAAGACCTATTACTAGATGATAAAAAAGCAAATACATTGCACAACATTATGTATGGTACATTTACATTATTGGAAAAATATAGGTAATAAATGTATATAGAGAAAAATTGGAAAATTATGCCCTGTTAATGATTTTTTTCCTTGAAGCAAAGTAATGATTATAGTGACTATATATTCCTTTAAGACTTAATTTTAAAAAAAGGTTGTATATTTCTATAGTAATTAGAAAACATAAAGCAAGTAAAAAGTAGGAAAGAGAGTTGTCCCTGACTTTCAAGGTACATCCAAATTTTCTCCTCCCTAGTTTCTCAGTGACAGGTGCTCTTACTCATGTTCCCCTTTCCCTTCACATCCTCTTGTACGAAACTTGCTTCAAACTTCACATTCTAGTAATATGTATGTTTGCCTTATTTCTCTGTTCCTGCACCCAAATAAGGAGCAGTTGATGTGATTTGAATTCTTTGAACCTCTGCAAGGCCTGACTTAGAGCCCATGCACAGTGGCTGTTCTGTCAGTATTTGTAGAACTGAATTCCTGTGCCCTAGGCATCTCTGGGCATCCCAGGGTCTTTGTGCTTCTGTAGTTTGGGAAGGACTGAAGGCCATACTCTTCCCATAGCCAAAGCTGTTTGATTGATGGGGCTAATTGATTGGCCTTTAATTCATTATCAGCATCCTGTCTAGGATCCTATTGATATGATTGATAAAGATGTGATTGGAAACCTCATGTTTGTTCCTACTGATCCCAGAGGAATTCATTCCCACATAACAACCTGGGCCCTAATCTATCAATAGCATTAGATAAATTTAGTTCAGTAGTCCATCAAGACACAAAGTAATTGAAATGTGGATTAGTGCCTGCCAAGAATGCAAGAATGACAGAAGGGGTTTTGGCCAAGGGGCTGGATAACTCAGAGATTCATTATTCTATCAGCTCTCACTGATCTCTCTGTTGAGCTTTAATGATGACCTCTTTGCAGGGGCTGGTAGGCTCCTGTTTGGAGCCTAAATTCTGTCTTTACATCAAAGGGCTTGTAGTACATAGTGAAAAACTCTCCTATTTGGCCTCAGTCACCTTTCTTGGACTGTTCAGGGAAGAAGTTGACTACTAGTTAGGATTTGGTTGCTCCTGACGTGCTATCAGTCTCAAGATGTACTCAGCCTGACTCAGACACAAAGGAGAGGCAGTGTCAGGCAATGAAAGAACTGCTTTTGAAGTTAGACAGACCTGGTTGGAGTCCTCGTTCTACTACCACCCCTAAGGCTCTTCTAGGCAGGGACACTGAATTGTAGTACCCAGCATGCCTAGTAGTTTGATGTTTGGTCAACAGTTGTTGAATTGATTAGTTGTGTAACCAAATAATTCTCATCTGTGAAATGGAAATAACTATCCTATATGACTTTTGTGAAAATTATATATGATAATGTATGTACTACAGCTATTTAGTGCCTAGTACCAAAAGATAATTGGTAACTATTATTAGGGCATTGGGAAGGTCATGATGTATTTTTCTGTTTCTCCATGCAAAGATGCGTCATGACTTTCCCAACGAACCAATAGTTTCCTTTTTTCCTGCCCTCTTCCCTAGAATTCTCCGAAGTCTCTAACTTTTGGCTTGAACTAATGTTATTTTATTATTATTATTTTAGCAGGTGTGGTTTCTCTCCCTGCTTGGGGTTCTTCTGTAGTCTTTGAAGACATCTATGTGGTCTGCAGAGGCCCCATTCAAAGTAGTGGTTCATAGCACAGCAGAATGATGCAATGGAGAGATCCAAGAGCTAAGGGTAGTTTGCTGGAGCTTTTCGTCTTGTGTTGTCCTTTTCATTTATTTTATTTTTTTATTACCAGAGGGTGCATGTGCTCGACAAAGAGACAGGGAACAAACATCTCATCCCAACCCCCCCATGGGATATGGTCATGCAGCAAATACTTCTCCATTTGTCCATCCCATTGGGATTTGGGGTGTACAACACATACATACATACCTGGCATGTTTTTCAGGCTACTGGGCCTGAATTTGAACTGCAGTGATTCCCACATGTAGGATCCACCTCCCTTAACCATTGTGCTGTGTGACTGGTGTAAGTCATCTGTTTTCTTATCTGTAGAAGAGTAATACTTGTCTTGCCTAGAATTTATATTGAGTACAAATCTACTACCCACTTTGGTACTGAGGGATGCTGTAGCATACCCCCTTCTCAGTTCCCTGTCTGTATTCACTTTACTTCCCTTGAATGTCTGTTTCAGGATAGGAATTAATCACGGACACCTTATTCTGATAATAATGGTTAATACTGTGCTTTTAGTGTGGTAGTCCCATTGTTTTTGAGGTTGTATGCTAAAAAAACAGATTTTATGCATCCTGTAGTAAAAAACACATATGAAAGACCACTTAAATAGGAATTAAAACTAATTTAAACTCTCTGTGAGTACGGAGTTGGACAAAAACAAATATAATTACCATCTGGCTATTTTGGCTGTAGGACCTACACATTAAATGTAGTTTGGAATGTCCTAGTAACCAAGAGAAAAGAGGAAATACAATGATAAATCACATAATTATTATCTAATAAAAAAGATAATAATTAGTTGCTGAGAAAGACACTTTTTTTCTAGTGCTAGTAAGAATTTACCTAGAAGCATTTTTATGATACACATGTACTGGACAATGTATTTAATAAGGTTGTTTCAGAAAATACAGAAGTGTTTTTTGTAATCACTTTCTCTCTCTCTCTCTCTCTCTTTTTGTTTTTAGAGATTTTTTTTTTCTATAGGGCACATATGCTTGCCAGAAAGAGACAGAGAGACAGAAAGTGAGAAATCACCTCCCCAGGGGATGGCCACAACATAATCTCTTCTCCTCCATTCCCCTCTTGGGATTTTGGGCATGCACACACATGCACCCAGACTGAGTTTCAAGCTGCTGGGTACAGGACTCAAACTGTGGTCAGCCATATAGGAGCCCAGAGACATAACCATTCTGTGATCTGCTGGTCCCTATAATCATTTTCTTGTACAGACCCTGAACAAAATCTTAAGGGCTCACCAGAAAACAGAATTCTGTTTTTAAAAAAGAATTATTTGGGAGCCAGCAGTTAGCGTAATGGCTATGTCGCTGGACTCCCACGTAGTCGACCGCGGTTCGTGTCCCGGACCCGGTGGCTTAAAACTCACGCCGGGCATGTGTGCGTGCGTGCCCAAGATCCCTAGAGGAGAATGGAGGAGAAGGGATTGCGGCGTGACCATCCCCCCTGGGGGGTGATTTCTCGCTTTCTGTCTCTATGTCTCTCTCTGTCTGTCTGGCAAGCGCACGCGCCCTACAGTGAAAATCTCTCTCTCAAAAAAAAAAGAATTATTTAACTTTATCCATTTATTTGTTTGTTTATTTTTAATTTGATCAGAGAGGGGCAAAATGAGAGAAAAGAGGAGAGAGACAGAGAGAGATAAAGTGAGAAAGCAAGCTGCCAGGTCCGGGACTCTAACTGCGGTTGGCCAGGTGAGAGTCCAGCACCCTTTACCACCATGCCACCTGGTAGCCCCTCAGGATTCTATTTTTATTTTTTTTTTTAGATTTTAGCCATAGGCTGCATATGCTCACTGGAGAGTCAGTGAGAGGGAAAGCAAGAAAATCACCCCCCGGGGGGATGGCCATGCCACAATTCCTTCTCCTCCATTCTCCTGCTGGAATCTTGGGTACACATGCACAGGTGCCCAGTGTGATTTTCAAGTCACCAGGTCAAGGACTTGAACAGCTGTCAGCCAGGAAGGAGTCCAGCACCTTAACCACTATACCACCTGCTGTTTTTTTTTTTTTTTTTTTAAGAATTATTTTATTTTGTAACATTTACTTACTTACTTAATTATTTATTTATTTTAATCTGACCAGAGAGGGACAGAGAGTAATAGAAAGTTTGAAAGCAAGCTGCCAGGTCCTGGACTTGAACTGTTGTTGGCCATGTGGTAGTCCAGCACCCTTAACCATCATGCCACCTGCTGGCCCCTCATTTTTTTTTTTTTAAGAGAGATTTTTTTGCTATAGGGCATGTATGGTCACTGGACAGACAGAGACAGATTGAAAGTGAGAAATCACCCTTTATGGGGGATGGTCACACCGCAATCCCCTCTCTTCCATTCTCTTCTTGGGATTTCGGACACATGCACACATGCCCTGTGTGAGTTTAAAGCCACCAGGTCCAGGACTCAAACCACAGTCAACTATATGGAAGTCCAGTGACATAATCATTATGCCATCTGCTGGTCTCTGTGCATTTGTTTGTTTGTTTGTTTATTTATTTATTTGGGAGAGGTTTTTGCTATAGGGTGTGTGTGCTCGCCAGCCAGACAGAGAGACAGAAAGCGAGAAATCACTCCCCCAGGGGGGATGGCCATGCCACAATCCCTTCTCCTTCATTTTCCTCTCGGGATCTGGGGCACGCATGCACACGCGCCCGGCATGAGTTTAAGCCACCGGGTCCAGGACTCGAACCGCTGTCGACTACGTGGGAGTCCAGCGATATAGCTATTACGCTAACTGCTGGTCCCTGTGCATTTGTTTTTTAGGGCACAAATTTAGTGAGCATTCTACTGTTTTTTATTTTTTATTTTTATTTATTTTTTTTATTTTTTGTTTTCAGCTTGCTACAGGGCATGTGTGCTTGCTAGAGAGAGAGACAGAGAGGGAACAAGAGAGAGCAAGAGAAAGCACCTCCCAGGAACTATGGCCTTGTCACAGTTCTTTTTCTTCCATTCTCCTCCAGGGATTTTGGGCATGTACATGTGCCCAGCATGTTTTTCAAGTCCTCAGATCTGGACTCAGACCTCACAGTCAGCCGTATGGGACACAGCTGCCTTAACTACCAAACCACCTAGCTGGTCTGCATTCTCTTGCTTTAATTTGATACTAGAATATAATATAGAATCCTCTTAGCAAAATATTGGGTCATTGGAAAAGTTATGACACATTTTTGCATAGAAAAACATAGAAAAATGTGTCATGACTTTTCTGATGACCCAATAGATAAAAAGCCTGTCTTTTAGACTGCCTCCTTCAAATATCTGCTCTGTCAGGTTGGTTTTTGGCAGGAACTGAATAGTAGTAAAACCAAGATTGAAAACTCTAGCCAGGTTTTAGCACAATACAACTAGCCAGTTTTTCATCTTTCAAGACACCCTTGCTTCCCAACTCTTTATTTGGAATGATCCATATCTGTTCACACTGCATGTGTTGTGACAACATGAAAATAAATAGACACATGTTGACTTTTTAATAAAAAAAACTGAATGATTTGTTTAGCTGTTTAATTAGTGTGATAATGGATTATAAAATCTCTATCCATCGATTTTTATGTTCATGTGTAGTTTTTTTTTTTTTTTGAGAAAAATGTATCATTCACAATTCAAATGCAATAACATGTGTCACGCCTCAAAAACAAACCCATGCTCCTTCCTCATAAGATAGTAGCATTTGGTTACATAAGAATTCCTTTGTTTGAGATCAGAAGTACTAAGATAGGCTTTGGAGCCTTGCTGAGAGGTGTTACTTATGGCTACATGAGAGACAGTAGAAATCCCAGATTTTCCTATACTCACCTTTGGTTTTCTTAAGACTTTGAAGTAGGGCATGGAGAATAAAGTCACTGAAAAATGTTGGTATAACCAGTGCACATTTGCTAATGGAGACACTTCCTTCAGACCTCAGAAATGGGGGGGAAATCCTTAAGATTGTATATGATTAAAGTGATTATGAAGTGGTTTTCTTATTTTGTTGAAACTTTTGGTTTCATTTAATTTCATAAGCTATTCAGTAGAGTTTAATTTTCCATTTTGTTATTTTTGCTACTGCCTGGTTTAAAGAAATCTAGGGCAGTCCATTACCCCTTTGCACCCCTTATTAGTAGTTATTTTCTGTTCTGTTCCCCTTCATCTCTGAAAGGGGTCTTTGAATTGTTTGAGAGGGCAGGACATTCTGTACTTGTTTTTATCCATTATTTATGTTTTCCTTCAATTATATTCAGCGTTCCTTTCAATTATAGAGATGCCCCTTGAGCATTTTTGTTTCAAGGAGTAGGTATCTGTTATAACAATTAGCTCTGGAGAAAGGGGAATTACCCATAATTCTTGTCCTCAGAAGAGGTGTAATACTAATGGATCCCTTGTCTCCTATTTGACTCCTCTGGAGAGCCACTGTTCTTGTTTACTCCATTGCTCAAGATCTCCTGAATTGGAGCTGGCAGGAGGTACTCAGTGTTGTAAACCAGACTGAGCCCCCAGAGGGGCCTCTTGTGCAAGGCCTCAGGATTCTAGCTTGTGTTTGGACTGTCCATCATGCCTCTCAAAGCCCTCTTTTGTCTGATGTTTCATTTAGCTTTCTCAGTATTCCAGAGATGTGCCATTTGTGGAATGAAGATTGACATCAGTGCTGTCTGAAATGGTAATCACTAGCCATTTGTGGTGATTTAAATTAGTTAACATTTTTAAAAATTTAAAAATTGAGTTCCTTAATATGACCAGTCACATTTCAAGTTCTCAGTGGCCGTGTGTAACCAGAAGCTACTATAATGGACAGCACAAACAGAGGAACAATTTTATCATCACAGAAAGTTCTCTCTGACAGTACTGATGTAGGAAGTGGAGGCTAGTACCTTCATTGATGGCTGATATGGAAGCATAGCCTCCTTTCTTACACTGTATTTCTTAAATTGCTGCTTAATGATCATTTTTATTGTTTTGCTGCTTTATTCAGGTCATCAAGATATTTCATGCTAAAGCCATTGGCAATAGTACCAGGTTCTCTGCCTCTTGCTGCCTGGCATTTCATGTGTGCCAAGTGGTAGTTCTCTATCCACTGGAATATGGGGAGTTAACATGCAGGTTGTGAAGTTGAGCTGCTCAACAGAGAAGCCTCATGTGATCCCATATCTAGGAATATGGGATATTCTGCTGCAGGTGGAATCTTGCCTTCTGCTACTCTGACTCTTTCCAAAAGGGAAGTGTGGAAAAGGGAGGTTTGGTGTAACCTGGAGACTCAGCTGGGAAGGTACTTGGCTTTCAGAACCTATGTTGAGAAAATCAAGTCCAAAGGAGAGTTAAATGGGTTCCAGAAATGTAACTTTTTATTCCCCAGACACTTCAACTTTTTCTATTAATTTCTATTTTGTCTATTACAATGCTTTGTAAGCTTTTTCAGGCAAGTTGAGGTCAAATATTAGAGACATAAGTATATAGTAACCTAATATTACTTGTGCACTTAGATATATGAACATGAGATTTTACATGGAAAAAATACAGCTGCATTGGTACAAGTGCCTCTGGACCCATGCCAGCTTCCCATCTTCCAGGCCCCCACTAGGAATATCCTTCTTGCTTTGTGCTTTAGTTTGTCTGGAGTATGTTTAGATGGAATGAGAACAATGGGGAAGCGCACTCACATTACCACTCTTCTCACTTTGCCATCCTCTTCTCCCAAGGTGCACTAAAGCATATGATTTGTCCTAGAATAAGCTGAAGATTTGATCCAAAAGGATGACTTTCTAACCATGGGATTTAATTACTAGGATTGGGGGGCAGGGATTGGGTTATCAAATGTCTTCTTGGTATCTCTTAAGTCCCAGCACATCAATGACTGTTTTGGTGTCTTTGTGTAGGATTGTGTCCATTGCGTTGACTTTTCGTGTTGAGTGTTGGTTTATTCAAAGAAGATATTTTTGGAGAGTTCTTTTTGCTATATGATGAGACCTCAGTTTCTAGCTGAGGAGGTGTAGCTATTGGGAAAAGCCAAGGACTATTAAACAGTAAGTTCCCAGAGAGAATTAAAAAGGTTGCTAGACTGGAATCATAATCCATGCAAGAACAGTTTAGGAAGATAGAGTTTTGTCGTAGACTGGGTTCACTGTAAAGTTTCTAAAAATGTGAATAATGAGGACTCTTCATGACTGGATAATAGAAATTTGGGGGAAATTGAAATGTATGTTATAGTTTTGTACTTTTTATAGTTTTGAAGTAATTTATTTTGTGCCTCCAAAAAAGAATTATGTATTTTGTTCAAAAAGATATTGTATTAAGCAACATGAAATACCAGAAAAAGTGGGGAAACAACTAACTTTTAGATTGAGTATGGTGTGGGGATAGTTAATAAACCAGAATTAACCCTAAGAGAGGGTTAGCTTTTTTATTTCTTTCTGGTGGCTTTTTTATTGCTCAATTTAGGTCACAATAGTTTTTGAATAAGAGTGACAATTAGCCATTCTTTCTTTCTTTCTTTCTTTTTTTGAGAGGTTTTTGCTATAGGGCGTGTACCCTCGCCAGAGAGACAGAGACAGAAAGCGAGAAATCACCCCCCCCCCCAGGGGGGATGGCCATGCCGCAATCCTTTCTCCTCCATTTTCCTCTCAGGATCTTGGACATGCATGCACACGTGCCCAGCATGAGTTTAAGCCACCAGGTCTGGGACTCAAACCACGATTGATTACATGGGAGTCCAGTGACATAGCCATTACGCTAACTACGGTCCCGACAATTAGCCATTCTAACTGGACAGAAATTGGTTTCTTAGTCCACTGTGCGGATGAAATAATGGCTGGCTATACATCTGATCTTTTTGACATCATGTCTTCAGTTTTTTTTTTTTTTTTTAATTTTATTTTGAGTGTGTCCATCCATCTGTCACAAGCCCTAGGAATAATCATTTACTCTTCTGAACACTGAAGCTATGAGGTACTGTAGCCCAGAGATTGATCGCAGGATGGAGCAATCTGCAAATGACTGTATCAGTATCAAGCTTTTGCTGTTTCCCAGGTCTATATATTCAGCTGTTTTAGTGGCTTTCCATGTAATGCATTTGACTTTTAGCTTCTGTTGCTAAAGTAATGGTAACATATTCTGTTTTCCATTTGTTTATTTATGGTCTTGTTTTCTACCCTTGCAAAACTTGATATAGGTACAAAGCTTTAGAAATGTACACATACAGAGTAATAGATAACTCTGATTTTGTTACAAGGCAATAATTTAAGTTGACAGGTTTAGCTGATAACATAAAACACAAGAGAGAAATAGGATCAGTTTATAAATGTCAGCAGAACCCCTGAGAGTGAGTTGCTGCCTTGGAGCTGACTCTGATACTGTTGTTTTGTCTAATATATTATAAAGTGAAATAAACTGATGTCTGAAAATCTGGCTGACCAAGATTAAAAGAATAGAGCTGTAAATTAGCTGCTTCCTTTATGTCTCTTTAAGCAACTTTCAGAAGGGACTAAATGACAAGATATCAGGGTCCTTGGAAGGACTTGTGGGTCCAGCTTTTCTGGAATGCCAAGAGGCCAAGAGAATGGATGGGCCTGTTTTTGGCAAGTCCTGCAGAGAATCATAACTTCCCAGCTTTGCACATCCAACTTAATGCTCTGTCCTGGGACAACAGAGCCTCAGAATGGAGGAGACTGTGAAGTCCAGATGCCTGGAAAGTAACCTTGTGGAAGGTCATTGCAGGTTCTGTCACCATGACAGCCATAGCCATCCAAAATAATTGGAAATATTTTAGTGATTTGGCAACACTAAAATCAATTCAGTGTAATGGGGCATTGACACATAGGATCACCATCTCCACATTGAAAATAAATATCCCTGCTTTACCTTGACATTTATTCCCCATAAATGCACTGGCATTTATGTAGCATTATCTTACGATAGTTTTTTATTTCCTGTGATGTGTCCTGTTATTGATATCTGCAGAGCCAGGGAAGTCACAGGGGCTGCTTAGGGCATCTAGGAGCAATTGATTTTAAGGGAACTAGTTTCTGTTTCAGATTGTTAGTAGGAATGGACATAAAAAGTAAGCTCACACATCATTTTCATCCATCTCAGTGGCTGCCACACATCTAGAAGTCCTTGCATTGTTGCTTTTCCTCTACATAGCAGTTTGGACTAATGTCCTTGTTTTGAGATGTCTCATTCTGCAGAGGGAAAAATAAAGTTCTGCGGTATGGAAATTTTTTAAAAGTCATGTTTTCTATCCATCTACCTCAAGACAGAACTGGCACTGAACCCTGCCTAGGTTGGTCAGGACAACCTCCTTTCAGAGGTTTCTGTGAATAGTGCTCGCTGACTCTGGTTTGTGATTTGTGTTTTTTAGTCATAATGGGCATTTAGCATTAAACACAAACCAGAAATACTTAACTCTGAAGGCAGAAGGGGATAAAGGGAAATGATTCCTATCTAATTCCCTCTACTCTCTCCTCTCCGCCCTGCACTGGCCTATCTAATTCCCTCTACTCTCTCCTCTCCACTCCCCACCGCCAGTGCAGGGCCTAATCCTCTTGAAGTGCCTGTCCTCTTCCACTCTGGTTTCCCTGTTTAAGCCTGAGGGGCAGATTGGTTGGTCAGATGAAGGTTCTATTCAAGGCCATGGGGGTGGGGGGAGGCCAAAGGAATTGAACCTAGCATGTTGATTTTTTTTTTTTTAAGAGATTTTTGCTATGGGCACATGTACTCACTGGAGAGAGACAGAGACAGAAAGCAAGAAATCATTACCAGGAGGGATGGCCATGCTGCAGTCCCTTCTCCTCCATTCTCCTCTCAGGATTTTGGACACACGAATGCACATGCATCCAGTGTGAATTTCAAGCTTCTGAGTTCAAAACTTGAACTGCGGTCGGCTGTGTGGGAATCCGGTGATGTAACCATTATGCCATCGACCGGTCCCCTTGTTGGTTTGTTTTTGAATAAGGTCTCTTATTCCCAGACTTCTGGACTATCTCCTTGTAAAGCCATGACACCTAGGACCAGGCATGCATGCCCAAAATCCGTAGAGGAGAATGGAGGAGAAGGGATTATTGGCATGGCCATAAGCCCTTGCAGGGGGAGGGCGATTTCTCGCTTTCTGTCTCTGTCTTTTGGTGAGCATACCCTCCCATAGCAAAAATCTCTCTCTCTTAAAAAAAAAAAAGTCATAACACCAGCAAAATACCTGTGAGGTGCTTTATTGTAAGTATACAATTTATATTTGGTTGATTGGATTCATCTTTATTTAGCAAGATGTTTTAGAATGTATCTAAGTAATATGTGTTGATTATGACTGTGTTTTTCTATGTCATTATTTTTAATTTTAGAATGTGTTTATATTATAGGTAAATAATTTATAATAGGCCACAGTAACAACAGTATATTATAAAGGAGCCCAATAGAACCTTTCCTATAGTAAGAGACACCAAAAATGGGTTGTATTTTTTCCAGCTACCTCCCTTTTTCTTTTTAAAATAAATGTCAGTTTTATACTTTTTATAGTTTTGAAGTAATTTATTTTGTGCCCTGATAAGGAATTATGTGTTTTGTTCATAAAGGTATCGTGTGTTTAGCAACATGAAATCTCAGAGAAATTAAATTTAGAAATTAAATTTTATCTAATAATAATGGTTACTAATGTATATAATACTCATGCATTCAAATGGATATTTTAGTATAAAAAACATAATTACAGGAATATGTAACTTAAGAAACAAAAGTCCTTCTAATAGAGTTCAAAGTTTTCGCCAGAGATAACATATAGTAACGTATACTCCTTTATTTGTTTATTTTTTGAGAGATTTTAGCTATAGAGTGCATGTGTTCACCAAAGAGAGACAGAGAGACAGAAATGAGAAATCACTCCCTAGGAGAATAGCCACATCATAATCCCTTCTCCATTCTCCTCTCAGGAATTTAGGCACCATACACCTGGCATGAGTTTTAATCTGCCGGATTCAGGATTCAAACTGTGGTCAACTATATGGGAGTCCAGCGATGTAACCATTATGCCATCTGCTGGTTCCTTTTTTTTAACTGTAATAATGTATTCATTTTTAATAATGTAGGTTCCTTTTTTTCTTTTAAGAGAGATTTTTGGTATAGCGTGCATGCACTCACCAGAGAGAAACAGAGAGACAGAAAGCGAGAAATCATCCCTCAAGGGGGATGGCCATGCTGTAATCCCTCCTCCTCCATTCTTCTCTTGGTATTTTGGGCACACAATCACATGCGCCTGGTGTGAATTTTAAGCCATTGAGTCTGAGATTCAAACCACAGTCAACTAGTGCGAGTCCAGCAATGTAACCATTACGCCATCTGCTGGTCCCAATATATACACCTTTTAAACACTCTTATTATAAAGTTAACATAGATACAGAAAATTAGACAAAAATGTATAGATTAATGGATTATTACAAGGCAAATAATGTCTTTTTTTTTCTTTTTTTTCTTTTCTTTTGGAGAGATTTTTTCCGCTATAGGGCGTGTGCGCTTGCCAGACAGACAGAGAGAGACATAGAGACAGAAAGCGAGAAATCACCCCCCAGAGGGGATGGTCACGCCGCAATCCCTTCTCCTCCATTCTCCTCTCGGGATCTTGGGTACGCATACACACGCGCCCGGTGTGAGTTTTAAGCCACCGGGTCCAGGATGCGAACTGCAGTCGACTATGTGGGAGTCCAGTGACAGCCATTACGCTAACTGCTGGTTCCCTATTTTTTTTTTTTTTTTTGCTATAGGGCGCATGTGCTCGCCAGAAAGATGGAGAGAGACAGAGAGATAGAAAGCTAAAAGTCACCCTCCAAGGGGGATGGCCACACCACAATCCCTTCTCCTCCATTCTCCTCTCGGGATCTTGGACACACATGCGCCCAATGTGAGTTTAAGCCACCGGGTCCAGGATTCGAACCATGGTTGGCTACATGGGAGTTCAGCGACATAGCCATTATGTTAACTACCGGTCCCAAGGCAAATAATGTTTGAAGTCCTACCTAAATCAAGAAATACAACTTTGCCACTTTGCCAAGCACTTCAGAAGCCTGTTTTGTTGCTCATCCCAAGTATAGTATCTTCCTCCAACCAAATGTAATTAATATCCTGATTTTTACAGTAATTGCTTTTTTTTTCCTTTTTTTTTTTTTTTTTTGGGTTTTTGCCATGCATACATTTGCTGGAGAGAGATAGTGAGAAGAAAAGTGAGAAATCATCCCCCAGGGGAGATGGCCACACTGCAGTCCCTTCTTTATTCTCCCCTCAGGATTCTGGGCATGCACAAGTATGTAGTTTTCAAGCTGCCAAGTCTGAGACTCGAACCATGGTTAGCCATGTGGGAGTCTAACACCTTAACTACCATGCCACCCACTGGTCCAAAGTAATTGCCTTTTTTGCATTTTAAAATGGGATGTCACTCAATTATACATCCTGTATTCTAGTGATGCCCACTAAAAAAAATGTCATTATGGCCTTTAAGCTTTTTTGAATCCACAGGCTACTCCTCTGTCCCTTTATTTTCCTTATAATTTGTATGTTGAAGAGCTCAGGCCATTTCCCAGACTAAATTTTGCTGATTTCATACTCATGATGCAGTTCAGCATGTTCCTTGGCCCTCTATACTGCTTGCAAATTGTCATCTGGATCCAGAGGCTCAATCAGACTCAGGTTCCATCCCTTTGGCAAGACGGTAGTTAGTTTGGGGCTCTTTCATTAGGAAGTGCATAATGTCTGATTGACTCTGTGAGATTACAAGATGAGGATATTCAAATCTGTCATTTTTGGGGGGTATTTTTAGCAACATTACTTTTATAGAGATATGTCTCCTTACATGCTATTTTGTTACCCACTCATAAAATTTCATAAAGGAAAGACAGAATAAATGTTTTGTTCTTTTTCTGCATATGCCAGTTTCCAGGATAATGAACTAGTTCTGCATCATCCTCTGAAGATGATCAATTAAGATCCTCCCACCCCTTATTAACTGAATGAATTTAAACATATTTTATTGGCCATAATCCATTGCAATTATTACTTTTACTGTAGCTAAGATTATCCTACGTTTGGTCAGTTGAAGGTTTTCAAGTAGACCATTTAAAAAACTTTTTAAAAATACCAGAGAGCATGTGCACATGTATAGTAGAGGGAAATAGAAAGGGAGAGAGATAATTCACCAACAGCGCCTGATCACAGTCCTTTTTTTTCCCCCTCCTTTTCTCCATTCCATAAGGATCCTGGATATGTGTGCACATGTCCAGCATGTTTTTGAAGATTCTAACCACGCCACGTAGGAGCTGGCGCCCTTTGCACAAGGCTTAGCTCCTGTGCTGCAAAGCTGGCCCTCAAGTAAGCCCTTTTGAGCCCTTCTAGTCTTTCACTGCTTTTTCTCCTAGTTTGTGTGACAAGGTAGTTTAGGCTCATCTTGTACATTTCTTGCCCAGTACTGGAGTCAGCCATATCTTTCAGTAGGTGATGATATTTTAGGCCTGTATTCTAGCCATTAGTGTTGCTCATTGCTGCTGTGTTGGTCATTATTTCTAAGCCTTTTCTATTAACAAGAGCTAGGAGATGTATATGGTAATACACTTCATATATTCAAATAGATACTTCTTATTTATAATCAGGACTATGGGGTTTTCATCTAATCTTTTAATATTATATCTTTTTTTTTAATGCTATAGGACACGTGCACTTGCCAGAAAGACAGAGACAGAAAGTGAGAAATCTCCCCCCAGGGGGGATGACCACGCCGCAATCCCTTCTCCTCCACTTTCCTCTCGGGATCTTGGGGATCCGTGCCCACACGCCTGGCGTGAGTTTAAGCCACTGGGTCCGGGACTCGAACCGGGGTCGACTACATGGGAGTCCAGCGACATAACCTTTACACTAACTGCTGGTCCCTAATATTGTATCTTTTCTTCCATACTGAAGTCCTTATTCTGGACATGGAATTATACAGTTAGAATATTTAATAATTACTCATCACTCTGTTTCATGTTACATGTACAACAGTTTCAGGTTGGCAGTGCTACCACCCTTGATATGACTATTGAAAACAATTGAAAACAGTTGTGTCTGTGTGTGCATTGCTTTTTTTTTGTATAAAGGAGATTTTTGCTATAGGGTGCTTGTGTTCACTGGAGAGATAGAGAGCAAGCAAGAAATCACCCCCCAGGGGGAAGGTCATGACTCAGTCCCTTCTCCTCCATTTTCCTCTTGGGATTTTGGGCATGCACACATATGCACCTGGTGTGAGTTTTAAGCCATTGGGTCTTGGACTCAAACTGTGGTTGACTACATGGGAGTCCAGCAATGTAACCATTATGCCATCTGCTGGTCCCAGAAAGAGAGGGAAGGAGAGAAAGCAAGCCCCAGGTCCAGAACTCACACCGTGGTTGGCCATGTAGGAGTCCGTCCAGCACCTTAACTACCATGCCACCTGCTGGCCTGTGTTCACTATTCTTAAACAACTGTACTGTACTTATATAGTCCGAGCCTAAGGCCATTATATATGTCCTTCCTTTTTAACCTTCACTTAGTCCTTTTACCACAAATAGTTATATATTTAATACTTATCAGCAGTCATAGTTATTCTGGTTGTCTATAATGTATTTTCTTTTTAAAGAATTATTTATTTAATTTTATTAATTATTATTATTATTTCAATTTGTTATGGGCACATGCATTCACCAGGGAATAAGAGAAAGAGAGGGAGAGAAGGAAAGGGGGTGAGAGAGAGAAAGTGAGAAAGCAAGCTTCCAAGTCCAGGACTTGAACCATGGTTGGCCATGTGGGAGTCTAGTACCTTAACTATCATGCCACCTCCTGGCCCTTGAAATGTATTTTCTAATAAATTCCTCAAGAAAACTAATTGAAAAAGTCATCTCACTTTGACTTGTCAGAAAGCTAACATATATTCTGGACTGGGACACAGTGCAGGTTACAGGAGGTTAAGTTTATCTGTAGTCTTTCTGTCCCAAAGTCACTTTGGTAGGATATAAAATCCTTGGCTCACATTTTCTTCTTTTGAGTATTTCATCTTCTGCTGGCAGTAGGCTTTGCTATAAAAAACATTGATGACAATCTGATTTTCTTCATGTATTTTGCTTAAATGCCCAAATGATCTTTTCTTTTCCTTTAAAATTCAATGATTTTACTAGGATATACCTTGCTACTGGACATTCCTGGTCAACATTCTCAGGTGTGATGTACACTCTTTTATTTTTTTTAAGAGAGATTTTTTAAAAAGAGAGATTTTTACTATAGGCCACATGTGCTTGCCAGACAGAGGTAGAGAGACAGAAAGTAAGAAATTAACCCCTCCCCCAGGGTGATGGCCATGCTGCAATCCCTTCTCCTCCATTCTCCTCTTGGAATCTTGAGCATGCATGCACACGAATCCTATGTGAGTTTGTTTTGTTTTGTTTTGTGTTTGTTTTTGTTTTGCTATAGGGCGTGTGCACTCACCAGAAAGACAGAGAGAGACAGAAAGTGAGAAATCACCCCCCAGTGTGGATGGCCACGCCATAATCCCTTCTCCTCCGTTTTCCTCTTGGGATCATTGGCATGCATGCACACACGCCTGGTGTGAGATTAAGCCACTAGGTCTGGGACTTGAACATGGGAGTTCAGCGACATAGCCGTTACGCTAACTGCTGGTCCCCCCGTGTGAGTTTTTAAGCTGCTGGGTCCAGGACTCGAACTGTGGTTGACTACATGCGAGTCCAGCAACATAACCATTATGCCATCTGCTTTTCCCTAAAGTGCGCTCTATCAATACATCGTTTTAAATACTTTTTTTTTTTGGGGGGGGGGAGAGATTTTCACTGTAGGGTGCGTGCGCTTGCCAGAGAGACAGAGAGAGACATAGAGACAGAAAGCGAGAAATCACCCCCCAGGGGGGATGGTCACGCCGCAATCCCTTCTCCTCCATTCTCCTCTCGGGATCTTGGGCTCGCACGCACATGCGCCCGGCGTGAGTTTTAAGCCACCGGGTCCGGGACACGAACCACGGTCGACTATGTGGGAGTCCAGCGACATAGCCATTACGCTAACTGCTGGTTCCCTAAATACTTTTTTAAGGTAGATGTTTTGGTCCATATTTCTATTGGTAATAACAGAATAACAGAATATGGGGTAATTTATGAAGAATAAAGTTTTATTCAGCTTACAGTTCTGGAGGTCCCAGACCAAAGGACTGCCTATGGTGAGGGCCTTCATGTTGATGAGGACTTGATGGAGAGCCCTGAGGTGGCATGGGGTATCACATGACAAAAAGGCAAGCGTATGTGTCAGTCTGGTCTCTCCCTCTTCTTATAAAGCCACCGGTATTCATTCATAAGGGCCTCACTCTGACGCTTTTATCTAATTATAATTAGACCCCAAAGGCCTGCCTTGTAACACTATAGTTGGATTAAGTTTCCACTCTCTAATACCACCTCAATAGCAACCAAATTTCAACAAATGAATTTCTGGGGAACACATTTAAAACATAGTATTAAAAAGGTTTTCTTGAATTATAAAACTTTTTTGTTACTCATTTTTATGTGAAATTAGACTTACTGAACTTTCAGAAAGAAACTTGGTTTTTTTGTATTCTGTTCCTTTTTTTGAGCTTTCTTCTTTATAGTTGGATCTTCTTTGTCTGTGTTGTTTATCAGTTTCCTGCAGATCTTAATTTTTTCTTTACTTCTCCAGTTTTCTTCCTTTGTACCTTCTGTTTATCTTAAGGCATTTTCTATTGTGATTATTTGTTCTTTCATTTCTAATTCTTCCTTTGAGTTCTGGCACCTCATTTCTAATATTTGTTCTTCAATATCTTGCATCACTTTAGCTCGTTTTGAAATAGGAAGTTATAATTTCGATGTGTTTGTGGCCCTGTCAGAATTTCTGGCTTGCTTTTGTTATCAGTAGGGATGCTGTTCTTTCCTTTATTCCTTTTTTCTCTTGTAATTTTATTGTGTAGAATCATACCCCAATAATTTGCTATTGCTCATTTCTACATGAAATTAGATTTCTTGAACTTTTAGATAGAAGCATGGCTTTAATTACCTTTTTAACAATCATGGTGCTCCCTCTTCTTTTGTTTTTATGCAGTGTTCAGAAACGTGGCAGCTTACTTTCTGAAGTTTCATGGTTCTCTTTTCTTCTTCCACTTTTCATATGGGCCTTCTCTTTCCTTTATTTCTGTTGTCCCAGTCTGCTATATTTTAAATCTACCTTAGCAGTGCCTTTTCAGTGTGGGGCTCTTTTCTAATAGGAGAATGAGTTGACTAATTTTGAGATTGTGGTGAGATTTTGAGATTGTGCTGTATCTTCTTGAAATCTTATTTCAGGATTCTTGCCCTTACCCACTATTGGACCAAGAAAAATCCTTCATTGCTTCATTTCTATTCTTCCATTGGTTCACCACATTTTTTAGTAGATACTTTTTGGGTACTTTGTGATTTTCTTTTTTGTAGGTCTGTCATATAGCTTATTGTTTCTCAATACTTTTTTTTTACTTAGTTTTGATGTAAGTGTTGCTGTGGGTTTGGTTTTGCTGTTTAGTCACCGAGTCTGTTTTTATGTGAGGGTTTGGATATATTAAAAAAACTATGCTGCTGTCACATTAACATATATGTGCTTTAAAAAGAGAGATGAAATCATATATTTGCAACTTGTTCTTTTTGCTTAGTCTTAGTCATCTTTTTATGTCAGTATAAATCTCCCACTTGTTGAAGGCTGTTGTGTTCCATTGAAGGTATATGCTGTATTATGTAAGATGCTCTACTGATGGATATTTGCATTGCTCCTCTTTGTTGTTACTGAAATGCTATAAGTCAGACTATGAAAGTTACTATATGTCCTTCCTAACAAATATAAAATGTCTTCACTCATTAGTGGAAACTAAAAGGCTTGATAGCGAAGACGTTGAGAGAGTAATGGTGGATACTTGAAGCTGGATAGGAAGTCTGAAAGAATCAGGAGAAATTGGTTAAAAGACACAAAAGTGCATGTAATCCAGGAGAACAGGCTATGGAACAGTGTTCCACAGTAAAGAGTGTCTCTGACAATATATATTTCTATAAAAACCTGTAGAGCAAATTGCAAATTTGCACAATGTAATGTTAAATATGTTTATATATTAGACATTGTATACATGCTTTAAAAAAAACCACACTGTATGCCACTGAGACATACAGTGATATAAATCAGAAATTACAGTAATTAAGAAAGAAAATAAAAGGGTCTGTCCTATAAGAGAAAAAAAAAAAAGAACAAAAATCCTGAGTTGCCAAGGAATAGGAATGGGAAATGCTGGCAGCATTTAAAAGCTTGCCAAAAAAAAAAAAAAGTAAAACAAGAAAGAGATAAACTGCTGTAGTGAATGTTCGACCCATATATCATCGTGCACTTCTGTGAATATTTCTGTTGGATAAATTCCTAGAAGTGGAATCTGCTGGGTCAAATGGAATGAACAAATAGAGTTTTAATAGATGATGCCAGATCCCCAAAAATGTTGCACTAATTAATTCCTTACCTACAGCGTATTAGGGTGCCTGTTGCTGTGCAGCCTTACCAATATGAGCTCTCCAAGATGTGGGTGTTTATATATGTGTTTGGAGAGTGATATTTAAGAAACTGGTGGAAGCTATGGACTTTCTCCTGTGAAAAATGTATACTTTAAAATTTCACATTCTGTTTCAGAGGCTTCAACTGGTCTCCAGTAATACAGTTCTTGTTTCCTTCTTAACTGCCAACTCTTTCTTGCTTCTGATCGATAGACTTGGGAACACTTGGAAGTTTAAAGATAAAAAGCAGTTGCAGAGCTATAACCAATAGTTCATCCACCAATTCCTGTGATCAGAGGTGATAATACTTAGAAGTCCATCATGAAGTCTGATATTTGTGGTTTACTAAGAGTTAAGAACTAAAACGCATTTCTCTTTCATTTTATTTTGATATCTTGCTCTGTTTCTGTCTTTATAATTCTCAGTCTTTGTATCTCTCCAGTTTCCCTTGTGAGTTGAGGAATGATTCTGTGCAATTAAAGTACTTTAAAAATATGTGTTATATTTATTAAGTTTTATCTTCCCCTTGCCCCCTAGTTAAAGATTATCTTTGCAACAAAATGTCCCTCTGTCCCATGTTTCAAAGAGAGGAAATTGTTTGCTTTTCATCTCATAAAGCTCACTCACCTTTGTTTTACAACATATACACACAGACACTCATTATGTACCAGGCTTTCTGTTTAGCAATGGAAGAAATATTAAGATGTTCTGAGAATATAATTTGTTGGGGAATGTTCAACACATGTCATAATTTTTATGGATTTGTGTCCATTACTACACCAGTGATTTTAAGACTGCAGAAGTCATGTCTTGTCCTTTTTTCCTTACATTTTAGCACATAGTAGGTGGTCAGTAAATGTTTAGTGACAAGAACTCAAATGACTAAGATAAAATGAATAGAGAAGTGTCATTAAATAGGAATAAGCAAGACACTAGTGACTGAAAAGAAGGGAAAATAGGGTATAAAATTGCATCGAGCTATTTATACTATACCTATCATTAAAACTGGATTGAAATTTGACAGGCAAAAGCTAAGGAATGAGATGGTATCAAGGACTAAGGAAAATATGGGCTGAATTTAGTCAGAGCATGGAGTATCTCTGGTTGAAGGGCGATAAGGCAGAGACTATTAGCAAGGATCATACTGGGTTAGGAAGGTCTTGAACACCAGCAGAGGTATTTGTTCTTTGGAGGGCAACAAGGGACCACTGAAGGATTCAAGAAATGCAGTGCCAATGGTGCTGACTGCAGTGGTAGGAAATATTGACACAGAGGGAATATTTTTCTTTCAGTAAGGTTTTTGTTTTGTTTTGTTTTGTTTCTAAAACGCATTTCTCTTTCATTTTATTTTGATATCTTGCTCTGTTTCTGTCTTTATAATTCTCAGTCTTTGTATCTCTCCAGTTTCCCTTGTGAGTTGAGGAATGATTCTGTGCAATTAAAGTACTTTAAAAATATGTGTTATATTTATTAAGTTTTATCTTCCCCTTGCCCCCTAGTTAAAGATTATCTTTGCAACAAAATGTCCCTCTGTCCCATGTTTCAAAGAGAGGAAATTGTTTGCTTTTCATCTCATAAAGCTCACTCACCTTTGTTTTACAACATATACACACAGACACTCATTATGTACCAGGCTTTCTGTTTAGCAATGGAAGAAATATTAAGATGTTCTGAGAATATAATTTGTTGGGGAATGTTCAACACATGTCATAATTTTTATGGATTTGTGTCCATTACTACACCAGTGATTTTAAGACTGCAGAAGTCATGTCTTGTCCTTTTTTCCTTACATTTTAGCACATAGTAGGTGGTCAGTAAATGTTTAGTGACAAGAACTCAAATGACTAAGATAAAATGAATAGAGAAGTGTCATTAAATAGGAATAAGCAAGACACTAGTGACTGAAAAGAAGGGAAAATAGGGTATAAAATTGCATCGAGCTATTTATACTATACCTATCATTAAAACTGGATTGAAATTTGACAGGCAAAAGCTAAGGAATGAGATGGTATCAAGGACTAAGGAAAATATGGGCTGAATTTAGTCAGAGCATGGAGTATCTCTGGTTGAAGGGCGATAAGGCAGAGACTATTAGCAAGGATCATACTGGGTTAGGAAGGTCTTGAACACCAGCAGAGGTATTTGTTCTTTGGAGGGCAACAAGGGACCACTGAAGGATTCAAGAAATGCAGTGCCAATGGTGCTGACTGCAGTGGTAGGAAATATTGACACAGAGGGAATATTTTTCTTTCAGTAAGGTTTTTGTTTTGTTTTGTTTTGTTTTTGTTTTTAAGAGAGATTTTTGCTATAGGCCCTCACTGGAGAGATAAAGTAAGAAGTCACTCCCCAGAGGGAAAGGGCACACCACAGTCTCTTCTCCTCCATTCTCCTCTTGGGATTTTGGGCATGCACGCACATACACCTGGCTGAGTTTCAAGCCTCCAGGTCTGAGACTTGAACCACAGTTGGCCATGTGCAAGTTCAGTGCCTTAACCACTACACCACCTGCTGGCCCCTTCAGTAGGGTTTAAGTCTCATGCTTTTCCAAGGTTCCTCTAGCTCAGAATGCTGGTGTCTCTAGAGTTCTGAGGGATTTTTCTTTTCTTTTATGTATTTTAAATGTGAGTTTAAGAGATGGTATCATGGAGATGACCTGTTGGGAGATGATTTCCGTTAAAAGAGATCTAGTCCAGAGTATTCAGTAGGGCCTGAGTTTACCTGTAGGTAGGAAGGAGCACCAACGCCAGAGCTTCCACATACTGCTTGGGTACTTACAGTTGACTTGAGAGTAGAGAGTGGGTAGAGTATACATAATCGAGTGACAGTTGCTGTGTTCACATTATATGCACAGGATTGGGAGTGCTGGGGGAGGTGCGGCTGGGAGTAGCATCAGCTGTTGTGATGGTGGGTGGAGGTGTGAAGCAGGATGCTTGTCAGATGTGTGCACATCAGCAGGTTTGCTGGAACACCAGTCTCGGGTTCAATGGCCTGGAACATCCAGGCCTCCTTGCCCATGCTTGGGTGGGCACCTGCCAGCACAGCCCTCGGAGGAGCTTAAAGCCAGAGCAGGGCAGCTGCTTTTATAAGCTCCTTGTGCATTGTTGCAAAACTATTGTAGCTTAAACTTGTGATTGAGGTAACTACCTGGAAGA
>NW_006159996.1:57429-61243 GCF_000334495.1 Tupaia belangeri chinensis | reverse complement strand
TTCCCTTTTTACTTGCTGGCAGTTATTTTCATTTAAATCTTCCAGTTTCCCTAAATGTTGTTGGGTATGGCTTTTTTGTTGTTGTTGTTGTTGTTTTTAATTTCTGTTTTGATGTCTTGGAGAGTAGGACAAAGACTGCCCTCTCTTAAATGAGTTTGGTTGTCGTAGGTAACCCAAGCCAGGGAATACTGGAGTGAGTGTTTTGGTATGGTCCAGGCCTGGTTTAACCAGCTCATTTGTTGCCCTCTCAGTTTGGATGCCCTGCAGCCTTTATTGTTATTGAAAAAATTTTTAGCCTTAATGAGGCAGTCTGACATGAGAGTTCTCCAAAATTCCTGTACTTACCTCTCCTCTGCAGAATTTAATCAGGTATGTATTGAGAACATGTTAACCCTTGGTTTGAGCATTTATCATGGCACTAGGCCCTCTCTCAGAACTGGGAAAACTGAATAAGTCTCAGAAAAGCAAGAGCCAGGCAAACAACATTATTGAGAGCTCTCTGGTGTTAGCCCTAAGAATCTCATTTACGTTATCTCTTACGCCTTATTGTGAACCCTATGAAGTGAGTACTCTGATGCCCATTCTGCAAAAGGATCACAGAGGTTTTGTCTAAGGTATCAGAGGTATTAAGTGGTGGAACTAGACCTAGAACCACGTCTTCCTGAGACTGTGCCCTTCACTACTCTGTTAAACAACTGCCTAGGTCACCCAAATGCTAGAGGCTGCGGCTCTATCTGGTGAAATTTGCACTGTAGGTGGAAGAGAGCAAAGCACCACATTCTATTTAGTAGGTCTCTTAATTATGATGATTCAGAATTTTAAACTGTGTGGCAACAAATTGGAATTGTCAAACAGTGAATACTGTTTTGAAAAAATTCATAAAGCCTTGTTTGGCTATGGAGGTAGTAGGTGGTGCAAAAAAGAACAAGTAGGATCCCTGGGAACTAATGGGGTGGGGAAATAGGATTAACTTTTTTATTTTTAAAGAATTATTTATTTTGTTTTATTTCACCTCATTATTTTTTAGTTCAACCAGAGAGAGACAAAGAGGAAAAGAACATGAGAAAGCAAGTCACCAAGTCCAGGACTTGAACTGCAGTAGGCTATGTGGGAGTCCAGCGCTTCAACCACCACACCACCTGCTGGCCCAGGATTAAGTATTAAAGCACAATATCTTGGCACTTTGTGTTTTTACCCCCTTATTAAATTTTGACTTCTGTTTGAGGAAAATAAATGAGACAAAGAGTATGTTTAGAATACAATCTTTGTGTTTTAAATTTGACTAATGAGCAGTTTTAGCACTTTCATTTGGTTCTCAGTCAACCTGTGTTCAAAGTGTCAATTAACCAATAAATATTATGAAAAACAAGAGTCAGAAATGGTTGCACCACTCCCACTAATGAGCTGTTAATGAGATTGCGCCTGGGTGGGAAATGCAAGCACTCTGGAATCCTCAAGAGTCTTCTCCAGAAAGTGAACAGCTAAAGTCCCTGACCCCTGGGAAACAGACACATTTAACTCCCTCACTCCCAATTTGTCTGTTTTCCCTACTCATTATAAAGTGAAACTCATTGCTAGTATCTCACAGATAACTTTCATTTTAGTGAGAATTTTGAAAATGTATTTGTATTTGACTCAATTTCTAAGTAGGTTTAGAGAGCTAGAAGAGCTGTAGCTGTGCTGCGGTTTATTTCCAGCTGCCTAACTTCTGGTCTCTTGGTGAGTCTTTTGTCTAATTTTCTTTCTTTCTTTCTTTCTTTTTTTTTTTTTCAGTGTTTTTCTCCTCACCCAGCACACACATGCGCATATGCACAATTGAAAATACAGTCAAGTGTGAATATGTTCTAGGTTTTGTAGGGATGAGGGAGCAGGGGTGAATGGGGAGTGGAGCTAGTGGACCACAGCTGTCAGTAGGGTTATTGAAAACCAGATTCCCAACATGGATGTAAATGCCCAGGTGCTCTGATTAAGGGACGGTGCTATACCTCATCTCACTTATCAGATCTTCCAAGCTAAAGAAAAACATGGGCCATATTGAGGGTTGAGAAAGGAGGGGAGCAAAGGCAGTCAACAGGCTTGGAAACAGGCGCCGCATGCCCATGATGGGTCACTGGGTGAAAGTAACCCCTCTGCTCCCTTTTTTCCTGGTCTCCTTTCTTCCACCCCTGGATTTTTTAAATTTTGGGACTATGATAGATCCCTGTGCTTGTGGGAGGAATTGCTGTACGTGCTTAAAAGTCTGATGCTTTTGTGAAGAGTAAGGCTGAAAGGGTCATGACAAAATGAATCCTGGTCAAAATACTGTCATCCCTTACTGCTGTGTCAGTCTTCTCATCCTCTCCCCATTCCCCGTAGTTCAAGCTTTATTATGTCTGATTAAGACACTTACAACAGCCTGACAATTGGCCACCCTACTTCTTTTCTCCCTGTGTTGTATGTTGAGCTTCATATACTTCAAAGGCAGCTACTCATTGCTTGCCTGAAAACTGTTCTCCAGAGTTGCAATTATCAAGTTGTTACTGCTCTCCTCCCGCATTTATTTCATATTCCTCAGTGGAAGGGACTGATCTGTTCATGATGTTATCCTTTGCCTGGCACAGCAAGTGGTCATTGGTGAATATACAGTGATTTGTGGTAGAAGGAATGTCTACAAACTGGGCAGGCAGTTGCCCAATCCTCAGTAAATGAGTGTTGACCAGTCAGTTGTGGAAAGAGGCTCACCATATCTTAGATATGCTTACTTTGAACCCTCCCTCATTTTGATGACTTTTCAGAACACCTCCCCCACTACAACATAAGAAATCTAAGTAGCATTGATAGTCTTTGTCCTTGGAAAGTGTGGCTTATGAATTCTCTGTATAGAGATTGGTGACCAGCTGTTGTCTGTTCTCTTTGAAGACTGGAAAGGAGGCATTGGTTAGGTTGCAGTGAATGAGATTATGCAGGGTGGTTCTGGGGAGATGGAGCTGTCAGGGTAGCTGTATCCTGTAGGAAACTATAAAATCTTGTTCTGAGGGGCTTTAATGCAGGTTAGGGATTTCTGCCTTAGACAACTCTTTCTGCCCATTGTCTAGATATGATTCAGAGTAAAAATATCGGTTTAGAGAATTTAAAATTTTTTGTTTGTCATTGTTTAGTCCTTTAGAAAAATGTATAAATATAACTACAATCCAGAATGGCTCATTATATGACTTGCTATTTCAAAACTGTGGTTCCCTTAAAAAAATAACATTAAACATTGGTTTAGGGTTCAGCAACCTAGAGAGGTTTGTGCACATTATTTTTGTTACTGGTTTAAAGTCCTGCCTTGGAGACAGGATAGATGCTCATTTGTGTGAGGCAATGATCTTGCCAGGACTTGTTTGGGGGTTTTGAATTAAAAAGCAGGAGGATAGGACTGTGGTAGTCATGGCAACCGGTCCTGTACAGTCTCAGCTCTGACCAGCCATAGTTAGGAGCTTGGAGGCCCCAGTGAGGTAAGTGGCATTGCTTCCTGTTTCCTATTTGTCATACTCCTTTTGGTCTGGGAAGAGGGAGCTGGCCAAGTTCAAACTGACCTTTCTGGAGACCTACTGTGTGCCTGGGGCAGAGCTGAGCTATGTGCACAAGTAATTAGTCCCTGCCCTTCAGAAACTCAGCATATAGGGATTTTTTACTCTTCACATGTATTTATAGGACTTGAAAAACAAAATGTCTTTAATCTGAGTTGACATTTACCTTTTTGGAACTGTTTAGGTGCTGCTTTCCCTGAAGCACTTTTTACTTCTGCGCACAGACACAGTTCTTTTTCCTTTTGTTTTTTTTTTTTTGTTTT
>NW_006159996.1:54846-57117 GCF_000334495.1 Tupaia belangeri chinensis | reverse complement strand
GCGCACAGACACATTTTTTTTTCCTTTTTTTTTTTTTTTTTTTGTTTTTTTTTTTTTACAATAATCTAGCACATTGGAGAAAGCAGATATGCTAAAAATCTTTTCATTTGACATATAAGGCCATGAAAAATTTCTAAAGATAAAGAAGTTTAGCTAAATTTATAGCTGGCAAAGACAAAACCGAGTGGGTAGCAGAGTTCCAGGGCTCACGGTGGCCTGGTCAGCGGGGCAGCTGGCTTTCTGTCATTGTGTCCAAGTATGACTGGAAGTCTCTGGAGAGGGAAGTTTCCAGGCATGAACCTACAGAGTACATTCCATCTCTCTCACTCCTTCTAAAGTCACATAATTACCAAGGCATCTGATGCCAAGGCAGCCACAAGAGTCCTGTGGCATCCATCTCAGCAGCCCTGTCACCACCAAAGCAGTGTAGCCAAGCTACAGAACAGCCTTGCTGTGAGTACTACCTGAGGAGGACCCTGCTGTGAGTTAGAGGGGATGGGTCTCACTGGGCACTGGGATGGCCAGCAAAATAGGTTAATAGGTAAAACTTAATCTTCTCCATCTGTCACAGGTTGGCTGAATGCTATTTATAAATGCGTTTTGGGATTGGTTTTTATGTATTTCCATTCAAATGCTTTTGGAAGGGACATTTTTCACAGCCCTCCCCACTCCCCATTTTCTTACAGATGACCCTCCTCACTTATCTCTCTCATCTGCTCTCTCTTGTGGGCATTTGGATTGGCTTCTGACTCTCATGTCACGATTTCTTACCTGCCCCCCTTACTGGGGGTTCTTTTGGCCACATGTTTCATGGCCTTAGGCTTCCTAGGCCTATTTTTCTTTTCCTACCATTCCCATAACTGCCCTTCTGGGACTCTATCTAGACTCAGAGCTTAGCTCTTTATTTTGGCCCCTAGAAATCCTTGCTGTCACTTTGGACTACATCCAATAGACTCATTGCTGTCCAGGGATTCAAAAGAGATGATACTACCTTATCCAAAGGAATTAATTTTTTAAAACAACTTTATTGAGATATAATTCATATGCCATCATATCCACTCCTTCAAAATGTATAATGGAAATCATTCGTTAATGTCCTAGTGTTGGTTGGTAGAATAGAGGGATAGTTTCTATAATCTGATGTTTCGTGTTCCAGAAAAACTTTAAAAGATAATTTGGGGGATTAAGGCCAACTTTTTGTTTTGCTGAGTTAAGGGCCTTAACATAGAAGCAACCAACTACTATTTATCATTATCACCTTATTTTATAAAAAGACATTTTAAACACTAAAATTTTAGAAAATACATAATTTCAGGAAAAAAGGACTGTTATTTATATTGACTGCCTTTTAGTGTTCTTATTTCAGGACCATTGGAATGACCACAATAGACAAAATACCTCAAAGCCCTATGGCTTAATATGGCAGAGAATTCTTTTTGTATGGCTCTGACCCTTGGAACTGTAATAATTGTAATACCCTTTATGTACCCCCTAAATAAATAATTGAGCCAATCAAGATATGGAGGGGTGGAAGCTGCAAAATGGAATATAAATAATAATAAATGAACCAAGTATTACAAATTAATAACGTAATCATACGGAAGGGGAATGGGAAGAAAAGAATTAACCTAAGTAACTTTGCAAAACATTATCTGGACTAGATATTATAAAATTAAAGACAAAAGAATGTACATAAATGCTGTAATAATCTAGTTTAGTACATATATTTCTCACAGGGTGTGTGCTAGCAATTTTTTAAAATTTCAATTTATTTATTTGTATTCATTCACTGTACATCATTACAGCATACAAAATGAGATTTTCCATCCAGAGTACACTGTATATTGTCTCAATCAAGCACATCAACAGACATGTTATTGTCAGCAAATGATCTTCCATTTCTTGTTTTCTGTATGTTTTGCTTTTTTCCCCTCATCATTGATTCCCTGTCTCTTACCCTCTGCCATCTCCCACTCTCCTCCCACACTGTCTCTGGTATCTATGTTTGCTTTCTATACCGTTTTCCCCCCACATTTTATTGAATCACCAAAGACCCTAATCAATCCAAATACCCTCATAGCAAACACAGGTGACACACATATTTCCATGAACAAAAGTCTAACTTTACGCATCCTATAAAGTAGCACCTAGCTGGGGCTACATATCCTACTGCAGTCATTGAAGAGATGTATTTTTTTTCCTGAAACTTTTTTTTTGTAACTCAATTTACATTCCTTCCCTAAGCATCATCACAGCACACAAAATGCAATC
>NW_006159996.1:42020-52781 GCF_000334495.1 Tupaia belangeri chinensis | reverse complement strand
GAATTATCAGTAGAAAATCTTCATTCCCTTAAAAATCTAGTTCACTGGAGCCATGTGGAACCTTCTCCTGAAGGCCCGGCTTCTTCTCTGTGCTAGCAATTTTGAAGTTACTTTATTTGTATACTAGAATGGAACAATAATAAGTAAATATTAGGTCATTGGGAAAGTCATGACATATTTTTCTATGCAAAAACGTGTCATTACTTTCCCGACAACTCAATATATTGCAGATAGTAGGAGTTAAGTTTTGGGACCAGCTGTTGGCGTAATGGCTATGTCGCTGGACTCCCATGTGGTCAACTGCAGTTCGAGGGTGGCTTAAACTCACGCCAGACGTGTGTGCGTGCGTGCCCAAGATCCTGAGAGGAGAATGGAGGAGAAGGGATTATGGCATGGCCATCCCCCCTGGGAGGTGATTTCTCGCTTTCTGTCTCTCTGTCTCTGTCTGGCGAGTGCATGCGCCCTATAGAAAAAAACTCTAAAAAAAAAAAAAAAAAAAACCACCAAACAGAGGTAAGTTTCTTAGTGTTGGAGAACGATTATAAATGAGAGAAGTAGGGAGACAAATTAATCCTATGATGTTAGATTGGAATTGGAGGTGTCAGTATACCCATGCTTTGCAAGACCAATCCCATATGGGAAGGTTCCTGGTTCAAGTCTGGAAATCTCCTAATAGACTGGATACATGCTTACCCATGTTCCAAGGCTTACCACGATCCAGATCCTATTGTGTGTGTGCGTGTGTCACACACACACATATATTTTATATATATATATTTATAAATATATATATGAGGGGGAATATGTGGGAGTCCAGTGACATAGCCATTACACTAACTGCTGGCCCCCCCAAAAAAACAGGGGCTCTTGAGAAGTGGGTGATTCTAGAACTAGAGGAAGGAAAGTACAAGATTAACGCAGAACATCTTATGGAGCCAGAGTAAGGACATACTTTAAAAAAGAAAACCATGATGGGGATGGGGGTTGGGGGAAGGACTTGTCAAAGGAACAGAAGAGCCAACTTGAAGGAGCTTCTGGCTGACAAAGCTAAAACCAGTTTGAGCAAGAAAATAAATAATAGTGTTCGATTATAACTCATAAATAAAGTATCTATTACTCCATACTAGTATAAATAATTAGATGGAAGAGTGGCCATTTTTCCTTGCAGTAAAACTCTAATTAATAAATGTATAAGGTAGGAGAGAATAGAAAATAGCAATTAGGTAATCACCACAGTGGTAATTGTTGCAGACAGATTCCTCTAATGGTGTGCAAAGGTTTAAGGGAAAAAAGGGATTTGTATAATCTGAAAGTATTTTCCCCATTTTTTTTTCTTTTTAATAATTCAGACTTTTAAAAAATTATATCCACAGTTTGAGCCAGAAGTAGTGTGGGGATTAAGGTGCTGAACTCCCACATGGGCAACTGGAGCTTGAGTCCCGGACCTAGCAGCTTGAAATTCATGCTTGGTGTGGGTGCTTTTGTGATCAAATCCCGAGAAGAGAATGGAGGAGAAGGGATTGCAGCATGACCAACTCTCCTAGGAGATGATTTCTCACTTTCTCTCTCCAGCAAGCACATGCACCCTATGGCAAACATGTTAAGTGTTGAGCAGCAACACTATTTAATAACCAGGATATTTTTATCACCCCAGAAAAATAACCCATTAGCAGTTATTCACTACTACTCCCGTCCTTCAGCACTTGATGATCACTAACCTACTGTTTCTTTGAATTTCCCTATTATAGACATTTTATGTAAAAAGAATCATGGTTTGTGGCTTTTTGTGTCTTTCTTTCACTTAACATAATATTTTCAAGGTTTATCCACATTACAGGTTGTATCAGTAATTCTCATTCCTGTAAATGGCTAAATATCAGGTTGTAAGAAAAGTTATGTCATATTTATTTTTTTGTTTTCCATGCAAAACTGTCATGACTTTTCTGAGAACCTAGTAATATTTCACTGTATGATTATATCACATTTCATTTATTTATCAGTTGATGTACATTTGGGTTGTTTTCACATTTGGGCTATTATAAGTAATGCTACTATGAACTTGCATGTGTAAGTTCTTGTATGAACATATGGTTTTAGGTAATCTCCTAGGAGTGGAATTGCTGAATTCATATGGTAACCCTGTGCCTGATTTTTTGAGAAACTGCCAACCTGTGGAAACATGATTTTTGTTTACTACAGTAGAAAAGCTCAATAGAGATTTTTTTACCTTTATTCATTGAGCGAGGCCAGCATCACCAGTAATAAGACATATTGTCATCACAAACCCTGTAATATGATACACTAAGAAGGCACAGCATCACTTCTGTGATGCTTCCGCCAGGGGGGTATGTTCTCACTTTAATCATGAGAAGGTACTAGACAGTCCTGAATAAGTGATCAGCATTAAGACTGATGAACTATTTGAACATCAGAGAAGACTAGAGTGGAAAGACCATAAGGGATCCTGGAACAAAAAGGCTAGTGATATTAGTTTCCTGGTTCTAAGGATATGGGTATTGTTAATTTACCGGTACTATGGGTATGTAAGATATTAACATTTGGAAAAGCTGCATGAAGGATATACGGAAACACTGCACTATTTTGCATATTTTGTGTAAGTTTTAACATAGTTCGAAATTTAAAAAAATTAAAACAAATCCAGTTATTTATTCTTGCTCACATCTCTCCCGATCAGCTAGACTTGGCTGATCATGGCTGGGCTCAGTAGGGCTTAGTTCTAATCTGTAGTTTGGGTCCAGGTCTGCTCCATGGTCCTTTCATCTTTCTTTGACCAGAGAGCTAATAGCTACAAGTTCTTCCCATGGTGATGGCAGAATCCCAAGAGACAAGCCAACCACACAAACACACGTCAAACATCTGTTTGTGGTACATTTGCTAGTGTCCCACTAGACAAAGCATGTCACAAGCCAAATCCAAAGTCAACAGGCAGTACACTCCAGCAACAGTAGGAAAAGCTGCCAGGTCATATGGCAAATGGTTTGACAGGCAGGAATAAAGAAGTTGGTGACAGTGTTATAATCTACAATGGATTTTTTTCCCCTCCCTGGAGAAAGCAGGGGTTGCTGGAGAAGTCCCAGCCTGTGATTGAAGTGAGAATCCCAGTAGGAGTCAAAATTCAAGCTTTATTTTATGTTTTTCTTTTCTTGAAGTGGGCAAGAGAGAGGAAGAGAGAGAGAGATGTATTTTTCACAGAGTTTCATGTTGCAGCCCTCCTGCCACAGACTCCCTGTCAGCTAGGACCACAGGTGAACATCAGTGGGTCCAGCCTGTTTAGGTTGGCTTGGAAATTAAACCTGGACCTCCCATGGGCCTCAGGCATCATGCCATGGTGTCTTCCTGTGTGCACTCCTGAAGCTGGGCCAGAGGTAGCCTAACTTAATGTGGACAGGGTTTCCTCAGGCTGGGATACTCAACTTTGGGATCTGCCCCCCAGGAGCCAGTGGTAGGGAAACACACATGGTAGACTTTGCAGGTTTGTTTGCCTTTCTGGATCTTGATCTTATTTTCTGATTATTCCTTTGCACTCTACCCCTAATTCCTAACTCTTTACTTGGATGCATCTCGTGACTTCTCTTTGCCTTTGTTTTGCTCTTCCCCAGGGTCCCAGTACCTTTCCCCTCCCATCAGAGAGGCCCTACAAAAGTGTAGATCACATTCTGTTTCTAACTTGGCCTTTTTCCCAGTGGGGTGGAAACATTTGAAATACTGTATTTTCTGTTGCTTCTGCCACTGCCTCTGCTATGACTAGTTTTGTATATTTTAAAAGAACATAACCTATGTTTTGAGTTAATGCTATTGTGATTGCTTTTGCCCCCTGTGGTGGCTTATGTGAAGGGAGTAATTTTGGAATTTTCCCCAAATAAAATTAATGGATTCACATATGATTCTAGTCTCTTCCTAGGCCAGTTTAATGTGGTGTGTGTGTGTGTGTGTGTGTGTGTGTGTGTGTGTGTACGCACGCGCTTATTATAATAGCTGAAGTGTATAAATGCATGTACTTTTTTCTTTCTCATTTTTTAAAGATTTATTTATTTTGTTCATGTTTTAATGTGGTGTGTGTGTGTGTGTGTGTGTGTGTGTGTGTGTGTACGCACGCGCTTATTATAATAGCTGAAGTGTATAAATGCATGTACTTTTTTCTTTCTCATTTTTTAAAGATTTATTTATTTTGTTCATGTGAGAGAGAAAAAGATAGAAAATAACCCCTGGCACCGCCTTATATGCATGATACTGTCCCTAGCTTTCTAGTCATCCAGGATCACGGATGGGCCTGCAAGCATGCTCAGTGTGTTCAGGTCGACCTAGGGTTTGGAATCTGAGCCCTTGGCCTTCCCATGTGGCTCTAATATTGCACAGTGGCACCCTATCACTTGCACTACCATTTTGGGTTCTTTTCTATTTCTGACTTTTATCAAAAGTTTGAAAACTCAAGGCAGTATTATTATTATTTCTACTACTAGTACTATTACTATGAAAAATAACTATTAACATGACTAATTATTATGAATCTACTTATGATAGTAAATATCTTTTTTTTTTTTTTTAGAGAGAGATTTTTGATATAGGGTACATGTACTTGCTAGAGATACAGAGAGACAGAAAGCGAGAAATAATCCCCCAGGGGCATGGCCATGCTGCAGTCCCTTCTCTTCCATTCTCCTCTAGGGATTTTGGACATGCACATACATGTGACTGGCATGAGTTTTAAGCTGCCAGGTCTGGGACTCGAACCACGGTCGACTACATGGGAATCCAGTAACATAACCATTACGGCATCTGCTGGTCCCTGCAGTAAACATCTTTATTGGCCTTTGCACTCACCTACAGGTCAGCTAGAATTTCCTCTTTTTCATTTAAAATTTTTCATTTGGGCCAGTTGGTGGCATGGTGGTTAAGGTGGCTGGATCCCATGTATCCTATTGTGTTTGAGTCCAGACTTCATGGCCAAAATCCACTTTTCCTGATGATATATCAAGCCAGCAGTCCCCACACCCCTTCTACTTCTGCTGACCAGATCTGCTCCTTGATTCCTGTGGCCCATCAGTTTTGGTGTTGAAGCCTTTGTACATGGGATTCCCTCAAAGTGGTATTCCCTTTATTTTTTCTTTTTAACACTTTTTGGGGGTCTCACATTTTGCCTCATTTGATCCCCTTATTTAACCTTATCAGGAAGTTTTCCCAGAGAAGTGTTTGCCCAACATACTCTGAATTTTTTTTTTTCTCTTTAGGTTTTTGCTATAGGGCACGTGTGCTCCCCAAAGAAACAGAGAGAGACAGAGATAGAAAGAGAGAATTCATCCCCCTGGGGGATAGTCATTTTGTAATCCCTTCTTCTCCATTGTCTTCTTGGGATTTGGGGCATGTTTGCATATGTACCCAGCGTGAGTTTCAAGCTTCCAGGTCTGGGACTTGAACCATGGCCATGTGGGAGTCCAGTGACATAACCATTATGCCATCTGCTGGTCCCACCCTGAATATATCTTTTATCATTGGAGTATTTTTGGATGGGATTAGAAGGGAATCATTATGCATATACACTTAAGTATTGAAGGTTCTCTCTTTTTTTTTTTTTAAATCAAAGATCTCAAGATTCCTTACTGAAGTGGGTGGCAGGAATAGATGCATTGTATCTTGTGTTTCCCTGGCTCCTTGGTTGGAGGCAGTGTGGCTAGTGGAACTCAGAGTTCACTATGGTTCTGTCAGAATTGAGGAAACTGTTGAGTCCTTTCTATACCATTGCCCTTTTATACTCAGGGTTTACCTGAGCAGTCTGAGAGAACTTGTGCTATGTGCTCCTCTGGAAGGAATATTTTCAGATTGTCATTAATTTTTGGTTCTTGAATCAAACTCAGTACTAACAAGGTAATGCCATCCTCTAGCCCAAAAAAGCAAAGTCCAGGTGTCAGAAGCACTCATCTTTGCTTCTAGATTTCTAGTTTCCAGAAAAGCCCTTTTCCTGAAATTCTCTGAAATATGGCCACTACCATTTGTCTTTGTATTCCTACAACCCACTAGGGTGGACTGGTGTAGAGCAGCTGCTTGCTAAGTACCATTCCATGGATCAATGAATGGATGTAACATTTCCATTTTTAATATATGACCTTGCACAGTTGCTTTTTAATGATCCTTGGGTAATTTCATGCAGTGCATACGAATAGCTCATCCATTCACAATAGTTGTTTCCCAGTTAGTAGATGAGCTCTTCTGAGATTGGTGGGCACAAATTTTCTGTTTTTCTTGGTTCTTCTCCCTGTTTCTTGGATTTATGTGTCTTTCTGCCTTCAAGTCTATTTCTTTTTTCTTATGAATGTTAAGTGTTACAAATTTTATATGCCAAGCTCTGCCCTAGGGACTGGGAAAATAAAAATGGAGGAGACACAGTTTCTGTGTCCAGGAAGAAGAGAGCCTCTTAGAAGGAACCTGATTAAACAAATGAAGGTGGTGAGGTTTGAGCTTACTGGGATGGCAGGCTGTCTGAGGTTCTGTGGAACTGACAGGGGGAAGGGCAGGAGTGTCCTGGAGGAGGCAATAATATAGCCATGTCTTGATGGTTGAGTATGTATCTATCATTCAGGGGTTTTCGTCTTTGGATTCAGATTCTTTTTGCCTGACTTGCTTTGTTCACTTCAAGATTCCCTTATAGATTGGCAAAAGGAGTATTTGTGAGCAGTGTGTATGAGAGTGAAAGAGAGACAGAGACAGAGAGAGAGATGGACTGAAGAAATAACAGGTTTGATCTTCATGAACTAATAATAATAAATCCCTTGGCGTGTTAGCCAAGTCATTCCATCCCAGTGTCCCAAGGACCTTATACCTCATGAGACTTTTCTCTTTTTGGCTTTTAGGTCAGGCCGTCCCTGCAGGATCCCATGTGCGACTGAATCTTCAGACCGGGGCGAGAGAAGTGAAACTTCAATATGAGGACAAGTTCCGAAATAGTTTGAAAGGATCAAAAAAAGGCAAAAGGTATAGTGTTGACTCTAGGGACTTAGAGGCCAAGTGATGACATTGATTTTGTAATACTGAAAGTCTTACCCAAATTCATGTGGCTTTTTTTTTTTTTTTAATTTAATAGCATAGAATTTGTGATAAATCTGTCAGGGTTTTATGGAAGTTTACTTTGGAAAGAAACAGTTTGCAAAGCAAATTGATACTTTAAGAAAGGCTGTAGGGGGAATGCTTAACCTGCTTTAACAATGAAGCTATTTTTCCCAGTATTTTAAGAGCACCCATTTGAATCCCAACAATTAATGCACTGATTACAGATGAGTCATCTATTCATTAAAACAGGCCTGTTAGGCCTTCTGCTTTGCAGTATTACTTCCTTGGTGAACAATAAAATTGCATTTTCAAGTCTTTAATTCAGACTAACTTTTCCTCTTGTTAGTCAGTATTAAAACAGACTCATAGTATAAAAGTAGAAGCTACTGCAATTCCCCATTGTTAGAGATTACCTTATTTGTTAATAACCAGTTTAGATTATTTTATTTTGGAGAATTCATAGTCTCTGTTTTTCTATTCATTGCCTTAAATTAACAAATTTTCTTTGCTCGGCAATTCCTGAATGAGGGGGGAGGAGGTTAAAGCATGAGGTTGCAGGGATTGCTGGAATCGTAGTTTGAAAGCTTAGTATAAATGCCAGCTATAAAGTTGGACCTGCAGATTATGGCCTGTGGGCTATATTGGGACTACTGCCTGCAAGCCAAGTTCATTTTTTTTTTTATTTTTCAATAGTTGGAAAAAAAAATCAAAAGAAGAAGAATATGTTATGATAAATTTTTATCACAGCCATACTCATTTGTTTACATATTGTCTATGGCTTCTTTCTTGCTACAATGAAAGGGTTGATTAGTTGGGAGACAGACAGTATAAAGCCGAAAATATTATCTGGTCATTAAGTATAGTTTGCTAACCCCTAATCTAAAATATGTAACTATTGGTTCTTTTTTTTTTTTTTTGGAGAGGTTTTCGGTATAGGGTGCGTATGCTTGCCAGCCAGACAGAGACATAGAGACAGAAAGCGAGAAATCACCCCCCAGGGGGGATGGTCACGCCACAATCCCTTCTCCTCCATTCTCCTCTCGGGATCTTGGGCACACACGCACACGTGCCTGGCGTGAGTTCTAAGCCACCGGGTCCAGGACGCGAACCACAGTCGACTACATAGGAGTCCAGCGACATAGCCATTACGCTAACTGCTGGTTCCCGTAACTATTGGTTCTTAATCATAGAGTGAATGGGTTAAGTGTTATTTAGTGTTACTTGGACTTTTGTTATTTTAACAATATTTCACAGTTAGTTATATGTTAGAAAGGGACCCCAGAGACCTACTGCTTACTTGAGTCTTCTTGATATACTTGATAAAAGGTCATTAAGGAGGAAGGGGCAGACCTTCAGAAGAAGACTCCTCCATGGCTCTGAAGAAGTAGTAATTTCAGGGAAAAAAGAAAAATGAAGATTTTTCTACTGATAATTCAGCCTCCTCCTCCAAAGTCAAGTGGTAGGGAGCTCCTCTAGCCTTCTCTCTGTCTCTGTCTCTGTCTTCTCATTTTTTGGGTCATTTTTCCTTTTTAAACATTGTTTTAAGCAATCATCTAAACATCTGATTTATAAAAAAATGCAATGAGTTTAAAAAATAAAAAGATGCAACAAGTTTTTAAATGAAACAAACATTTTCAAAACAGCATTGAAAAGTAAGTGTACTTGACCATACTCAGCTCATTACACAGCAAATAGGTGAACAGAATAATAATTCATGACAAACAGCGTGTTTAATGAACTGGCAACAGAGATAGTTGGTCAAAAAAGGCAGAAGAACTTTGTCCTTTAAGAATTAGCACCGAGGGGCTCCATAATCATCTGGCATCCGCTCAATGTTGTATCTATGGTTAGAAATGTACATGATGGGAACTCCTGGGATCTTCCAGATTCTTCGTTTAAGGTCTTGGTCAATTGGGGCCACGATGTAACACTTGTGCTGAATTACTCTCTGTACTAAGCAGTCATCCTCATAGTTTCCTTTATGTGTGCATGGTAATGCTTAGCAATCCTTAGAGCCACTCGATACTTTTGCCCCAATTTTTCAATTTCAGCCATTACGCAGTCAGTTATACAAGGGATACACTTGGCAGACAGACAGTCCATCATTGACTGCACTAAGTCTAGTTTGACTTTAATGGAAAAGTTAATAAAGTTGGTATCAACCAGGATGTGGTAAGGTGGACCCAAGTGTGTATTATATTGAAAGAATAAGCAGGAAGGGTGTTGGGGGACGTCTCTTTCCTTCAGCGTGCTAGGATCTTTCTTTTCTTTCTTTTTAGGTTTTAATCTGTCCTTTTCTTTAAGCCTCTGATCTCTGAGACTAAGCATTTGCTTCATGGTCACATACTTTCTTGTTTTCTTTTGTTTCCCCATGCTCACCCACACTCTGGTTTCTTCCCTTTTTAAACATGTTTAAGGTAAAGTATACTCTTGGCTTTCAGCCCCTCCTTTATCTTGCTAAAACTCCTTTCCCTCCCCTCACCCTCATCCATCCAGGAGGGGCAAGAGGCAGGCCTTCAGAAGAAGACTCCTCCATGGTTCCTGAGAAGCAGTGATTTTGTGTCGTGTGCTTGCATGCTGCGTGGTTTTTTATCTTTTGCCTTTTTTTAAAAAAATAAATGTTTGGGGCCAGCAGTTGGCATAATGGCTATGTCACTGGACTCCCATGTAGTTGACTGCAGTTCGAGTCCCAGACCCGGTGACTTAAACTCACACTGGGTGCGTGTGTATGTGTGCCCAAGATCCAGAGAGAATAGAGGAGAAGGGATTGGGGCATAACCATCCCCCCTGGGGTGATTTTTCACTTTCTGTCTCTCTGTGTCTGTCTGGTGAGCACACATGCCCTATAGCAAAATCCTCTCAAAAAATTTTTTTGGTTGTTTTTAATTTTTTCCCTTCTTTTTCTGTTTTGTTTTGTTCTCTCTCTCTCTCTCTCTCTCTGTCGTTCTTTTTTTTTTTTTTCTCTCTCTCTCTCTCTCTCTCTCTCTCTCTCTCTCTCTCTCTCTCTCTCTCTCTTTTTCTCTGTTTCCTTTTCTTTTTCTTTTATCTCATCACTGTGTTCCTCAATCTCCATTCACTGTGTTTCTAGACAGATCTAAGGGAAACATAGCCAAACATCCAAATACTATTAGAGTTAACATATTTCTCAATAACCACTGAATCTGCTACACAAAGGGATAAAAACGGAACGGCAAAGAGATTCCAGGTGACCTCCTTCTGCACACTCCTGAACTTAAGAATGAGGAAGAAACATACCATCCATCAGATGACTAGAAATCACCACAGGGCCACAAGAAATATGGGAAAGCAAGAAAATACCTCTCCTTCAAGGGAAAAGAATAGCTCCTCTTCATCCACACACATCAATGGAAATGTCTGATAAAGAATTTAGAATATTCATAATGATGAAGCTAACAGAGATGGAAGAGAAGAGAGACGATGAACTGTGGAAGAGGCAGGAGAAAGAAGCTGATGAGTTCCAGGAGGTGAGGAAATTCTTGCAAGAGCTAAAAGAGGAATTACACACTTTAAAAAAAGAATCAAATGGACCTGTTAGAGATGAAGGCTATAGTACAGGAAGTCAAAATCTCCCTTGAAAGTATTAAAAGCAGACTAGATTATGCAGAAAATAGAATCTCAGATGTAGAAGGAAAGATTGCTGGCCTAGAAAAATCCACCACAATGACCGAGAATATTGTC
>NW_006159996.1:33697-41707 GCF_000334495.1 Tupaia belangeri chinensis | reverse complement strand
TTTTTTTTTTTTTTTTTTGCTATAGGGCACGTGCGCTCACCAGAAAGACAGATAGAGACCGAGAGACAGAAAGCGAGAAATCACCCCCCGGGGGGATGGCCACACCACAATCCCTTCTCTTCCATTCTCCTCTCGGGATCTTGGGCACACAAGCACACACGCCTGGCGTGAGTTTAAGCCGCTGGGTCCGGGACTCGAACTGCGGTTGACTATGTGGGAGTCCAGTGACATAGCCATTACGCTAACTGCTGGTCCCAATATATCCCAGAATTTAATCAGGAAGATCAGACCACAACAGAAGATAGATTAAGGACATGAGACTGAACTGGTGAAATGTAGCATTTTATGACTTTTGACTAAAACATTGCTGATTTTCTTCTAGGCTTTGTTGTTCAGTTTTAAGGATTTTTGTCCTGTCTTGAGCTGCTGATAGGTTTATGTACCTACTATTTGAACAAAATCCCAACCTGTTTCCTGACTTTAAGTTTTAAGCAAAGTTCCTTAGCATTTCTTTGATTTATTAAAGTTAAAACTGCTTTTCTTGAAATTACCAGCTGAACTTGCTATTGAAAGTAGTTAGATTATTTAAGAAATTGTGTGATCATTAAAATGTGGGGGGAAAAGGAATGGAAAACAACTGTAGACCCAGAGATAGTGTGAGAGGAGGGTGGGAAAGTGTAGAGGATCAGAAATAGGAGGTAATATATATATATATGTGTGTGTGTGTGTGTGTGTGTGTATGTATATATGAAACTAGAAATGGAAAATTATTGATGATTAACATGCACGATTAAGCCACTATGCAGTATATTCTGGATGGGAAGTCATGTTTTGTATGCTGTGATGATGCTTAGGGAGTGAATGCAAATTAATTAATTAAAATGTTTCAGAAAAATAAAGCTCATGAAAATATGTGTAATGGGAAAACTATGTATGAATTTCAAAAGTTTTTCTACCAAAATAAATTCATACTTTAATTGTAAAAAAAAAAAAAAAGTTGATTAAACCCATCTATGTTCACTTTCAATCAGGTATCACTCAACACCTCACAAAACAGCCTGTTTAGATTTGAGCAGTTTCATTTCTTGAAATTACTTTATAATGAGATAGAGATATTTGTCCCCCTTATAACCACCCCAAATTGGGAAGCTTTTCTTCTTTTTTAGATTATTTATTGAGTTTTATTTATCGTTATCATTATTATTTTTAATTTGTTTTAGAGCAAATACACTCACCAGAGAGAAACAGAAAGAAAACGTAAGAGCAGGCTGCCAGGTTGGGGACTCAAATCATGGTCAGCTGTGTGGGAGTCCAGAGCCTCAACCACTGTGCCACCTGTTGGCCCCTGGGGAATATCTTTCATCTTCTCCTCTCTCCAGATTTGCCTAAACCTGCAGTGCTCCTTTCTCGTAGCCATCTAAGAAATAATCAAATACTCCTGATGTGACCCTGCCAACCTTCTCCATCTCCAGCACACACATACATAAATATTTCAGTGCTTCAAAGAGTTTTTCAAAGCCTCTTTTTACACATCTAATCCAAATCTTATTTTCTAAATAAAAAGTAGATTTTTTTTCTTAATTTATTAATAACTTTATTAATTTGTTTGTTTTGTTTGTTTTTTACCATGAGAAGTCACTGCTCTACTACCTGATCATGGACTGTCAATAGGAGCACTTACTACTTAGTTTATTGTTCTTATCTTTTTAGGATAGAGAGCAGAGCCATTTATGTGGTCTAAGGATACACCATAAGGAAGAAATATTTGTCTCTATTCTCGCCTCTTTACTTTTCCCCTTTGGAGTCTTTCTGAGAACTTTGACAGATGGCCTCTGGTATATGGTGGACATTTTCTCTTCCTTTTCAGCTATAAACGCCAGTGGCAAAACTATCTGAACAGAAGCCAAAAAAACGCATTGGGGTAACCAGCAGTTAATTTTTCGTACCAGCAGTTAGTGTAATGCCTATGTCGCTAGACTCCCATGTAGTCGACAGTGATTAGAGTCCTGTACCCGGCGGCTTAAACTCACGCCAGGCGCGTGTGCGTGCGTGCCCAAGATCCCGGGAGGAGAATGGAGGAGAAGGGATTGCAGCATGGCCATTCTCCCTGGGGGGTGATTTCTTGCTTTCTGTCTTTCTTTCTCTGTCTCTCTCTTTCTGGTGAGCGCATGCTCTGTGTAGCAAAAAAAAAAAAAAAACCCCCCCCCCCCCCAAAAAAAAGGGCATTGGCAAGGTGATATGGGCCTTTAGTGCTTTGATCTTAGTCTCTGGCTCCCCTTGGGTGACTTTCCCCTTTCCCCTCCTGGGATAGACCTCATCCCCTTCCCTTCTAATTCCTCTTCACAGTGTCCTCCTAGCACTTTAGCTCTCTGTTTTGAGAATAGAGGCCTAAGGGCAGGGGCTCTGTTCAGGTGGGAGATGAGGAACCAGTAAAATAGTTGGCAGAGGAGTGAAAAAGGGCGAGAACCAAGAGTGTCTTAACCAGAAACCAGGTAAGGAGAGCGTCTCAAGAAGGGAAGCAGTGAACTGTATAAATCTTGCTTGTATGTAGTCAAGGAACATCAAATTGGTGAAAGGACCATTGGATTTGATCATGAGTTATCTGTGATTCTGATAAACAGTTTTAGTGGAGTTGGTACAGAATTCAGAATAGAGAAAATGGCAATGTAAATAGGAGTCAAGAAGGTGGAGATAGTGAGTAAAGACAATGTGCTCATCAAATTTTACTTTAGCTAGGAGCAAGGAAATGGTACTAGAAAAACACTACAAGGTCAAAAGAGTGTTGCTGTGCTGATGAGAATAATCTAATGAAAGGAGAAACTGATAATATACAGGAAAGAGCAGGAAAATGATGGGAGTTTAAGCTTTTGTAAAGCCAAGAGGTATCTGAAACATGAAGAGTCATAGGAACAGGGACATTGTTTCTCATTTTCCTTAAAAGGGAAAGTAGAAAACAGGTTTCAGTACAGGTTGATATATAGAAAGATGAGTAAGTTCTTCATAACATGTATTTTTCTTAATGAAGTATGAGATGAAAATACCAGATGATGATGGTTGTATGTGTGTGCACGTGTGCACTTGTGTGTGAGTCTGTGTATGTGGTTGGGGCTGAGAACAGCTGATGATGGATGCCTGGGAAAGTGGAATTAAGGCAATAAACAGAGATACAAGGCATGGTGAGATTAGTCCTAAAGGAGACTTGGAGGAGGAAGGAGATAATCAGTTCCTGCTATGGCTCCTCAATACTTAGGTTCCTCTTAGGGTGGTGGCAGGGCAGTGTCAGCAGTATCATGCATTTGGCAGTGGATGGTACTATGTGGGGAGAGAGATTCAGTATTTTTTTGCCCTACTTTGTAGGATCGTGTAATGATTTGAATGAAATATTTCTTTTAGAGATTAACATACTATCTGACTAATGATTAGGTGTTCCATAAATGGCAGTGATTAGCTATTATTAATTAGTTTAGGAGGACTGAGGCTTAGAAAAGGCAAATGTTTTTCTCAGGGTTCTAAAACTCTCTAGGGGAGTTTAGCAGGTAGCGTGGTGGTTGAGGTGCTGGACTTCCACATGACCAACCGTGTTTCTAGTCCTGGGCCTGGTAGCTTTCCTTCTCTCTCTGTCTGTCTCTGGTAGATTCATATGCCCTATAGCAAATTAAGACAGAATAATAATAAAAAAATAATTAAATAAATATTAGGTTGTCATGAAAGCCATGACTCATTTTTGCATAGAAAAACCCATCATGACTTTCCCGATGACCTAATAATTCTTAAAAAAAAAAAAAAAAAAGTCTCTAGGACTAATCGAAGCCTTAATAAGCAGATCTAGAGTAGAAAAGGCCAATGTCCCTGCCTCCTCCACCTCTGAAATCTCATGGGTTATCTTTAACTCATCCATAACTGGACAGTCTTTTCAAGCACAGTACACATTCCACAATTCCCTCTGTTTATATCACCCTTTTTTTTTTTTTAATCTCTTTTCACTGAACTGAAATGAGTGCTAGTAGTAAAACCTTGCCCCAAGATGGATGCCTTCTTTCCACGCAAGAAAAAATGGCTATGACTCACATCAACTCCAGGGTCTTTGTGAAGATACTGCTCTAGTTTTTTTTTTTTGGTGGGGGTAAGGGGGAAGCCCTAAAATTACATCATGTTAGTTACTTTCCTCCCTCCCCTGAGGGCTGGGTGTAGAGGGCGGTGAGTCTTGATTCTGCTCCTTGGTGTCTCTAACCCATTGCTTTGTTAGGTTAACACATACTTCCTGACCCTTCTCTGTGCTCAGAGCTTGGTTTTAAGTTGTGACTCAAATCAGGTCAGATGCATGTGGGAGGCATGGGTTTCTGTTGCCCCTTTTTCCAGAAAAACATATATAAAAGTACATGTTGCTCCCTGTGTCGATTAACACTGCCTTCCATGAGTTTTTTTTTTTTTTTTTGAGAGGCTTTTGCTATAGGGTGCGTGTGCTCGCCAGACAGACAGAGACAGACAGAAAGACAGAAAGCAAGAAATCACCCCCCAGGGGGGATGGTCACGCCGCAATCCCTTCTCCTCCATTCTCCTCTTGGGATCTTGGGCATGCACGCACACGCACCCGGCGTGAGTTTTAAGCCACCGGGTCAGGGACACGAACTGCAGTCGACTTCATGGGAGTCCAGCGACATAGCCATTACGCTAACTGCTGGTTCCCAGAGGTTTTGTCCTCTTATACGCTGAGTGAGCCACTTAAGCACAGACATTCCAAACTTGTTTCTATCTGAGCAGCTAGCTCAGGACTCTTCATGGTAGGCTTCTGTCTCCTCCATGCATTTCCTTCTATTCAGTGAAATGACCCCTCTACAACTGTATCTTTCTTCCTTTAGCTTCAGATAAGGTTACTTTCTTGGATTCCTGGCTGACCAAAAGCAAAGATATGACAGTATACTCAGCTAGAGCTGGCCTGGCCTAGCTTATGTTGGGGTGTCAACCATACAGAGACCTTTTTTCTTAGGAAATATGCCTCCTTCCTGAAACTCAGCATCTCTTTGGACAGGCTGGACATCAATACAAACACCTACACATCTCAAGACCTCAAGAGTGCACTGGCAAAGTTCAAGGAGGGAGCAGAGATGGAGAATTCAAAGGAAGACAAGGTATGTGATATTCTTTCTGGTTAGTATAAGCCTGCAACATTGCCTTGATGTTTTTATAGAGAAGGGAGTCACTTTTTCTGAAAGCTTTTACAACAAACATGGGATAATAATATTGTAAAATAATTTAAAGGGCTGTTAATGGCAAACAAGAAACAATTTATAAACTATTTTTTTAAATGTCATGAGCATTTCTGTCATAACTTAGGATACAGCTTTCTATTACATGCTTAGAGAAATTGAGGCAAAGAGCAGAGGTGGCCATACCTTCTATTATCATAGCCCTGAGTGAGGTGAATAGAGATTACAACCCAAATTTTCTGACTTATACTTGGATTAAACACAAGCTTATTTCTAAAGAACAGAGAAGCTAGAAGGAGGAAGGAGGAAACCTGGGTCCTTGTCCTTGTCCTTTGAATATATAGCAAATATATTCCTTCCGGGTCTCAGGACCGAGACAAGAAGATGACTAAAGTTTCCTCTAGCTCTAAACTTCTCTACACACTAAAGAAATGAGAAGGCAAAAGAGAACACAAGCATAACCCCTTGACTATGTCCCTAATGTCTGAGAAGTTCATAGGTACAGACCTATACCAGGAAGAAACCTTATTTTAGATCGATGATGAACTCCTGTAATAGCCAGAGAATGTCAAAAATAATTTCTTTACATTTTTAATTGAGTCTTGTCAGTCTTTGAAAAGAACCTCCTCCAGCGGCCTCTTTGAAACCTCTCCAAGTTCTCCCTCTTCCCCATGAGTCCCCTTTGCCAGTGTCTTACAGGAGAAACATTAGATTCTTGATAGTTGTATGTTAGTTTAAGAAGCCTTAGGTCCTTCTTACATTTTATTTTTAAAAAATTTATAGTTTTTTAATTGTCATACATCTTTATGGTGTACAATATTTTTTTTTCTTTTGAGAGAGATTTTGCTATAGGGTGTGTGCGCTTGCCAGAGAGACAGAAAGTGAGAAATCACCCTCTCCCACAGAGGGAATGGCCCTACTGCAATCCCTTCTCCTCCATTCTCCTCTCAGGATCTTGGGCATGCATGCACATGCACCTGGTGCAAGTTTCAAGCCTCTGGGTCCAGGACTCAAACTGTGGTTGGCCATGTGAGAGTCCAGCAACATAACCATTATGCCACTGCTGGTCCCTATGATATCATTTTTCAAAGCATGCATGTGGTATATGATAATCAAATCTAGGATATTTCCATATACATCATTTTCAGCAAAGAAACTTATATTTTTGTGTCTGTAAATGCTTTTTCTCTGAGCCTCTCTCACTCAACCCACCCATCTATCCCCCTCTTCCCCTATAGTCTCTGGTATCTATATATGCCCTCCTTTTTATTTTTTCAATCTTTGCCATAGAATTCAAATATTTGGTATATATTGAGTGGCATAAGCAATGTTTGCTTTTCACAAATCTGGTTTATTTCACATAGCATTAAATCTTCTATACTCATCCACTTTTTTTAAATTTTGAGAACTATTTATTTCATTTATTATTATTATTATTGAATTCGGCCAGAGAGAGAGAGAAAAAAAAAAAAAAGAGAGAGTGAGAAAGCAACCTGCAGGCCCAGGACTTGAACCATGGTCAGCCCCACTTGAGACCATCATTGACACACCACCACCTGCCAGCCCCTATACTTCTGGACTTTGAATCAAATGACTGAGTCTTGCCATTCTTTATGGCTAAGTAGTGTTCCATAGTGTATATATGCCACATTTTTAAAATCTAGTCATCAGTTGTGGGACACTTAAGCTGATTCTATATCTTACCAGTTTTTAATAATGCTGCGATAAACATGGATGTGCAAGTATCTTTCTGACTGAGTATTAAGGCAAGAGAAGTCATTTATTCTCATTTTCCCTTTCTCTCTCTCTCTGGTCAAATTAAAATAATAATAATAAAAATAATTATTAATTTTTTTGTCAAACATTAAAAAAATTATTTTTAGTTTTAAATGTATACAGAGAAATACTAGTATTTATTTGGTACTTTGTAAGTTAAATCTTTAGAAATGTTGAGAAGTAAAGTTTTGTCTTTCTTTGTAAAAAAAAAAAAAAAGAAAAGGCAAAACCAAAAACTTATCAAAGACTACTTTGAGCTGTGGATAGCTTTTTTTTTTTTTTTTTTTGCTATAGGGTATGTGAGCTCGCTAGAAAGATAAAGAGAAACAAAGAGATAGAAAGCGAGAAATCACCCCCCAGGGAGTTTGGCCATGCCACAATCCCTTCTCCTCCATTCTCCTCTTGGGATCTTGGGCATGCATGCACACACACCTGGCATGAGTTTAAGCCACTGGGTCTGGGACTCAAACTGCAGTCAACTACACGGGAGTCCAGCGACATAGCCATTACACCACTGCTCGTCCTGCTTCTTTTTTTCTTATAATTTTTTTGATTTTTTTTTTGCTATAGGTTGCATGTGCTCGCCGGAAAGAGATAGACAGCGAGAAATCACTCCCCGAGAGATGGCCACTCTGTAATCCCTTCTCCTCTTGGGATCTTGGGCATACAGACACACTCGCCCAGCGTGAGTTTAAGTAACTGAGTCCAGGACTCTTAACTGCCTTCTACTACATGGGAGTCCAGCAACATAGCCATTACACCAACTGTTAGTCCCTGTGGTTGGCTTCTTATGACATGGAGAAAACATCCCTTCATCTTTTCTATATCTTCATGAATTATCATATTCCTTCCTAAAAGGATCAGCTTCTGGGAACCAGCAGTTAGTGTAATGGCTATGTCACTGGACTCCCACATAGTTGACCGCGGTTCGCGTCCCGGACTCGGTGGCTTAAAACTCACGCCGGCCCCGCGCCGCCGTGGCTGTGACTGGCGGGGGGGACTGCCGGGGGCCCGCCCGGGGCACACG
>NW_006159996.1:23392-32382 GCF_000334495.1 Tupaia belangeri chinensis | reverse complement strand
GGGATTGCGGCATGACCATCCCCCCGCGGGGGTGATTTCTCGCTTTCTGTCTCTATGTCTCTCTCTGTCTGTCTGGCGAGCACACGCACCCTATAGCAAAAATCTCTCCCCCCCAGAAAATAAATTAAAAAAAAAAAAAGGATCAGCTTCCAACATTTTATCTTTTGTGTTTTCAATGTCATGAACTTTCTTAGAGAGTTCCTGTAATACGATTTTTTTCCCAATGTTACTTTATCCTTTTTATCAGTTTTCTTATTTAAGATATAAGTTTACTGAGTTCCTCTAGAGTTGATCACACAGTAGCAGTGTCAATATTCTCATGGGCAGTTATTTTGCATATAGGCTTTTGTTTGGTACAGCCAATCTGGAAAATAGTATGGCAGTTTCTAGTGCAACAAAACATACGCTATTGGGACCAACAGTTGGCGTAATGGCTATGTCGCTGGACTCCCATGTAGTTGACTGGAGTTCGAGTCCCAGACCCGGTGGCTTAAACTCATGCTGGGCGCATGTGTGTGCATGTCCAAGATCCCAAGAGGAGAATGGAGGAGAAGGGATTGCAGCATGGTCATCCTCCCTGGGGGGTGATTTCTCACTTTCTGTCTCTCTGTCTCTCTCTGTCTTTCTAGCGAGCATATGCACCCTATAGCAAAAACAAACAAACAAAACTCTCAAAAAAACAAAAAAGGAAAAAAAAAATATATATGCTATCCTGTAGCCTGGTAATTGCACTCTTGGGCATTTATCCCAGAGAGATAAGAATTTATTTTAACCAAAAGCCCATATGTAAATGTTCATAGCACTTTTATTCAAATAGCTAAAACCTGGAAACAACTGAGATGTTCTTTAGCAGGTGAATGGCTGAACAACTGTGCATTTTTACAGTGGAGTACTACTCAGCATTAAAGAGAATGAACTATTGATATATATAGTAACATATAGCTCCCAAGGGCATTCTGCTCAGTGAGAAAAGTCAATCCTTTTTTTTTTAATTATTTTGTTTAACTTTATTTATTATTATTACTATTATTTTCCAGTTTGATCAGACAGAGAGAGAGAGAGAGAGAGAAAGTGAGAAAGCAAGCCACCAGATCCAGGACTTAAACCGCAGTCAGCCATGTGGGAATCCAGCGTTCTTAACCACCACGCCACCTGCCGGCCTGAAAAGTCAATCTTAATAGGTTGCAGGGGACTGGATGGTAGTGCAGTGGTCAAATGCAGTGCTCTGTGAGGCTGACCCACATGGGAAGGTTCTATGTTTGTATCCAGAGATCTCCCTGTGTACTCTAGACATACTGTCCATGATCTGGAGCTAGCTGAAACTGGGAGGGGATTGTGACATCAAGATCATGTGGGGTGATGTGTCTCTGTCTCTTACTCATAGAAGAAATAAATTTAAAAAAAAAAGAAAAAGAAAAAGTTATACACTATGATCCCATTTACATAACATTCTCCAGGTGCCAAAATTACAGAGATGAAGAACAAATTAGTGTTTTTAAGGGCACACGGATAGGAAAGAATCGAGTGGGAGTATAAGGTACAGCTGTAAAGGGGCAGCACAATGTGGTGTTTGGTGATGGTGGAACAGTCTATAGCTTGATTGTTCTGGTGGTTACACAAATATGTAGCTTGGATACAGTAGAATGATATACACATATACATACAAAGAGTACATGTAAAAGCTGGTGAAATCTCAGTGAGGCCTATAGTATAATTAACAGTATTGTCCCTATGTTCTTTCATTGTTTTTTGTTTGTTTTAAATTTTGCTATAGGGTTCATGAGCTTACCAAGATTGGGGGAGTGAGAAATCCCCCTTTAGGGGAAATGGGGGGAGTGAGAAAACCCCCTTTAGGGGAAATGGCCACACAACAATATCCCTGCCCTCCTTTCTCCTCTCTATTTGGGGCATGTACACCCATGTGTACCCAGTGTTCTTTTCACATCTCTGGATCTGGGACTCAAAATGCACACTCAGCCACATGGGATCTGGCTACCTTAACTACGCCACTGTCTGGCCCATCTTTTTCTTGTTTTTTCTAAATACTGTTGTTGTATAAGAAGTTACTACTGGGAGAACCTGGATGAAAGGTACATGATACTCTGTGTTATTTTTGTCATTTTCTGTGAGTTTAATTAATTTCAAAGTAAAAATTTTATTTATCATCACTATCACATCATCATCATCATCATGTTAATGGCCTTCCTAAGGGCCAGGCGCATATCACTTTTGTAAAGCTCACTTGCCTGTCATCGCACAGCTCTGGGAAGTGACTCAGTCTTCTCAGACCTCTGTGTAGCTCTGGCAGCCATTCAGAGTCCTCTAGCTGAGTGCAGGGAAGGCATTTTACTGTGGTTTTAGCTCAAAGAAGCAGGATGAGGTGCTCCATGGATGTGATTGTTTTGGTGGAGCTTGATCTTTTTTGAGAGAGAGCAATTCATTTCTTTAGTAGGCATTTCTATGGAGTGCTTGTAACTGGGGAGTGAAACCCATTGGTAATAGGCAAGTAGTTTGTAGCTGACAACTGCTCATCATTCTTCTTTTTATAAATGTTCTTGCCTTTTAATTTTTCTTGGAAGATAGATACATAAACCTCTGTGACCTTCGGACTCTCTTTATAAGCATTATCCTTTAAAATTGAGAAGAAAACAGGGAATGTCACTTGTATAAAATAGCCAATTAAAGTCTTTTATTTACTTCCAATATAGCTTCATTTTAAAAATCATTAAATATGTGTGGGGTGGGGAGCGATTAAGAGAAAATTGAGACTTGACTATGGCACATACCGTAATTTAGCCATTTCAAACAGTTGAACAAATTGTACACCTGTGGTTAGACTGACAGTAATGACAGGGATTTAATTTTCATCAGCAAATTACTCCTGCTCTGACAGCTCTTACCCAGTTTCCTATGTCCAGATTTCCCTAAAATGTTTCTGGGTCGGGTAGGGAAGAGCCAAGATATTCTATGATGGTGGGAGATAGAAAACCAGGGTGTAGATTATTTCAGTTTAGACCTCAGCCATCTCACATTAGCGGTTGAAGGAGAACTTGTGTCGCTCCCCGTAACTTCCGTGATTCTATTCTTTCTAAACATTGAAAGTTGGACTTGAAGGGTGAAACTTGGAAAGTCTAGAGTGTGTTTTGAGGGCAGAGGTCTGTATGGGCAGAGCCTAAGGACTCTGGCTCTCTTAGAAACTATCAGAAGTTTTGATAGTGCGTATCAGAGAAGATCATGACTCTTAGGACAATAGTTCTTTGAGGATGAACATCCATGTTAGACTGTAGAAATCTTGACGAGATGTCTCCAACTGATTTGATTAGTCATCTCTTTGTTATTCTTCTTAGGCAAGGCAAGCTGAAGTGACACGGCTCTTCCGCCCCATTGAGGAACTGAAGAAGGACTTTGATGAGTTGAATGTTGTCATTGAGACTGACATGCAGATCATGGCACGGTTGATCAATAAATTCAATAGTTCCAGCTCCAGCCTGGAAGAGAAGATTGCTGCGCTCTTTGATCTTGAATATTATGTCCATCAGGTACTGGATTTCTTTGACCTTATATCTGACTTACAACTAACAGATCCAAAAATAAATTTCTCTGTCCTAAGCCCTGAGAAAATAGCATCAACATTTTTACCTCTCTACAAAGGCATAGGGTATTTTTAATCTGAGCCAATATCTATTGTAGTAAGATACATTCTTAGAGGCCAGTGCCAACCATTTTTTCATTTGGAATGTTACCTTGATTTTATTTGTTCATTTTTTTTTCTCTTTTTTTTTTTGGAGAGGTTTTTGCTATAGAGCGCATGCGCTCGCCAGAAGGACACAGGGAAACAGAGAGACAGAAAGTGAAAAATCACCCCCTCCCCAGGGGGTTTGCCCTGCTGCAATCCCTTCTTCTTCATTCTTGCCTCAGGATCTTGGGCATGCATGCACATGCCCCTGGCGTGAGTTTAAGCCACTGGGTCCAGGCCTTGAACCATGGTCGACTACATGGGAGTCCAGAGACATAGCCATTACGCTAACTGCTGGTCCCTGTTCATTTTTTTTTAAAGAGATTTTTTGCTATAAGGGTGTATGTGCCTGCTGGAGAGACAGAGAGAGGCAGAAAGTGAGAAATCATTCCGCAGAGGAATGGCCATGCCACAATCCCTTCTTGTCCATTTTCCTCTCAGGATTTTGGGCATACACACCCACATGCCTGGTGTGAGTTTCAAGCTTCTGGGTCCAGGACTTGAACCACGGTCGACTACATGGGAGTCCAGCGATGTAACCATTACACCATCTGTTGGTCCCTTTACTTTACTTTTTTTTTTTTTCTTAACACAGGATACAGCAGAGGTAAAATAGACATATCCCTGTCCCATATAGTTTGTAGTCTAAAAAGACAAGCAATTAAACAATGAACAATTGAACAAATTAACAATTAATGAGATAATTTAAGATTGTGATAAAGGCTCCAGAGGATGATATGGGAATGTATAATAGGGAAACTTAGAACCTTTTCAGAGATGACGAGGGAGGCTTTTCAAAGGATGTAACATTTAGGCTGAGCAGCAAAAGATGATTAGAGGTCAGCTAAGTGAAGAGGAAGGACTAGAGCAACAAATGGTAAACTACTACCCATGGACCAAATTTGGCCAAATGCCTGTTTTTGTAAATAAAATTGTATTGGGACACAGCTACCCCTATGTTTTTTTGTGTGGCTGCTTTCATGGTAAAACAGAGTTGACTAAGTGTGATAGAATCACATTGTTTACAAAGTAAATAATATTTGCCATCAGACCATTTGGAAGAAGTTTGCTAGTCCTTGGATTAGAGCATTCTGGGCATGGTAAACAACAAGTTTCAAAATTCTAGGGCAGAGAAGAAATTGCTGAAATTGAGAGTCTGGAAAAGGTTAGAGGACAGTGACCAGTGAGAGGAGAGCTTAGTAGGTAAGGCAGAAAGGTTAAGGAGTCAGAGAGACAAGGTCGGGAATATCATGCTCTTTGTAATTTTAGCTCGAATCTAAGAACCATTGATCAAATTTCTATTTAGTGAACATTGTTATGTATCTGGCACAACTTCAAGAGCTTTGTACACATTAATTCATCGACTTCCATAGCTGCTTTTTTATTAATCCATTTTTATAACTGAGGAAAAGTAGGAACAGAGAAGTTATGTGATTTGTCAAGGTCATCCAGCTAGTGTGTAGTAGAGCTAGTACTTACAATAAGGCCTGTCTGACCCTAAATCTATCCTCTTGTAATTTTGACCACTCTGCCTCTCAGTATTACCTTTTGAATGAAGATCTAGCTCAAAAGGGGCTAAGCGGAGCTGTGGGGAAGGAGCCAAGAGAAGCCACTTATTTATTCAACAAATAAATTTATTGAGTGCCTGTTAAGTCCCAGGCTCTGTTCCAGGTACTTACGATACAACATCTCTGAAAAAAATTGGAACTTATTTTCTTGCAGAGGCAGACAGACAAACATAAATAAATTATAAATAATACATTTAAAGAGGATAAAGACTATAGAAAATAGAGCAGGGTAGGGATTGGCAGTGTTGAGAGGGAGAATCTTAAGCAAGAGGAAAAGTGAGTGCATTCCTAGTGTGTTCAAGGAACCACAAGGATGTCAGTGAAGCTGGAACTAAGAGAAGCGGGAGGGGCAAGTAGATAAAGCTCTTAGAGGTAATGGAGGGTGTGTAGCATGGAAAAGAGTGATGTGGGATATTACTGAAAGTTGTTTGGCAGAGGGATGATGGGACTGGATTTACTTTTTTTTTAGTAGATTTTTCTCTAGGACCCTTGAACTTGCCAAAGAGAGGCAGAGAAAGAGAGAAATAGGGAAAGTGAGAAATCACCCTCCCCTCTAGGGGGAATGACCATGCTGGAGTCCTTTCTCCTCTATTCTCCTCTTGGGATTTTGAGCATGCACACATATGTGCCTGGCACGATTTTCAAGCTGTTGGGTCCAGGACTCGAACCATGCAGTTGGCCATCTAGCCACTTTGACTACCATCCCACCATATGGCCCTGGATTAACTTTTAAAAGGATCCCCCAGCTTCTATGTTGAGAATTACAGTGGAGGTGAGAGGCTTGGGTAGAAACAGAGAGACCAGATAGGAGGCTATTGCCGTAATCTAGACTAGGGAATATGGTAGCCCAGGAGGCTGTGTAATCATAATCAAAGGCTTGTTTGAGTTCCTAATCAAGACACAGATCTTCAGTGTCCTCCCACACAGGACAGCATCCTTATTCTCTGTAAACTAGACTAAAAGACATTCTTTCTCTAGGATTTTGCCAGCTTCTGTGGTAAAAAAGGATGAATGTGCACTGTATCCACAGGAATTATGGGGCAACCTCTTCATTATCTTTCTCTGCTCATAACTCTTTCTCAGGCCTCAAATAACAAGACTCTGATCCTCTTAGAGAAAAAGAAATAAACCTGGTTCTCTTTCTCTTTTCCAGTTTTTCTATCCAGAATAAAAAAATCTCCAATAGCTTTCCTGTTAGAGATATTTAAAAGATTAAGGAACCTAGGGATTATTGACCAATTCAGTCTTGCTCTGATGTTAACAGCTTTTCTTTTTTTCTCATTTTAACATACTTGGGTAGACCTTTGGTTTTCAAGTTTCTATAGGCTTTGCTTTAGCAGCACATGAAAAGCCAAAATGACTGGAGAGCTTATCACATCTAGAAGGGAATAGTAGGAGGCTTGGGCTAGCAGTACCCCAACAAAGTTGTTTTTTTGGTTTTTTTTTTTTTTTTTTTTTTTTTCCCCTGTTGTCCTCTGGTCACCTGGCACTGTTATCCCTAGGATGATGTTCCATTCTGCTTTCACAGGTCCCTGGGTAGAATAAATGATTTCTTAGATATCACCAGACTCAGCCGGAAGTCATCCCAGGAAACAGTCCCTTGGGGCTCTATCTGCTCTGTTGGTGGAAGGATCATAAATTTTCTGGGTCATTAGAAGTGTAAGGTTTTTTATTTGGGTCAGTTTATTGGGCTGCCTTCCAATGGTGTTAAGCTGTGATTTCATGGGGGGAGGGAAGATTTAAAAAGGCACAACTCAGCCTCAAATTCCAGTTGTGATGAAGAATTAGGGTGTCGTCGTGTCAGCTTTGAGGACTTTTCTGGTAAAAGCTTCTGCAGTCCATTCCCATGCCAGCCTCACTGAATAGAGGTTTGAGGAGCCATGGCTTCAAGGACCTAAACTGAGTCTGCCCAAGGATTCCTCACAGCTGTATTTGAATTATTACACAGGCTATGTGAAAAGCAAAATTGTATGTGTAAAAAACAGTTTGTGAGTTATTTATGAGGAGTGGCCTCTATCTGCCCCACCTAGCCTGAGGTGGTATATTTGTCTTCTCTCACTTGACTCCTCAATTATTTACCATCGTTTCTCCCTTTCTCTGTTTCCAGTACTCTCATTGTCTTGTCAGTGTTCTGGTCCTTCCTTTTCCTCCTGAGTGTTGACATAGTTCCCTTCTGTCCTTTTCTTAAGGCATTTTCTCCTTATATTCCTCTCTGCCTGTACCACTCCATCCTGAAGATACCTTGAGAACAGTTCTGGCCTCAGACACAGATGGGGAGGTTGGATTCTTCTTCTGTGTGTCTCTGGGGAGGGCCCAGGTTTTGATGTGCAGTGGGCAGAATAACACTATTCTTCCTCACTGCCAGTGAAATAAAAAATGTGGCAACATCTTGAAAAGACTTAAGTGCTTATATAAATGTCCACATTTATATCATACTGAATTATCGTAGTAATATAGATAAACTGAATCTAGAACAGAACCTCTGTGACTCTGGGCTATGTGGTTTTGGGGCTGACAGAGTGGCAGCTATTCTCCCCAGAACTCATACCAGCTTCAATAAATGGCCATCCCAAGCATGGAGTGACAGGATTCTGAGCCATGGCTTTGTGTCTAGAAAACCTAGAAGAAGGGGAATTGAAAGATAGGCAGTGACTTCTTACGTTAAAATTAGAGCATGTAAAAAAGGAAGTTGTCAACTCTGAGTCTTCCTAGTTATCTGGCCATGGCTTAATTCTTATACCTCTTCATAAGGACAGATCCTAGCAGAAAAATCCTAGCCCTGGCCTGGGGCTCCATGGTAGAGCAGACTACATGTTTACTGCATGACCTAGATTGGCCTTTCTCTCAGGTGTGTGGTACTGTCCATTTGTTGGCATAGATGCCCCAGATTCCCTTTATGTATGTATGTATGTATGTATGTATGTTATAACTCACAGTGGAATTTTATTTTAGGAACTTTTTTTAACATCAGATCAGTATTTATTGGTTCAATGATTACTTATTGAGCACTTAACTGTATGCTCACCACTGTTCTAGTCATTGCAGCTACATTAGTGGACAGATCGACAAAACCCCCTGCTTTTGTGGAAACTATCAACATGTATAAGAATGCTCTTTCAAGTGCTCAAAAATAGTCTGGACCCACACAAAAGCACTAGCAGAGTCAAATACTATTCTTCAAACTCAGTTTCTCTGTGAAAGCATTCTTCTAGTTTGGAGGCAGATACAGATAGGGAAATGGCTTTGGAATCCAGAGGAGAAAGGTAGTCACATTGTCACTGTTTTAACTTCCTGAGTTTTCCTGATAATTGTACAGTGGGATCAGCATGTGTACAAGAGGCAGCTTTTGTAGCAATGATGTCTTCCAAGGAGTATGCAGCTATTACATGTGGAAAAAAAGGAAACAGTGACCTTTATGAGGAAATTGATTTTCTTATTCCAAGATAGAATGATGCTTAAGAAATGAAATCCTCCTTAGAAAGGAAGGAAGGAAAAAAGGAAGATGGAGCTTAAATGATAACCTCAATGAGAGCTATATAGTAGAACTTTTTTTTTTTTTTTTTTTTTTTTGGAGAGATTTTCACTGTAGGGCGCGTGCGCTCGCCAGACAGACAGAGAGAGACATAGAGACAGAAAGCGAGAAATCACCCCCCAGGGGGGATGGTCACGCCGCAATCCCTTCTCCT
>NW_006159996.1:17137-23281 GCF_000334495.1 Tupaia belangeri chinensis | reverse complement strand
CTCCATTCTCCTCTCGGGATCTTGGGCACGCACGCACACGCGCCCGGCGTGAGTTTTAAGCCACCGGGTCCAGGACACGAACCGCGGTCGACTACGTGGGAATCCAGCGACATAGCCTTTACGCTAACTGCTGGTTCCCTATAGTAGAACTTTTATTTGATGATAGAAATCTTCTGCATTTTATAACATGTAGCCACCAGCACCTAAACTAAAGCATTTGGGAGAGTGACTTTTGTGTAGATTTTATCACGAATGTCTTCAGATTCAGCCAACCTTGTAGGAAGAGAAGGGTGCTATTACTTCTTTTCTCCTAGCACTGTCACAGCATTCCTTCTCTACCCTTTCCCACTGTCCCCTATCAACAGGGCTCCTTTCATAGGTCCTAGTTTCTAACTTAAAATCAGCTTTTTAAAAATATCTTCTGTCTTCACTGCTCCTAATTGGTTTGGACATCAACAGGAACCATGACACCATTTAGTATGGTGATGACGCCAGATGCTTTGTGTTAACAGCTTGTACATTAGAAGTAAGCTTTGTGACTCATTACGATATTAGAATTTTTGAGGACGTTTGGCATAAGTAATAGCTAGGTGCCATTTCCGCTGATTTCCACACAGGTGCTCATCAAGTATGTTAGATAAATAAGATGTTCTTAAATTTAAGATTATTTAAATTTTTAGTTTGTTTTTCATACCCTTTTGTATTAGTCAAAAAGGCCACTGTTTTTTACTTGGCTTTTAAATTGATTTTAGATAGTCACCAAAGGAAGGCTATAGAAGAGCTCTTCTTGTCCTGATGGCTGGTCTATACTAAGCAGTACTTTTGTTGCAGATGGATAATGCTCAGGATCTGCTTTCCTTCGGTGGCCTTCAGGTGGTGATCAATGGACTGAACAGCACAGAGCCCTTGGTAAAGGAGTATGCTGCATTTGTGCTGGGGGCTGCCTTTTCCAGGTGAGCATCTTGGACGGACATCCCATTGACCAGGATTATTTTGTCTATTGGCTTGGAAGAAGGTTTACTTGAACTTGTACAATATCTACCCATGTTTCAGCATAATTCTACTAAAACAAGAGTAAGATTCTACCCTTACTCCAAGTAGATATGAATTTTCCCCTAATTTATCACCATCTCTATGACTCTCTATTCCTTCTGTCTCAGATAGATGGACATTTGAGAGCACATCTTAGGTTACATTTGCTGTTTTGTTTAAAGCTAATAAAAGACCAACCATAGATATTAAAGAAGGAGAGGAATAAACTCTAAGAGTTGATCCTTTTGGCAGTAAAGCTAATTCTGGTGATAAATAAATGATCAGCCTGACCAAAGAAAGCCTTTTGGGGGGAATATGTCTTTTACTAGTTGTCTAGAACCAATCAACATGCAGTCAAGTTATCACCCTCTCTGGGATGGGAATTCTTCACAATTTCCATTAGTCTGGCTTGTGCTAGAAGATTGATCAGGCAAGAGGAGTGGGTATGCAGCATCTTGAAAGAGTAGCTGCAGAAAGATATGTGGGCACCACATCCTTATACTCATCCTGAAAAACGTCAGGATGTCTTCATGCTGCACGTGATCCATTGGAACACTGTAGTTCCTCCCAGTTTTGAAAATCTCTTCCCAGGGCCATTTGTGCATCTAAAACAGGAAAAGATTCTGATTCTGCTACTAGGGCATGGGTGTGGCTATTAGGGTCTGCTTGCCTTGCTTAGATCCAGAGGTTGTGATGTTGCAGGAGAAAGATTATTTTGAACGTATTTGTCATTATTCGTTATAAGCTTTGTTTTAAAAAGATTTCCTTTGCCTTTTTTCTGTGTTTATTTAATAGAATCTCAGTCTGATGCCCTGTCTTTCTTAAAGGATTTAGCATCTTTTTTTAATAACCTGAGAGGCAGTGCCAGAGTGGGGAAGGTGGGAAGAATTGTTCCAGGAGGAAAGGCTCAGAGCACAGCACAGGCTGCCGGCCTTTGTTTCCCTTGGCCTTTGTTTCCCTTGTCACAACTCTGGTTTGATCTTCAAGCCCTGATTGTCCTGTGGTGGTTGTTGGCAAGGCTCGGGCCTCCAGGGCAACTCCACCTACTTAGTATCACCTCCCAGAGCCAGAGTCTCCCAAGAAACCCAGGGAGGTCTCTTCCTGTATTGCCACTGAAAAGGAGGAGAATCTGCGTTATGATTGGCACTTGCAGTTTCAGTCCAGGATCTTAGCGGCATAAGACTTTAAAGACTTGGAAACTTAATAAGGCATACTTTTTGCTCCTTAAGCCAGAAAAGAATGAAATCAAACATCAGTATTTTCTTTCTCCAGAATCTTTTTGGAAATCTTTGCCTTGTTCTCAGATACTTTCTTTCTGTCTTTGATATGAACAGATTACCCCATATATCTCTTGTTGTTACTTCTAGAAATGCATTTTTAGGAGGAGACTTGTAGTATATTCATGACTCATCTTAGTTAATGGGGACTAAGTAAGTAATTTGCACTGGGCCTGATTTTAACAGATCATAACTCACCAAGAGATTGTCCTAATAGGTGGTATTACTAGGACTTTTCTGTGATTATATTAGTGTAAGACCATGTTAGCATTTATACAGCATCCCTAAAATTTAGATAGCGATAAATATAAAATATTGCAATTTAACGTTTAGGTGGGAAGCAAACTGCTGTATTCAGAATGTTCTAGCTGGATTCTGATGGCTCACTAGAGGGCTGTTAGAGTGACAGCATGGTATGGCGCCAGAGCTTTCTGACGCCAACAGCAGGCTCCCAAACACCATGAAAATGTCAATGTTTTATGCAAAGAAGAACTTAATGCAAAGTAAGAATATATCTTTGTAGAGAGGCAAGTTTCAGTTGTCTGGTCTGATATTCATTATTTACTCTTAATATCCAAGTATTGGCTCTGTACCTCCCTAATTTCTCTCAGTGTACAGATATGTGCACACAGTAATTACATGAGGTTGCTCTTTATCAGGAGGGCATTCAAGGGGTAGTGAGCACTCTGAAATTATGGAGTTCCATGACTGGGGTATTACCTAAAGGTCATTCTTTCTGGATTTTTGCTGATGTGCAAAACTCAGTCTGTCTAGATGTTTGAGTATTTCAGAGGAGTAAGCAGACCGCTGGACCTAAAAATCAGAAAATCTAGACTGAAATCCAATTTGTACTATTTTCTATGTGTGTACTCATGGACAACCTTTCTAAGCTTCACCTTTTTCATTTGCTAATAAGAAACAGTACTAGGTGTCCCATGTGTTTCATAAAGTTGAATGACTATTGAATAATGTGGTATTCAATAATTCTTATGAAAGTGATTATAAAATACCTGTCAGTGATAAGATGATATCAACATCATTACCCTCATGATGTTGTGTCCTTTTTACTATAAATTTTCACTGTAAGTGAATTATTATTTTTTTAACATATAAATCTTTTTCTTAACTGCCAGAGGACATGTACATTTGCCAGAGAGGAGAGAAAATATCTCTGCTCCCACCCCCTCCCCCCATGGGATGTGATCATGTTACAATCCTTTTCCCTCCATTTCTCCAACCTGTCATACATTTAGGCACGCACACACATGTGCCCAGTTTGTTTTTTAAGCTGCCAGGGCCAGAATTCCAACTGTGGCTGGCCACGTGGGATTTGGCCTTCTGTGCTTAACACTGTGCCACAGGGCCAGCCCAACAGAAATCGCTCCCCAGGGGGGATGGTCACGCTGCAATCCCTTCTCCTTCATTCTCCTCTTGGGATCTTGGGCATGCACGCACACGCGCCCAGCGTGAGTTTTAAGCCACCGGGTCCGGGACGCGAACTGCAGTCGACTACATGGGAGTCCAGCGACACAGCCATTACGCTAACTGCTGGTTCCCGCCCCAACAGTACAAATTTTTATCCTCCTGATTTTCTCTTCTGTTAATATATTCATGTTCTATTATATTTCTTTTTTTTTTTCTTTTTCTTTTTTTTTTTTTTGGAGAGGTTTTCGCTATAGGGCGCGTGCACTCGCCAGACAGACAGAGAGAGACATAGAGACAGAAAGCGAGAAGTCACCCCCCAGGGGGGATGGTCACGCCGCAATCCCTTCTCCTCTATTCTCCTCTCGGGATCTTGGGCACGCATGCACACGCGCCCGGTGTGAGATTTAAGCCACCGGGTCCGAGACGCGAACCACGGTCGACTACGTGGGAGTCCAGCGACATAGCCATTACGCTAACTGCTGGTTCCCTTATATTTCTTGATGCTAATCTTGCTGCTTCATGAGAATGTTTCTCTTTTTTGGGGGGGGAGTGGTAGGTTTTTGTTATAGGGCATATGCGCTTGCCAGAAAGAGAAAGACAGAGAGACAGAAAGTGAGAAATCACTCCCTGAGGGGATGGCCACGATGCAATCCTTTCTTCATTCTCCTCTTGGGATCTTGGGCATGCACGCACACATGTCTGGCATAAGTTTAAGCCACCAAGTCAAGGACTCGAACCGCGGTCATCTACATGGGAGTCCAGCGACATAGCCATTACACCTACTGCTGGTCCCCCATGAAAGTGTTCTTTGCCTACCTGGATAGTTAATTAATAAGGTTTCCATACACATTTCTGTGGATGAAGCTATCTCTTCCCTGGTGTTTAACATGTAGCAATTATCTCAAGATTAAGAAGAAAGAGTTGACATAAATGTGATTGACATAGCCACTGACTATTACATGACCGCTGAAATAGTCTGTTTGTTTACTTAAATACTATTCCTATTCACACTTATTTGTGGGCGATACACACACATTTTCTGTTGTATTTACGTATGTATAAGGCAGGTCAAACTCTTACATATGAAATATGTAGAATGGGATGCTGTTGCTTTTAGCTCATTTTTTTATTTTTTTAAAACTTTTTTCTTCTTCATGTAAGTTATTTTTCATTGTCCTTTCTGTAGCTTGATTTCATCTTCTGATGGCACCTGTGTGTGTCTTTCTTATGAGGAGTCTATGGAGTCCCAGACAAGTTGTAATGTGTTTAGTATAAGGGAAGTTATAGAAAAACCTTGTGAATTTCAGGTACCATGCAGCTTTCTGTAATATTGTTTGGGTTTTACTTCTCAGCAAATTTGCTACCTGCTTTTGTTTTCTCTTATCTCCCTGTTAAAGTAGAAATTTCTATTTTATTTATTTTTTTAGAATTATTTAATTTTATCGTATTATTTTAAAATTTGTTATAGGGCACACATGCTTACCCGTGAGATACACAGAGAGAGCGAGAGAGAGGGAAAGTGAGAAAGCAAGCCACCAGGTCTGGGACTCAAACCCTTGTTAACCATGTGGAAGTCCAGTGCCTTAATCACCATGCCACCTGCTGGCCCCAGAAGCACCACGTTCTGAACTAGCCATACAAGTGGAGCCCTGGGTTTCCCTCTGAGTAGACCGATTTAGATCATCTGCACATCCCTAACCTGCACACCACAGTGAGGAAGATGTGATTTCACTGATTGATTTAGGGCAGAGAGCTCCTCCCTCCCACTTCCCTCCTTTTGGAGCTAAGGGTGAGATCATTTTCATTGGTTTTCAATGGGAGCCCCTGGGGAGTGATTTCTCGCTTTCTGTCTCTCTGCCTCTTTCTGTCTTTCTGGTGAGCACACATGCCCTATAGCAAAAAAAAAACCTCCAAAAAGAGAGAAAGAAACTGGTCTGTCTATATCAAGTGGCACTGTCTTTGCTGCTCTCACGTTCCTGCCTCAGTCACTTTTGTTGTTGTATACCCATCTTTTTTTTTTTTTCACATTTCATTCACAAAAGATCTTAATTAATCTAAAAACTTTCAATAGCAAGTGCAGTTGATATGTACATATCTATGACCACATGTCTGACTTTAGGTGTAAACCTCAGTGAGTAGACTGAACATACTATAAAGTAGCACCTAGGTGGGACTGTACAGCTTACTCAGTCATTAAATAGGTATTTTTTTATGCGTTTATTTTTATTTTTATTTTTTTTAATTAATTTTTTTTTTGGAGAGATTTTCACTGTAGGGCGCGTGCGCTCGCCAGACAGACAGAGACAGACACAGAGACAGAAAGCAAGAAATCACCCCCCAGGGGGGATGGTCACGCCACAATCCCTTCTCCTCCATTCTCCTCTCGGGATCTTGGGCACGCACGCACACG
>NW_006159996.1:8168-17122 GCF_000334495.1 Tupaia belangeri chinensis | reverse complement strand
TTTAAGCCACTGGGTCTTGGACACGAACCGCGGTCGACTACATGGGAGTCCAGCGACATAGCCATTACGCTAACTGCTGGTTCCCGCGTTTTTTAATTTGAAGAAAAACAGTTTTAGTTTTAATAGACAAAATAAAAAAATATTAAGAGAAATTTGCTTAAGGCTTAAAGCCAGGGAAAAGGTTAAGATGCAGTTCAAACAGTAGGTAGATGAACCTATCAGCAGTTCAAGAGAAGACAAAAATCCTTAAATCTGGTATATAAAAAAAAGCATAGAAGAAAGTCAATAATGTTTTAGTCAAAAGTCATAAAATTATATTTCACCAGTTCAGTCTCATGTAATGAATCTCTCTTCTATTGAATTTGCTGTGTTACTGTGGTCCGATCTTTCTATTTAAGTTCTGAAAGTTAGCGTTCAACTCTGGACTTTTCCTTACCATTAAGTTGTCCATTCTCTTGGTTGTTTTTTGTACTCTTTTTTCTGTGTGTCTGACTTTAGTTTTCCTGGTATAGCACTCCCCTCAGAACTTCTTGGAGAGCTGCTTTGGTGTTGGTAAATTCTTTCAGGTTTTGTCCATCAGGGAATGTTTTTGTTTTCTTCCCACATGAAGGATAATATTGTTAAGTATAGTATTCTTGGTTGAAGTTGTTTTTTACTTAACACTTTGAATATATTTTCCCACCTCTTTCCTTGCTTGTATTGTTTCTGATGAAAGGTCCAACATTAGCCTGATGGGATACCCTTTGAAAGTAATTTGACATTTTTTTTTTAAGAATTATTTTATTTAACTTTATTTATTATTATTATCATTGTTATTTTCCAGTTTGATCAGAGAGAGAGAGAGAGAGAGAAAGAGAGAGGAAGTGAGAAAGCAAGCCACCAGGTCCGAGACTTGAACCGTGGTTGGCCATGTGGGAGTCCAGTGCCCTTAACCACCATGCCACTTGCCGGCCCCAGTAATTTGACATTTCTCTCTTGCCAATTTAAAAACAAATTATTATTTATAAATTCAACCACTATACATTACTTAGATTGTAAAGAGACTTTACCCAGCATGATATACACCTCAGATCAACCCAGTTGAGAATACTATACACATCATCATCAACAAGTAAGAAACCATATCTGTGTCCCACAAATGTCTTATCTCTATTATTTTTCTCCCTTGCCAATTTTATCATCTTGTCTCTGTCTGTGGTTTTGGTCAATCTGTCCATTATGTGCCTTGGAGAAGATCTCCTTGGGTTGTTCTATGTGGGGTCCTTTGTATTTCTTGGGTCTGGATATTTGAATGCCTATCTGGTTTAGAAAATTTTCTTCCAGGATTTCATGGAATAGATTATCAGTGCTCTTACTAGTTTCTTCACCTTCTGGGATACTGATTATCCAGATGTTTGAGCATTTAATGGTATCCAGTATTTCTTGTATACTATCCTCATTTTTTTGGGTTATTTTCTCAGTCTTTTTGGTGAATTTTTCTAGATCAGAGGTTCTGTCTTCTACATTAGAGATTCAATTTTTCGCATGATCTAATCTACTTTTAATACTTTCAAGGGAGGTTTTTATTTCCTGTATTATAGCCTCCATCTCTAACAATTACATTTGATTCTTTTTTATGGTGTGTATTTCCTCTTTCAGATCATGCAAGAACTTCCTCACCTCCTGGAACTTGTCTTTTTTCTCCTGCATCTTCTGCAGTTCGTTGTCTATCCTCTTCTGTGTCTCTGTTAGCTTTGTCACTGTGGATATTCTAAATTCTTTATCTGACATTTCCTCAAGTTCCACTGTATTCTCTGTGGAGGAAGCCAAGTTATTCTTTTCTCATGGGGGAGAGATAACTTCTTGGCTTCTCATATTTCTTGTGCCTCTGCAGTGATTTCTGGTCATTTTATGGATTATACGTTTTTACCTAATTTGAGCATTTAGAGGCATGAAAGAGGTGTTCTGCAATCTCTCTCCAGTTTTTTTTTTTTTTTCCCTTTGTGCAGCAGATTCTGTGGGAATTAAGGATTACTCTGACCTAGATCTTGGTGTTAGGAGGGTGAAGCCTGGGCAGAAAATCTTCAGTTGTCCTAGTCCCTGAAAGGGGTCACTCAGAGCTCAAATGTAGATGGCTTATGATTGGTCTGTCGTACTAGATCTTGGGGTCAAGAAGGTGAAATTTGGGCAGAAAATCTTCAGTTGTCCTAGTCTCTGGACCAGATTGCTCAGAGCTCAAATTTAGATAATTTGTGATTGGCCTGTCTAGATCTTGGGGTCAGGAGGGTAAAGTCTGGGCAGAAAGTCTTCAGTTGTCCTGTATATTCGTCTTTAACAACCCACATTCTCAACTGCACACATGTGATTTACTATGTAGTTTTACAGGCTTACAAGTGTTCATTGTGTGTAGTGCTTTATATAAAAAGTTCATTTCTTTTCATGAGACACACACACACACACACACACACAGAGAGAGAGAGAGAGAACCATGCAGACAAGCACCTTGATGTGTTTTTATTCCACAGTCCTTTCTCCATCCTTTCCAACTAGTCAGTATTATGGGCACATGTACAGAGTGTACGGGTTGACCCAGGAACTGAACTCTGATCTGTGTGACTGCCAGCATTGCAGAGCATTGCACTACTGCTGCCTCTGCAGTGTTTTTGTTTGAACTGTCTACAGTTTGCAAGATGTCGTGGAGCTGAGTCCAGTATACAAAGGGATGTGCACATATCATCAGTCATGGTGAGATTATGTTCCATTATTATGGCTTCTTGGAATAGGATCCTGTTCTAACCTCTCTCTCCTTGAAAGCTTCCTTGGAACCTCATTGGCAGATTTGGGTGTATATATATATAAATTCAATTTTATATCTATATCTATATCTATATCTATATAGATATAGATATATATCTCCATTTATAAAGTGAATGTGTCCCCCAGTCTTGTATCCCTTTACCCCATGCTTTGTTGTTTCTCTAATTTCCTCAGATGTGCCCTTCCCACTGAGGTTTCACCTATTCATTTTTAACCGTTTGATCACTATTGTATCACTGTGTCTCATCTTCACCTGTTGACCTTCAATTATTAGGTTTCTTTTCTGCTGCCCTCAGTGAATTTCAGTGTACATTTATATCTTCTCTCCTTTTCTCACTGGTAGTTTTCGTGAACTTCCTGGGGACCTATATTCTCAATTCCATTAACCCTTATGTTTACTTCTGTCATCTAGTAGATATCTTGAAACTCATTTCCCACTTTTTCCAATATTTCATATTATTTGACCACCTCATTATTTCTTCACATCTTCATGTTTCTTTTTGAAATGCTTTTTTGTCCCTGTTTTAACCTCCAGCCTCTGTGTGTCATCCTTTTTTTCTCATCACCATCAGACTTTCTCCATGCTTACTTTTCCTTCTTTGATCATAGATATACTTTGGTTACCAGTCCATTAACTGTGTCTACCAACAACTTGTCCAGTACCTTCAACCTGCTAATCTATATTTTCCTTACTTTTACTTCCAAACTTCTTAAAAGAGTAGATAAAAATTGATACTTAGGAGTGTATATGAGAATTACATTCATATATTTAAAACTACTATTCAGTGGATTCTATCCCTACCATTCCTATAATTTTTTAAGAGTACTTTGGCATCATTGACATTTCTGTAGCAGTCAACAATGTTGGCCACTACTGTCCCTTGGAAACGTTACTTCTTGGTAGCCAGGTTTTTATAGTCCCATGGTTTGAGGATGTCTGTAACTAATTACTCATGTGTTTCCTTTATTGCAGTATCATCTTAATGTAGCTTTTCAACAAGATTCTTCCACCTTGTCCCTCTTTTCTCTTTACATTTTCTTCCCTAATGGTCCTATCTATTCCTGTGTTTGCAAATCCTACCTCACTGTAGATGACTACATTGTCTACATTTATGTCCAACTTTTATCCTGACATTTCATCTGACAATTTTTTAAGAAGTTTATTTCGTATGAGAGAGACAGAAAGAGACAAGCACCCTTAGCAGCATCTCATGCTATAGTCCTCCAGTGGCCTTTTACAGACAGCCAGAATCATGGGGACACATATGCATGCCTGGCATGTAAGGCAGTCCGAGAACTGAAACCCGATCTCCCGTATGGCCTCCAGCATTGCAGTGTTGCTTTACTGCTGTGCCACCAATATGAGGCCTCATCCTATATTTCTGCCAGACCGCGTGATCGCATCTCAAACTCAAGGAGAAGAAAGTGGAACTTATTGTCTTTCTCACAAACTAGATTTTTCCTCCCACATTCTCTTTTTATCTATTCTTGGCACTATGATTATTGTAGTTATCCAAGCTTGAAACTTTTGAATGATATTTGAGTCTTCTTTCTCCTTTAACTCTCTCACTAAGTTGATGAACAAATTCTGTGGATTTTTATTTCTACTACTGTTATCTACTAAATAATTATCCTCCCTTTTTCATCTACTTAAGGGAACCTCGTTGTTAGGATCGCAACATGTTCCAGAAGTGGATTTCTTACTCTAATGCTAGGAAACAAGCCACAAATAGTCTAAACCAAGCATAGTAATCCCATTCTCTATGGGTGTGGATTGATTTGGAGATGGGCATGTGACCCAGTTCTGACCTAAATATGATTCAGACATAAGAAGATATTTGCTAGGAAGCTTCTGGGAAGGATTTTGTTCTCATAAAAAGAAAGATAATAAGAGGACACTGTAAACTTCTTTCTGCCTTGATTGGTGTTGTCTTGATGCTGCAGCAGCTGCTTTGGACCAACGAGGTGAGAAGCATAAGTACAAAAAGTCAACATACTGAGTAGGGTCCTGTAAAGGAGAAAAACTAGAGAAGGCTGGCTCCTTTACAGTATAGTTTAGCTGCTAGGTATCTTGGAACCATCTTATTCCAGACTTTCCTTGTGAGAGGTAATGAAATGTCTTTGGGTTGCGTATGTGTATGTGTTCCCATGTGTGCACACATGTGTATGTGTATGTGTATGTGAGGGTGCTAGAGGATTTGTGTGCTTGTCAGAGAAAGACAAGAGACAGGCAGAGGAGAAATTATGCCTCATGTACGATCATGCCACAATCCCATTTCCATCTCTCCTTCCTTCCAGGATTTTGGGCATGTATGCACATGCTCCTGGTGTGTTTCTCAAGCTGCTGGTATGAGACTAAAACCACATGGTTGGCCATGTAGGATCCTGCCTGCCTTTACTACCAGGCCACAAAGCCAGCCCAAATGTCTTTGTTTTTTAAAACCACTGTTATGTGTTGTTCTGTTACTTGTGACTGAACCATATATATATTGATAAAATTTCCAAAATGTCTTTTGAATCTTTAAAATTTCTTTTAAATTTTCGTGTATTTATAGCACACACCTCAATTTGAAGTTACATATTAGTTCGATTACCTGTTTATTAATACACAGTACTAGAGGAATAGAACCACTTTTCTACCATACTCTTGCTGTTTCCCTAGTTTATTGCACAGGACCTTCCATTGAGTGAATACTCAGAAAATAAGTATTGACTGCCTTTTGGCTCTCTGAGTAGCACCATGACGGTTGGCAAGAATAAGCACCTTACAAAAGGTGGCAAAAAGGGAGCCAAGAAGAAAGTGGTTGATCCATTTTCTAAAAAAGATTGGTATGACGTGAAAGCACCGAACTATATTCAACATAAGAAATATTGGGAAGACACTGGTTACCAGGACTCAAGGAACCAAAATTGCGTCTGACAGCCTTAAGGGCAATGTGTTTGAAGTGAGCCTTGCAGATCTGCAGAATGACAAAGTCACATTTAGGAAATTCAAGCTAATTACTTAGGACGTTCAGGGCAAAAACTGCCTGACTAACTTCCATGGCATGGATCTTACCCGTGACAAAATGTGTCCCATGGTCAAAAAATGGCAGACCATGATTGAAGCTCATGTCGATGTCAAGACTACCGATAGTTATTTGCTTCGTCTCTTCTGTGTTGGGGTTATTAAAAAATGCAACAATCAGATACAGAAGACCTCTTCTGCCCAGCATCAGCAGGTCCGCCAAATCCGGAAGAAGATAATGGAAATCATGACCTGGAGGTGCAGACAAATGACTTGAAAGAAGTGGTCAATAAACTGATTCCAGACAGCATCAGAAAAGACATAGAAAAGGCCTGCCAGTCCATCTACCCTCTCCACGATGTCTTCGTCAGGAAAGTAAAAATGCTGAAGAGGCCCAGGTTTGAATTGGGAAAATTCATGGAGCTTCATGGTGAAGGTAGTAACTCTGGAAAAGCTACTGGGGATGAGATGGGCGCCAAAGTTGAACGAGCTGATGGATATGAACCACCAGTCCAAGAATCTGTTTAAAGTTCAGACTTTTAATAGTGACAAATAAAAAGTCCTATTTGTGACAGTTAAAAAAAAATAAGTATTGACTGAATAAATGAAGAAATAGAAGAATTTGCTATACCTAGTGAATTGTTTTTCAGATAACACGTGGAGGCTGAATGGGGAGTGCTGTTTTTATTATTAATGATGTAATAGTGGATGATTCAGATACCACATTTTTGACCCTTTAAAAATCATGAAAATAAGTGTTTAGCCCCAGAAAATGGAAGTTTGGATGAGGTCAAATATTGGAGATGCCAGTATTTGAATACGAGTTCAAATGTGACCCCTAGAATTAGTGTGACTGCTTATCTCCAGTTGCTAATTTTCACACACATCTACAGTGACAGGGGAGTACTAAAAGCGTTTGTATCTGATAAATTGATTAGCATATTCACCAAGATTATCCCAGGCAATTGGATGGCAATAGCTCTTAAATTGCATTCAAAATATGATTACTTTTTTCAAACAGCAATTAATGGCAAATGGAAAATGAGCTCTAAGCCTGACCTCTAAGCAGAAACCAAGGCTTTATTCTGGGGAGGGAGGCACCACTCTGCTTAATGAACTTGTTTCTTCAGCTTTTCTTTTGAGTCCACACTGATGTGTTCCTGCCCCCTCCACATTTTCTGTGTGGCTGCCTCCAGAACTCTTTTCTCATTGACTGCCTCCTTCTTAATTTCCTTTCTGCTTAACTCTAGTCTACAAAGTTATTTTCTTTATCTTCAGCTTTATTAGCATTTTTTGGTCTGAACTGCTAAACTGATTCATTAATCCATCTACTCTGTTGTATACTGCTTTTTTCATCTATTTCTCCAACAAACTGAAAGCTCTTTGAGTGTGGGTTCTGGTACCCAAGCCTGTGGTACCCGTAGTATCTTAGAGAGATTAAGATTCATGTGACTGAAATCAGAAAAAATTGGTGGGAGAAAGGAAGCCACCAATATCAGGGAGACTATTTTGTACTACTTTGGTACTTCTTTCAGTGAGGGCTATATATATTATTTTTGTAATTAAAATTTAAACAGTAAGTAACAACAAAAACAAAAAGCAAAACAGATTGGGAGACTTTTGTAAGTGTTAGTTTATGTTTCCCAAGGAACACTCTTGGTTTAAAATACCTGAAGATGCTGGATTAAATATATTTTCTTAAATGCTCAATCAGACAAGGAACTATAAGCCCATAACTTTGCCTAACTGCAGGGGTAATTAATAATGGCATATTGTTTACATAGTGGCCCTGCATGAAAAAGAGAGAAATTCTAGGGCTAAATATAATGGAAGAAAAAAACCTAAGAGATACAAAAACCTGCATATGATAACTCTCTGGGGAACATTTGACATTCTGTAGTGGCTAAGAGCTTTTGATTTCAGTAGGCTTCATAAGTTGGAGAACAGTAGACGAAACTTAGGGTCCATCAAAGAGAAAACTAGAGAAATGAAAATCTTCCAGTCAAAGCAAATACTAAGGCAATTTGGCTCTCAGTGGAAGTGAGAAAAATTACCCAGAAAAATTTTCACTCAAGCCAGTCCTGGAGTGCATTTGGGTAGAAATCAAATTCTTTTTGTGGTCCAAAAGTCTCTAAGCTGGGGCCAGCAAGTGGCATGAGGTTAAGGTGCTGGATGCCATATGACTGACTCCATGGTTTGAGGCCTAGGCCGGGCAGCTTGAAAATCACACTGGGAAAATATATTTGTATGCTCAAGATCCTGAGAAAAGAATGGAGGAAAAGAGATTGCAGCGTAACCATCCCCTCAGTGTGGGGGGTTGATTTCTGACTTTCCCTCTCTCTGTGTCTCTGGTGAGCACATGTATCCTATAGTAAAACTTAAAAATAAATAAATAAATAAAGTCTCCAAGCTTACAGTTTAGTTTAAAATGATATCAACATACTAAGCTGGAAGAAATGTTTACAATTTATATCACAAACACAGCATTAATATTCCTAATATATATAAAAAAGCATTTAAGTACAGAGAATAAGCACAGTAACAACCCTGTAGAAAAGCAGGATAGAAATACAAAGTTAACAGAATAAAAAAATAAAACCATATGAAAGAATACTCAGTCTTTCTCTTAAGAAAAAGGCCAATTAAAACTACACTAAAATTATATTTCTCATCTATCATGTTGGCAGAGGCTCACAAGTTGACAGCATATAGTTGTCAGAAAAGTCATGATGCATTTTTGCATAGAAAAATTAAGTTATGACTTTCCGATCCCTAATACTATTGGTGAAGCTATGGGGAAATAGGCTCTCATACATTGCTGGTGAAACTGAATAGTGCAACATTTATGGAAGGAAATTGGGCAATATCAACAAGATTGAGTATATATTTACCCCATGAAATAGTATTCCCACATCTAGAATTCTACCTCTAAACTACTTTGGTGAAAATATGAAGAGACATGTATGCCTAAGGTTATTAGTTATAATGCCATTTGTAACAGGAAAGAACAGTATACAATCTAAATGTACATTGGAAAGGCATTGACTGAATGAATTATATAACTTGTTCCATGGAATACTATATAGTTGTAGAAAAGATTAAAGAATATAATAAAGAGAGCTGGGCGGCGGCGGAAGCCGTGGGGCGCCCG
>NW_006159996.1:0-6339 GCF_000334495.1 Tupaia belangeri chinensis | reverse complement strand
CCATTCTTAGGGAAGCCAGATACCAGAGGATAAGTCACGCTGCAGACCTCCACAACACCATTCCTTCTAACCACAAGATGGCTGCTGTGCCGCATCAACTGATGGTCAACTCTGCTTGCCAGAACTGCCTTCCGGAGACTGTATTCCATGGAGACTCACCTACAGTTGCGGAACTGCACGAGACCCACACTTGATCCAACCTTGAATGGAATCTATTTTCCCTATTGTTAAAAACTTTGGACTCCTGGCCCCTCTCCCTCTACTCGCAGGTATCGCATTTTCAATGACCCCTCTGGAGGATAGCTGTCTATAGCAGAGATAGAGTAATTGGGAGAGGGGGAAAGGGCTGAGGGTCAAACATAGGATAAAAAACATATTTATATGTATGAAAGTAGAAATGGAACAGTATTGGTGACGACATGCTTGATTAAGACACTATGCAGTTTATCCTAGATGGGAAACTACACTTGGTGTGTTGTGATGATACTCAGGGAATGAGTGTTAGGCAATATAATTTAATATAAAAAAATAATAATCAGGAGGGAAAAAAAATGCACATTTGATGACTGAAGAGAGTTGTATGGACACAACTGGGGTCTACTTTATAATATGTTCATTCTACTCCCTGGGGTTTATGCCTAGGATCAGATTTGGATACATGTGTAAGGATATGTCAGCTGTGCTAGCTAGTGGATATATTTAGACTAATTGAGTTCATTGGTAGAACAATTGAATGGGGGGGGCGGAAGGCATTGAGGGCAATCATGAATGTCAGGGACAATGGAGGAGGAAGATGGGACATGGCAGAGGGTGGGGATGGGGAATCTAGGATGGCAAAACAAAAGGCAAGGTATGCAGGACACGGGAATTGAGAAATCATCTGCCGAGAACATGTATGTTGATGTGCTTGATTGAGCCAATGCACAGTGTATTTTGGATGGAAAATTCATATGTGTGTTGTGATGAGAAAAAATATTTATAATAAAAAACAAAGTATAAAAAGGAAAAAAAAAAAAAGAGAGCTGGTCCAGTAGTGCAGTGGTTAAGTGCAATACATTGGGAGCTAGGTTCTATATGGCTGAATGTGGTTCAAATCCTGGCTACAGTGGCTTGAGAACCATACTAGGTATGTGTGCATGCATACCCAAAATCATGATAGGTTGGTGAAATGGAGGAAGAAAGATTATGGAGGATCACACTCCATTGGGGATTGCTTCATCTCTTTCCTTCTTTCTGGTGAGTGTATGCACTATTTGGCAATTAAAGAAAAAATATAATAAAGAATATTTCTGTTGTAATATTTTCTGAAATACATTGTTAAATAAAAAAGATAGATAAAATTATGACAAAAATGCTAGTAATTATGTATATGAGTTTATATTTTTAAAAGCATTGAAAGATAAAAAGTTACTATAAGGAGACAGAATTTGCAACCACATAAGCATTCTGTGTGATTTTTTTCTTCAGGTTTCTTTACTCTCTCTCTTTTTTTTTTTTTTTTGCCATAGGGCATGTGCACTTGCTGGAGAGAGACAGAGAGAATCAGAGATAGAGGGAAAGTGAGAAATTACCCCCTAGGGGGAATGGCCACACTGCAGTCCTTTCTTCTCCATTCTCCTCTCAGGATTTTGAGCATGCAAGGATATGTGCCTGGTGTGATTTTCGAGCTGCTGGGTTTGGGACTCTAACCATGCAGTATACATTCGGCCATGTGGAATCCAGCTGTCTTAACCTCCACATCATTTATAGGCCCTATTTTATGTAATTTTAAGCTAAGTTCAAAAGAAAAATTTTAATCTTGCCAAATCAAAATGAAACAATTGAATCTATGGCATAATCATACAGGGAGGAACAATTTTGTCTGATTTTAAAGGCCTGTGTTTTGTCTCTGCATTCCTATTTGGCTATATCATAAAGACAAAGAAACCTAGAAAACTTTTCAGAAATCTTATTGTCAATGATAGTGTTGGTATTGTTATTCTAAGACAGTTGTATGTGTTATGGCATAAGGCAGGTGAATAATTATGCTAATACCTCTGAAAACCAAGATTTTCAGTATGACATAAGTACTCAAGTAAAATTAGAGATTGGGTAAAATCTCCCATACTCCTGAAATTGAATTGTAAGTATTGCTATGAACTCATGATGAACTTTTTTCTTTAAAAGATGTATTTTATTTATTTATTTATTTACTTGTTTTACTGAGGAGAGAATCAGGCTATAAAGCAGGTAATTTCTGATCTCTTACCAAAGGAACTGACTTCATTTGCAAATGAGCCTAGAGAAGTTTAAAGCTAAGGGTATACTCAAGAACAGTGGAGGCTGTGATGAAAGACAGATAGGAGTAGATTCATGGCTTTATTTTCAGCATAGGGTGTTGGTGGCTAGTTTGCAGTAGGGAACCAGGGAGTAAGCCAGTTGGGAGGAGCCTTCCTAAAGTCAGAACAAATATCAAACAGGGACCTCAAAAAACTATTGCTTCAAAGGGGACAGTGTTGACTGGCTTTGTGGAGCAGTTTTTGCCCAAAGGCATTGTTGAAAACAATAGCACTCCTTATGTTTATGGAAATTATTTTTCAAATTTATATTTCTCTTTCAACCTTTTTTATAATACTTTTGTGTATTAAAGCTAAAAATGTTTGCTGAGAGAAAATTGATAATCTATTATCATCATTAAAAAAATTTTAGTAAGACTTTTTCTCAACAAAAGTCTAGAAGAGACCTCATAAAGTTCATGAAATGTGGAATCAAAGTAAAAGTTTATTTTGGTGCAAACAATTTGAAATGCATATTTTTTTCCATAATATGTATTTTCTTTTCTTTCTTTCTTTTTTTTTTGTTGAGAGGTTTTTGTTATAGGGTGCATGTGCTCACTAGAAAGACAGAGAGACAGAACATGAGAAATCACCCCCCAGAGGGGATGACCACGCCGTAATCCCGTCTCCTCCGTTCTCCTCTCAGGATCTTGGGCACACACGCACATACCCCCCATGCGAGTTTAAGCTACCGGGTCTGGGACTCAAACCGCGGTCAACTACATGGGAATCCAGCAACATAGTGATTATACCAACTGCTGGTCCCCATAATATGCATTTTCTATGAACTTTTTGACGACTCCTTGTATAAATTTTTTCCTTCATTTTGTTTGAAAAATGTGAAATATTTCAAACATAGAGTTCAGAAATTCTGTCATTTGCTATCCAGATTTAATAAACTAAAATTTGCTGCATTTGCTTTAGATTTTTTAAAAAAATAAAATATTAGATATAGTTGACATAAGTACTCATGTAAAATTAGAGATTGGGTAAAATCTCCCATACTCCTGAAATTGAATTGTAAGTATTGCTTACAATATGTAAGACAATATGAAAAGACGTTTTCATATTTTTTTCTAATTTTTTTCTAATTCTATTTCCCTTTCTTCCCCAGAGGTAACCACTGTTCTGAATTTGGTGTGTATCTTATATATTTTTCATAGTTTATCATATATATTTGTCTCTATAGACCTATAATGTGTATCTATCTATCTATATATACCCATCATATATAGAAATTGTTTTAGTAGTTTTCCATGTTACATATAGTGCTAGCTATGTACAACTTGTTTGTAGCACTCTATTGTTTGAATATGTCTAATTTATTTCTTTATTGATGGCCATTTTAGTTGCTGTTTTTTTTTTTTTTTTTTTTTTTCTGCCATGATGTGTAAACATTGCTGTAGGGTTTGTGTCCTTCTTGTGTAAGAAATCTTGCCGGGCCAGCAGATGGCATAGTGGGAATTCCCACATGGTTGACTATGGTTTGAGTCCCAGATGCTGTGGCTTAAAACTCACGCTGGGCATGTGTGTGTGCATGACCAAAATCCTAAGAGGAGAATGAAGAAGTTATCACGGTATGACCATCCTCCCAAGGTATGATTTCTTGCTTTTGGCCTCTGTCTTTATGTCTCTCCAGCTAGCAGAGATGCCCTATAGTAAAAAATATTTCTTAAAAAAAGGAAAAGAAAAGAAAAGAAAACCTTCCATGAGAGCATAACATAATTAGGAACCAGCAGGTGGTGTAGAGATTAAGATGGATGGATCCTATATAGCCAATGGTGTGGTTCAAGTCCTGGACCTGGTAGCTTGAAAAATACCTCTGAGGGCACATGTGTGCATGCTAAAAATCGTAAGAGGAGGGTAGAGGAGAAAGGATTACAATATGGCCATCCCTTTCCTTCATTCTCACTGTCTCTTTCAGGCAAACTTATGTTCTCTATAGCAAAAACAAACAAAAGATATTCCTTTATATTTTCTTCTTCTCCCTCTTGGTCATCTTCTTTCTTCTTCCTTCTTCTTCTGTGTGTGTGTTTTTTTTTTTTTGAGAGATTTTTTGCTATAGGTCATGTGTGTGTGCTCGCCAGAGAGACAGAAAGTGAGAAATTACCCCTGGGGGATGTGGGGGGAATGGCAGCCACGCCACTATCCCTTCTCCATTCTCTTCTCAGGATTTTGGGCATGCACGCACACATGCCTGGCATGAGTTTTAAGCTACTGGGTCTGGGATTTGAACTGCAGTCGACTGTGTGGGAATCCAGCCACATAACCATTACACCATCCTATATATTATCTATATTATCTTCTATATTATCTTCTAAGAGTAAAATTTTGACACTTTGGTTTTTATTCCAAAATTCATTTTTATACGGTATAAGATAATGTATTTTATTTTAACTTTTACTGTGTGGCTAACTGTCAGGTTGTTGGAAAGTCATGATGCAGTTTTACATAGAAAAAATATGTCATGACTTTTCTGACAACCCAGTAGTTGTTCTGGCACAATACTTTTTCCTCAGTGAATTGTTACAGTTCCTCTATAGTATACTGAATTTCCTTTTTTGTATTAGTTTGTATTCTGACCCATTGATGTTGTTTTTCTGTATCAATATATACTGGGGTAAACAGGTGGCATAGTGGTTAAGGTGCTAGACTCCAACATGGCCAACTGAAATTTTAGTCCCAGACTAGCAGCTTAAAACTCATGCTGGGCATATGTGCATGCCTGCCCAAGATCCCAAGAGGAGAATGGAGGAGAAGGGATTGCAGTGTGGCCATCCCCCCTGGGAGGTGATTTCTCACTTTCTGTCTGTCTCCCTGTCTCCAGTGAGCACACACACCCAAAGCAAAAATCTCTTTTAAAACACACACACACACACACACACACACACACACACTTATTATTGTCACAGTTTCTGTGGTGTAGGAGTTCAGACATGATTTAGCTGGATCCCATGCATTGCTGTAGTCCAAGATGTCAACCAGACCAGTGGTCTAATATAAGGCTTGACTGAGAAGCATCTCCTCTAAGCTCATGTTGTTGTTGGCAGAAATCAGTGCTTTCCAGATTGTCAGACTAGGGGTCTCAGTTTCTTGCCAGCAAGAGGCTGCCTTTGGCTTCTTGCCACGTGGCACTTCCATAAGCAGTGCACAACATGGCAGCTTGTTTCTTCAAAGGATGCAAAGGGAAAAGTTTCTCAGGAAAACAGATGTAATAGTCTTCTTTTGAGTGCCCACACCAAAACTTATGCTGTACCCTGATACCCACTGTGATAGTGTTGGGGAATGGGACCTAGTAGGAGGTGTTTGGGACATGGGAATGGATCCCTCATGAATAGATTAATGCCAGCTCCTGGGAGGCAGTGGGTTCACATGAATTAATTCTCTTGAAGGAAAGCGGGTTAATATAAAACCATTCAGGTGCCTGCAGGTTTCTTTTCTTTGCACAGACCTGCTTTCTTTTCCAGTTCTCTTGACATTGTCACATTGTGACAGAGCCCTAGAGGCTGGTCAGGTTGCTGGTCTCATGCTCTTGCAATTTCTAGCCATTAGAATTGTGAGCAAAGTCTGCCCACTTTTCCTACTGCTTTTTACTATAGTGCTGGAAGTCTCAACCAATGCAATCAGAAAAGAGAAATAATATAAAAAGCATTCAGATAGGCATAGAAGAGTTGAAAATATCTTTATTTGCAGATGACATGATGGTATACTTAAAAGACCCAAAGGTTTCCATGAAAAAACTTCTCAAAGTAATAAATGAATACAGTAAAGTGATAGATTACAAAATCAACATTCAAAAGTATATAGCATTTCTATATATGAACAAGTTAAATGAAGTAGAACTGAAGAAAGGAATCCCCTTTACCATAGCCACAAAATGTATAAAATACCTAGGAATAAACCTAACCAAGGAAGTCAAAGACCTTTACAAATAAAACTATGAAAATCTTAAAAAAGATATTGAAAATGACATAAAAAAGTGCAAGGACATACCATGTTCCTGGACTGGAAGAATTAACATAAT
>NW_006159995.1:0-211 GCF_000334495.1 Tupaia belangeri chinensis | reverse complement strand
GGCTCCTCTTTGTTCCCAGCTCTGAAAGGCTATGACTTCCTGGAGCGACTAGAAGCTCAGCAGTTGGAGAAAGTTTGAAGCCACTGGTGCCCCAGCAGACTCCAAATCCACCCTCAGAGTGTGCACCTGCTGTCAGCTCCTCTCAGAGCCCAGATCCTGCTTCCGGAACCAAGGCTGGGAGCCCAGGATGCCTCATCTCCGAGAGGCCAGT
>NW_006159994.1:513451-517808 GCF_000334495.1 Tupaia belangeri chinensis | reverse complement strand
CAGCACTTTAAACACCCCACTGCCAGCTCACCCAATGTTAACATTTTTTAATAAAATTGGAAATGATGAAATTAAAATATTATAACTATCACCTCCAATATTTTATGTTCTGTGGTGAAAACATTAGTAATTCACTCTCTTAGCAATACCGAAATATACAACACTCAAACTATTGGCTACATGCCAGGTTTACAATTATGTTCATCAGTCTTTTGGAAGAATGTGGGTTATCCCAAAATGTCATCTTATTTCTAACCTAGGTCACATAGCAAGGTATGCGCATAGAAACTGGGTGTGTTTTTCTTTTTACTATTTTTATTAATTTACATTTAATCACATGTCTTCACAGTGTATGACATTTCTTTTTCCAGCACAAATAACATGCATGTCAGTGAAGACAAAAATATTAGTATAAACATTAGCATCAGCAAACAGCTTTTAATTTTTTCTCAGTTAAGCACACTTTTACTTACTTTTTTCTTCTTTCCCCTCTCCCTTACATAAAACACATTTTTTGACATTTTATTGATCCACAAAAGATCTTAAACTAAAAATATGGACAAAGCTACAATCTAGTGACAAGTGCACTGTTATTTTCTGCTGGAATGTTTTTGCTCTCTCCATTCTCTTCTACTGAAGGGAGGTATAAACTAACTTATTTGCCTAACAAATTAGGTTAACCTCAATTTGGTCTGTTATTTGCACAAAGCCTCATAAGAATTCAATTTCTGATGCAAGGCAACAGATACTATTGTGTTATTGAACTTATGCCAAAAACCATTCTGCCTCAAAATATGGATGCTCACCAATAGTTTCCTATGGAAAAGGGGGTCAGGAAGGGAGAAAAGTTTAGGTTTCAACCAAAACACAATTTGCTAACAAGTTGCTGAACTTATCAACAACCCAAAAGAAAACCCAAATCCTTCAATCTGGCAGAAAAAGCATAGAAGATAATCAGTAATGTTTCAGATAAAGGTCATAGAATTCTATTTCACCAGCTCAGTCTCAGGTCATCTCTCTGTTGCTGAATTTTCAGTGTTACTATGGTCTGATCTTTCCATTTAAATCCTGCAGTTAACATTCAACACTATTATTTATATTTTTGAACTTGTCCCTATCATTCATTTGGCCCTTTTCTTGGTCATTTTTTTGTTCTCTTATTTCTGTCTGTTAGTCTTTAGTTTTCCTGGTATAGGAGTCCCTTCAGAACTTCTCGAAGAGCTGGTCTGGTGATGGTAAATTCTTTCTGAGAATTTTGCAGGATTTGCTTATCTGAAAATGTTGCAGGATTTGCTACCCATATGAAGGATAATCTTGGCAGATCTAGTATTCTTGTTTGAAATGGTTTTTCTCTTAATACTTTGAATACATTTTCCCACTCATTCCATGCTTGCTTTGTTTCTGACGAGAGGTCTGATGCTAACCTGATGGGATATCCTTTGAAAGTAACTTGATGTTTCTCTCATAACAAATTTTATATCTTGTCTCTATCTGTGGTTTTGGTCAGTGTGACTATGGCGTGCCTTGGAGAACAACCTGAGTTGATTGTATGTGGTGTTTTTTGTATTTCTTGGGTGTGGAATCGACCACAGTTCGAACGCTAGACCTGGTGACTTGCTTTCTCACTTTCCCTCTGTAACACATATTTTAAAATAATAAACACATGTTTTAAAATAATAAATAACACATATTTTCAGTGTTACTTTCCCTCTATAGCACATATTTTAAAATAATAAATAAAACTAAATTTAAAAGTTTTAAAAAGAGAATCATCCTGCTTTGACAGATGTGTGCCAGATTGTTGCATAAAGCCCCAGTTCCATACAGGTCCTGCATATTTCATGGAGATGTTAGAAATCAGGATGAAAGAAAAAGATGTCATCCCTTTCTGGAAGAGGAGCTCCTTGTCTCTTCTGACCCTCGGAATCACAAAGCCAAATGCCTCAAGCTGACGGGATTCAGCAGCTGAGTTTTCACAGAACGTGGTCTGTTTACACTGATGGATCTCACACCCCCACCTGCTGTACTTGTCATATTTCAACAATGCCTTTGCCAGAAGTGGGCACCCAGGGTCATCTCCTTCATCCTACCATTTGCTTCATGCCATTGGGCCAGTGTATCTGATATGCTTGTGTGACTCCCTCAGTCAGTTTACACAACAGGTGAGGGGACTGAGGCTCAGTACTCCTACTCATTCAAGCCTCCCAAAGTCTTATCATGGGGATGAAGCTGATAAGATGGACAACAAACATATTGATTTCTTTCTTCTGTCATTAAGGGATAGGAGAAAAATGTAAAAAAAAAAAAGCTAGTAGAAACATAGGGGATGAAAAAACGGGTAGAAAAATTCATAATATATTGATCTGCATATTTGCCATATCTATGTTCACTTTTCCAAATCCCCAGGCTCGGTTAGAAACACTCACATACACTTGAAAATCACAGTTATAATTATGTTCTCAGTTAGAAACTGATATCCAACAACATGCCACCCACATGTCACTTACCATTCGAATTTCTCTTCTAGCATGGGCTGGGTCAGAAAAGATAGCCGGATGATCCATTCTTCTGAAACCCATGTGTAAAGAGGGAAAAACCCACCCAGGATCAGGTCCCCATCTCTGTAGACAGTTGGCCTATCGTATCCCATACAAGTCTGAAATGTCACCTCACATGCAGTGTGTAATGTCTGCAGGACTAGCAAGAGGCAAATTTGATAGAATGACATGTCACTGCCTGCCAAAAATGGAGACAAAACCCTGAGCTGAGGAACAGATGGATGTGGGTTGGATCTAAAGAATGAGCCCCTTCTAGGAAGAACCTATCTCTGTGCAGGGCACAGCAGATCCCCACTCTCACTGTAGACCATCAGTCTATAGAATGCATATATGACAGACTGGCGTGCCAGACAAGGGCACAGGTGGGAGCCAAAGGATGGCATTTACAAGGGACCTCACAGTGCTTAGACTTTTCTCTTAGTGCCAATGTGATGGGAGGAGCTCTGGCTTCCCTGTCTTTTCTCTGCTTCACTTCTGTCCCATCCAGGAGCTCTGGGGAATCCCCCTACCCTGGAGCGTTGCACCTGTCACCCCCATGTTGATAACACAATCTGGAAAAACATGTTTTAGACTTTCCTTCTCAGTTGGGCTTTACAATTTCATCATGGCTCAGCGAGTCTTTGGAGATCACCTCATTATCAGACAGCATTCTCTGTAATCTTGTGTCCAGTAGAGCCTGAGGGTGATTGTATCGAACTTTTAAGAGGGATATAGAGAAGATAGAGATAGTTGATGTCACAATCAACAAAAACCACATGTGTATGTTTTAAAAACCCTGCGGAAACTCTGTGCAAGAAAAAAAGATTTAAGTTATCAGTCTCTTACCTAGGCATAGTTTAGAAATACAGTCTCACATTCTAAGGGTGATCGATTCACTCTAATTTTTTTTTTCTGTGTAGAATGTTTTTCACCTTATGTAATCCAATTTGTATATATTTTTGAATGATTGCCTATACTTTGAGGGTCTTATTAAAGATGTCTTAAAAGAAGTCTGTATGTATTTAATGTCTACCAGAGTTTCCCTGATGTAGATTTAGCATAACTGGTCACTTCAGAACTCTTAAGAAAAAGAAGGAAAAAGAAAAAAGAAGTAGTTAAGATAGAAGAGAGACAATGTGGAGAAACATGTTGCAGACTTCCTTCTCATTGGGCTCTATGATTCCATCCTGGTTCTATTTGAAGTTTAATTAAGAAGGAATAGAAATGATGTTGGCCATTGATAATCCCCGTGCAACCTATGGAAGGCACTTTTCTGTTATGTCTACTATCACTTCTGGGTCTGCAGAATCCTTGTAATACAAATGGGCTTCATGATTTACAAAGGAATGAGTCTCATTATAGAGAAGATTAGAATTTCCCATACCCCCAATTCTTCACTAATTTAAACCACTCACCCCTCCACCTGTTTCATTTTCTGGCTCTGTGCCTTGATCATTCTGGCACCAAGTCCTTAAATTACATGGCTCGATGTGTGGATACTAAAGAGAAATCTATTCTTGAACTAGCATTTCCTTCCTCTTTTCATATTTCCCTTCTACCAGCATTACTTTAAAATCACTTGACAGAGTTTTCTAATTTATGCATTTATTTTTAATTTTATAATATAATAGATATAAAAAGTGAAATCAGTTTTCATTACATTATCATATTAGTATGCAAAATCAGGGTATTTATATTAAAACCCTAAAATATACAATGGACTTATGAGATCAGGCCTCATTTCCTCTAGAAAATTTTCTGCTCTTTAAATCTTTCAATGAGTTCTTATCAGGCCTTATCAGAATAGTGTAGCACTTGGG
>NW_006159994.1:509861-511656 GCF_000334495.1 Tupaia belangeri chinensis | reverse complement strand
AACATTTATTCTTTATAGCATGAAAATTGAAGCATGTTTAATGAATTTTTGTACACTCTGTATTTTAATTTATCACATTTTTTGATATATAATTTGTTGAATAAATCCCTTGTTAACCATTATTTGTGAAGTGCTAGACTGTGGGATTCATTAGAATGTTCAGTTCTCATTCTTTAAAATATATTTCCTCACTTTCTCTCTCTGTTCAAAGTAGAATAATAATTATAAATAAACTTAATCACATGACACCTTAAATAAAAGAACATGATTGAAAAAGAAAGTATTTCCATAATATTTATTTCTGATTGTTCTGTGGTTACTACATATAAAAATATCAGTTTTACCTTCAAGGCAACCACAGATAGCTCTGAGATTATACAGCTTCCATTCCTTTTTTTAAAAAAATATGGTAGAGGGCTGTGTGCTCACCAGAGACAGAGAGAGAAAGAGAGAAGAAAAGTATGAAAGCAGCATGGGGGAATGTCACACTGCAATCCCTCCTCTGTTTCTCCTTTTAGGGCTTTGGGCATACACTCTTGTGTAGTTGGCATGGTTTTTAAGCCACTAGGTTCAGGATGTGAACCACCTAGTTGGTCATGTGGGATCCAGCTGCTTTAACCACCTAGCCACCACCTAGTCACCACATTGCCAACAATTGCCATTTCAAAGATAGACTTTGGCACAGTCACCATCGGACCTCAAGTGAGACTGCCTCAGCCAGTACTGGATGTAGGTGAAGGCATCCTTTGGAATCATGGGCCACAGCTGAGCCTAATCAGACACGCACAGCCAGTCAAAGATTTAACTCATTACATGGTTATCAGCATCATAACATGGACATATTGCAAACATGAGTGAACACGTGGATTGAGAACACCAGCCCCAGTGTCCTTTTTTCCCTTCTGTTGAGAGACAGTGAGTGATGTTATCATAGGGGACTTGTGTATGTTCCACCTGTCCAGTTGGAAATCTCTCTCTCAGGGCAAGAAACACAAAGGAAGCAGCAGGTGGGTCTTTCCTCTTGGGAAATTTTCCTGAATCCAGGAGCGCAGCTCTGGGTACACACGGATGGAGGAGTCTGAGGGAAACACAGAATCATGCTTGGTACGTGGGTCAGCAGCAGTTGTGACAGACATCTCTGTTTCTCCCTTCATAAGCAATAATGTAGACCTTTAGCTTGAGTTCCTCCCTACGTCCCGCCTACCCCAAAGTTGTACCATCTCGGTATTACTGAGACTTATAACTATGGGTTACAATAGTAGTAGTCTTATTTATTTCTAAATTATTTAACATATATTATTGTGGTACCTGATGAGTTAATTTTATACAAACTGACAACAACCACTGGGTTATTTTCTACTTATTTAACCATTTTATCTGACACATTTTATTTCCTTTTTTTTAAAAAATTTCTTTCTGTTGTGTACATTACTGCCCTAGAGACAGAGACAGAAAAAGTGAAAAAACAGTCACTTCTGCCCCTGGGGGGCCCTAGTCCCTTCTCCTCAATTCTGTTCTTGAGATTCAGGGCATGCAAACACAAGTGCCCAGCGTAATTTTCAAGCTGCCACTTCCAAGGACTTAACCTCTACGGCATTTTCTAGCCACAGGCCTTAAATTGTTGAAGTTTATTTATGTACATCATATATTAGGGGAAGATAGAGAGGCAGATATTCCCAACCGCTTTGCAGTTATCTACCCCCAGTGCCCAATCACATGTATGTGTATATGCGCCCGGTGCGAACAGTGAGGCTTCAACATGTAAACCGGCACCTACCCACGTGGTTACCACATG
>NW_006159994.1:491772-509701 GCF_000334495.1 Tupaia belangeri chinensis | reverse complement strand
CATCTCCTTTTCAAGGACCAAATCTTGATCGTGTGGACTCTTGGAGACAAACTCTCCTACTTTAACCAGCATCCAACTGTCATTAGGAAACTTCACCAGGTTCTGGATATCATACTGGGCCATATAATGTTCATTGTCACCAAAAGACACATTGTCCCCAGCGCTGTTTGTAAATACAGTTTTCCTCAGAAATGAGTGGAGCTAGAGACGAGGCATAATTTGGAAACAGGAAGTGCATTTAATGTAGAGGTGGAACTTACACATTAATCAAGTACTCCTATTTTCTTTAAAAATATTTAATTAAATTTCCAATTTTTTTTCTTTTTTGTTTTTGCTGTATGGCATCTGTTTGTAGAAGACAGAGAAAGAGTCAGACAGAGAGAGAGAGAGAGAGAGAGAGAGAGAATGAGAAAGCTAGCCTCCAGGTCTGGGGCTCCAACTGCAGTCAGCTCTGTGGGAATTCAGCACTCTAATCACCAAGCCACTTGCTGGTCACCTTAGTAATCCTATTTACACACTCTAAACTTATGGTGTTTGTTTATTTACTGAGGGTGCAGTTTTAGTTCTGTTCAGGTGGTCTTCATGTCAAACATTCTTGTGAGATAAACTCTACCCTTCTCCATGAAAGCAATGGGAAAGTAGTGCCATTCTATCAGAGAAATTCAAGGAAGTTTCCAGAAGGTAGCTTTGGCATGGGATCTGTTACAATCCTGATTAACAATGTTTGGTTGGGCTTCTTGGAAACTAATCTTGGTACTTTTCAAAGGGAACACAATGGGGCCCGCAGGTAGTGCAGAGGTTAAGGAGGCTGTATCCCACCACCATGACTATCTGAGAGGACGGAGTCCTGGATCTGGCAGCTTGAAAAACATTCTGGGGACATGTGGATCCATGTCCAAAATCTCAATAGGACAATGCAGGAGAAGGGACTGTGGCATGTCCATTCATCTGGGGCCTGCTTTCTTACTTTCCTTCTGTCTTTCTCTGTCTCTTCAGTGAGTGCAAATGCATTATAGCAAAAACAAACAATCAAGAAAAAGGCATAAGAGAATAAATACATTAAATTATTTTAGACTGGAGACCTGCAGATTATAAATTGGTTACATTGCTGAACTCCCATGTAGTTGACCGTGGTTCGAGTCCCAGACCAGGCGCCTTAAAACTCACGCAGGGCACATGTGCATGTATTCCAAAATCCCAAGAGGGAAATAGAGGATTATAAATTATAAATTAAAAAATAGATTAAATAGGTTTTTGAGATGGCTATCCTCCTGAAGGGTGATTTCTCTCTTTCTGTTTCTCTGTATCTCTTGCTCTCAGGTTAGCGCATGTGCCCTATAGCAAATATCTCTCTCTCAAAAAAAAATTTCTTGAGACTTGTGAACATGGTAGAAATGTATGCATATGTCCAAATTCATCGAAATCTATACATTAAATAGCTGTGATTTTGAAAGTATCAATGACACCCCACCAAAACTTATAAAAGAGGACATAAAGTATGTTTTTTCCTCTTCCATATTTTTATTCTTCTTATTGGTGACAGTGTGACTGTCATGCGATATTGCAGGGTGCAATCTAGCATAGAAAGTGAAAATTTAGAACTCTTGAATTATAATGACTTAATTTTTTTTTTAAATGGCAAGTATCCTTGCCATTGAGAGAGCGAGAGAGAGGAAAAAAGTGAGAAAACACCAGCTGCCTTAACCACCATGCCAACAGCTGGCCCCTGAGGAGGGGCCAGCTTTATTATAAAGCACATTAACTTTTTAATTTCTGAAGATAATGAAATTCTGGTGTGGAAAAGAAGAAATATTCTATAGAGTCCACAATCGCATCTTCAGTACCATCTTGCTAGCGTCTTTCAGAACCTCTCCAGGCAACTTCAGAGTGCAAATTACTGGGTAAATTAACTTTTTCTTTAGTAGTTGTTATAGAGTAATTGTGATTGCCGAGAGAGAGTGAAGAAAGTGACAATTCACCCCCTCCCCCAGGGGAAATGACCATGCTGCAATACCTTCTCATTTATACTCCTCTCAGAATTTTGTGCAAGCAAGCATATGCGCCCAGTGTAATTTTATTTTTTTGTAAAATTGAATTTTATGAGGTGAGACTAAAACATTAAAGAGCTCTCCTATGCTTTGTTTTGAGATTTAAAGATTTTTTTTCTTCTCTTGAATTGTAGGTAGGTTCATTTACCCACTGTTTGAACTAAATCTTCACCTTTTTTTCTGCTTTAAGTCATTTTCTTGTTTTTGTTTTATTTGTTTGTTTTGTTTTTTTATGCTGCTTGATCTGAGACTCAGCAGTGAAGTTGGTCATGTGGAATCCAGAGTCTTAAGTTCAAGTCACCTGCTGCCCCACACACTTTCCGATATCAATTTTTACTTTTGTATTTACGTCTGTCTATATATTACATTTGCCTGTTTTATTCAAGGAATTTAGGTAGCATATTTAGTCCTTGTGCATCAAAACAGGACTAGAAAAATACATTCTGTATGTGAGTAATAAACCAGGCAGGCTATTCAATGAGCTTGCAATGAGCACTAAATAATCCCATATTTAAAAATGGGACCATGGTCTCTGCCCCCATGACTGTTGTATATTTTGTCAAAACAGTTACGACTAAAAATAATTTTCTAGACTAATTATAGAGTATTATTAGGCTTTTAGGGAAGTTGTGGCATAACTTTTCATATTTTCCATGCAACATATCGGATGTTTTCTGTTCTCTCCTAAAACATTATGTGAAGGGATTGAGGCATGCCATGTACATCACTGAGGGTGAAATAGCTGCATCCATGTAGAGTCAATATGCCAGTATTTTCTGGCGTTAAATATATTCCTAGGAAATACGGAGATATAACGATTGAGATCTATCTCTCTATATTTTAGAATATTGCCATGGGGCATGTGTAATCAATAGAGAAAGAGGAAGAGAGAGAGAGAGAGAGAGAGAGAGAGAGAGAGAGAAAGAGAGAGAGAAATCAGCCTCCAATGGGGATGACCACTCTGAAATCCTTTCCCCATTCTCCTCTTGGGAGTTAGGACTCACACACACACCCTTTGTATTTAAAGCTTCCATGTCTGGGACTCAAATTGCAGAATCAGCCATGTGGGATCCAGGGGCTTAACTATCATTCTACTTTCTGGCTGTAGATCTATATTCTGTTTTTTTTTTTAATGAGTCTTTTATTATAGTTTACAGAATTTCATCTTATAATAGTAAATCTTTTACCGATACACTTTCTACTCAAGCCCCAAGTGGTAAAAGTCTTCCATCAGAGAGCACAATAACACAACACCCCAATGTGACAGAAACATTTTTTCATTTTGACCTATAGTGTTGCTTTTTCAGTAATTACAGGTTCATGATCTTGTCTGCTAATAAGATAATTCCAGACGCCATGAAGTGCCCAGGGCATGTCCTAGTAGTGGGGAGGTCTACCTGCCAGGGAAGAAGCACAGGCTGCTCCGTACTACCGGGACATCCCATTTCGCTTTTTTCCAAAAGAATCTTATGGACGACTTGGGCCACTGCGTACACAGCGTTGTAGATCAAATAGCTGGAGTCAGACACGGACAGCATGTCAGTCTTGTCTTCCATGAACTCTAAGGAAGAATTTGATGGGCAGACGCTAAAGCCTGGGCAGTGTGATCCAGTAACTGAGCAATTGAAATTATCTCTCCAGAATTGAGTAAAGTAAAGATCTTCTGGGTACTGGTATGGGTTAAGTGTCTTGAGGAATTGTTCAAAGCCAGGGATTTCCCTCTTCTGGTATGAAAATGAAATGCTCCCATGGAGTAAGGAAAGTAAGTTCTTGGAGTTACGGAAAATAAAATCCCACCACGGTCTGTGGGGATTTCCCATGATCCACACCTTCCCTGATGATGAATTGAAATATTTCAGCTGGTGTAAGATCATGAGGCTCCCTAAATCACCGTATATGATATACACATTTGCAGATGAAACTCTGATCCTCATCACGAATTTGAAATCACGAAGTACACTGAACCCTGTAGTCACAGGGAGCTTCTCTGTGAAGGCCACACAGATATCTTGTCTAAGCATCTGTGCTTTTAGATCCTGAAGGAACTGCTCCCCTTTTGTATCATCAGGTACGAAGAGTGCTACCCATGTCCAGCCAAAGTGGTGCAATAGCCCGATGAGCCCAAGGGTCAGAAAACTGTCCTTTGGGGCTATTTGATAGAGTGATGAAAACTGGTTTTTATTGCTTAGGATGGGATCAAAAGGACCATAAGTGATCTGAAATAAGAAATGAAATAGTGTGATTATGAGTTTGGGTGACTGGGGTCTGTCATTTATCTATTTACTCTGTTACCATAAGTCATGGTGCATTTTTGGATAGAAAACCAGGAAAAATAGGCTATGACCATTTTTATTTATTTATTTATTTATATCTATTTATTTATATTAAATAAATAATATTGATTTATATTACAGCATACCAAATGAAATTTTGCATTTGAATACACTGTGTATTGGTGCAGTGCAATATTTTTACCATACATATTAATATCATCAAGTAATTTTTCATTTTTTTGTTTATTAAATACTTTGATTCTTTCTTTTTTTTGTTTGGATTCCCTCTCTCTCTTTATATTATCCTTCAGTTCCACTCCTGGTATTTACCCAAAGAATAGAAATGCACTCAATTTGAAAAACTTTGCACATCCATACACATGCCATACAGTGTGGCATTATTCATAATTGCTAAGATAAGGAACCACCCAAATGTCCTATGGATTGAAAATGTACATATAGTGTATATGTGGCACATAGATGCTACGGAATACTACTCAGTCAATAAAAACAATGAGACCCTGACATTTGATAGAAAGTGGAGGAATATGGAAAATTTACTTCTAAGCGAAGCAAGCCAGACTATGAAGGAGAGGCACTGTATGTCCCCTTTCACTACATACCAATTGTCTGCACTCTAACGCAGACACTAAAAGACTGGATGGTATGAAGGCATAGGGATGTTTCTTTCGGAAAGAGAGGAGAGAACGTTTTACCTGAGGAGACCAGAAAACACAACATTGGCCAAAGAGAGAAAGACTGCAGTAGAGGAGACTTTGTTCCGTCAGTCTTGTGAGAAAATACAATTTCCTAGTCTCATTGCTTTTAGGAAAAGACATGCGAATGTACCACTTCAAATCTGTCACTTACAACTGAAAGCATGAAATAAAACCTGCGAAGTCCTATGTACTCTTCATCTCCTGTTGTGGGAACTGAAAGTGAAGTGGAGATCATGAAGACGGTGCACCACCAAGGTGGTGGTGGTGGTGATGTCTCCATCCTGGGCCATGTGACTTATAGAATTAAAGTTTATGTCCCCAGTAATCAAATTAGATATAAATTATGAGATAGAAATAAATCTTTCATTTTTATCTATTTTTTTTCTTTTGCCAGAACAGGGATGAACTCACGAGAGAAAGAGTCAGAGAGAAGGCAACTTCCACCCCACTCACTATGGGAAACAGTTATTTAGCAATCACTTCTCCTCCATTTCACTACTACAGTTACTTCCCCAGAAGTCAAATTAGATATAATATATGAAGTAGAAATAAAACTTTAATTTTTATGTTTTTTTTGTTTTGTTTTGTTTTTGCTAGAGAAGAGGTGCACTCATGAGGGGAAAGAGAGAGAGAAGGCAACTTCCACCAAACCCGCCATGGGGAGTGATCATGCAGCAATCTCTTCTCCTCCATTTTCCCTCCTATTTAGACTTTTGGACATGCACGCACATGTGTCTAGTGTGTTTCTGAAGCTGCTGGGTCTGACACTTGAACTGGGCAGTTGGCCTTGTGGGATCCAACTGCTCCATGTACCATGCCATGGGTTGGCTTGAACTAAATATTTTTTAGACTTATTCTTGATACTCAGGACTTAATTTATCACCACAACACAACCTATGTTGTCTTGAGGACTGCAAAAACCCAACCTCTCTGATTTTTGGAAATACTGGGTCATAGGAAAAGCCCTCATGTATTTTTGTTATTCTCTGCAATAATGCATTATAACTCTTCTGATGACTCAACATAATTATTCCAGAATAAGATTCACTGAAGCTTATAGTGCCTGTGTCTTTCTTGTTATAATGCCTCTCCTGACTAATGATTGTATTAGAGAGTTTCCCTGAAAAGACTCCCTGAGGCGGAGAGCTGTGTATGGAGTGTTATGGAGAGCTTCAGACCAAGTAATTCCCTGCATGGGTGTGAAGAAGGCTGGGCAGAGGTGTACATCAACCACAAGTGTAATTGAGATGCAGCCCATTTTGAAATCTCCAGGGATGGAATGTCCCTTTGTTTTTATTTTCAATGGAGGCCAGATGTCTAGATCTTGGCATCTCTACATCAGACTGTCATTGTCCTGTGGATGTCCCCAATGATGTCTTAGTCTATGCTGGAGTGGATTTCTGTGCTTTGATTATTTCCTAGGAGGCATAAAGCTTTGGAGTGTCAATAGTCAATAATCCCCACAGCAGGACTTGGATGAACTGTCCACCTATAAGACTTTAAGTTGAGGCTCAGGCCTCCACTGCACTGTCTTTTTCTTCCTCATCCTTTTGACTCTTTATCTATTTACTTATTTACTTAAATACATTTTTTTTCATTCATTCACTGTATATCATGACAGCAGAAAAATGAATTTTCTCATTTAGAATACACTGTGTATTGGCTCAAAGATATTACTACACATATTATATTTGAAAGATAATTTTCCATTTTTTGTTTCTTAAATATTTTACTCCTTTGCATTTTCTCCTTGATTTATCTCTCCCATTCACCCTCCATCATTTCCCACTGTCCTTCCATATTGCCTCTGGTATTCTCATGACTCAGACAATTCCAGGGATCTCTTTATAACTCTCAAGGTATATGCAAACCCACATTTTCTGGGACAGATGAAATCAAAGGACATGAGGAGAGATCCAGACATCACTAATCAGAACTGATACCGTGCTTACCTGTGGGCTTTTGTAGAGCTCTAGAAGGCTTCCAAGCTCAGCTGCAAATGCTGACGTGATTCCTGAGAAGACAGCAATAGGCTGCTTCTTTCTGTTGCAGTTGTAGTTGGGGAGAGGCTGACTCCCTCCTGAGAGTAAGATCACAGCACTCTCCAAGGTCCTTTGTTGAGTGGGAAAGGCGTTGTAGAGATCAGAGCCCAGGGAAAGGTTGGGGAGCAGGTGGGGGCTCTTGTTAATCTCTTCAATGGCAAAGAGAAAAGCCAATACATATTGGTAGCTCTTCCAAAACCACCTGAGCAGAGAAAACTGCATCAGACAGAATATTTAAGTCATGTAATTTAAAAAAACTCTGGGGGCAGCAGATTCTGTGGTGCTTAAGGCAGTGGACTTCTGCATGGTTGAGTGCAGTTTGCTTCCTGGACCTGGTGCCTTGAAAATCATGATGGACATGTGTGCATGCATGTCCAAGATCCCAGGAGGAGAATGGAGGATAACCCTCTCCCTCTCTCCCTCTCTTTCTGGGGGGGGGGTAATTTCTCATTTTCTCTCTCCCTCTCTCTCTCCAGCTAGTGCATGTGCCCTAAGGCAAAAACCTTAAAGTCAAAATAAAACTAAATTCTGCTGAGCAAAGAGGCAGGAAGGGTTACAGTCAAGCTGCCATTAGAGATTCTCCTTCCCTTGCACATAGAAAAGGTGTGAATAATGTTCCCAGGGAATTAAAAGATCTGGAAATGGGTTTCTCCCTTTGAGGAAAAGGATTGTGTCTAAACCACTGAGAGGAGTTTGCAATTCACTGTGAGCAGGTTGAGGTCACCTGCAGTTGAATGATGTAGCTGTTGCCTGGAAGAGTTGGTCTTCAGGGCGGTACATCAGCATATAGAGAAAACATCAGGTCTTTTTTTTTTTCTTCTATAGTGATGTAAAAAAGGAGTCTAAACTCTCGTTTTTCTTAATATTGCATATTGTTATGTATTTTGGGGGTACAAAATAGTGTCATAGAATTTATTGCTCTATTTATTTAGATATATGCTATAGGGTACTTGTGGTTGCTGGAGAGAGATGATTTGACAGGGCACGAGTGAGAACTCACCCCTAAGGCAGATGAACACACCCTCTACTCTCCTCCATTATCCTCTTGGGATTTTAGGCATGTACACACACATGCCTCCTGTTTTTCTAACCTCTGTGTTCAGGACCCAAACTGTGAGATCCAGCACTTTAACCACCACACTGCCTGCTGACACAATGTTATAATTTTTAAATAAAATGTGTAATAATGAAATTAAAGCATTCTTATATCTACCACCTCAATTTTTTTAATCTTTTTTTGTGATGAAAACATAAGTCATTTACTCCCTTAGCAATATTGAAATGTACAACTGTCAAATTACTAGCTACATGCCAGGTTTACAATTGTCTTTATAAATCCTTTAGAAATAATATGGGTTATCCCAAAATATCATCTTATTTCTAACTTAGGTGCACACACATATATCTGGTGTGTTTTTCTTTTTTCTTTTTCTATTTATTTACATTTCATCCCATGTCTTTACAGTGTACAACACTTATTTTCCAGCACAAATACCATGCATTTTGTCAGTCAAGACAAAAATATTACTATATACATAAGCATCCTCAAATAGCTTCTCTCTCTTTTTTTTTTTCTGGTCAATTAAGCATAGTTTTACTTGCATTTTCCTTCTCCCTCCCTCCACTTAATACTAAACTTTTTTTCACATTTTACTGATTCACAAAAGATCTTAACTAAAAATCTGGACAAAGGTAAAATTGAGTGACATGCACACTGTAATATTCTTCTGAAACGTTCTTTTCTCTTTCCATTCTCTTTCTCTAAAGTGAGGTATGAACTAACTTATTTGCCAAAAAAAAAAAAAATTAGATTAATCTCAACTTGATCTGTTATTTGCAAAAAGCCTCATAAGAATTCAATTTCTGATGCAAGGCAACGGATATTATTGTATTATTGAACTTATGCAAATAACCATTCTGCCACAAAAGAAGAATGCTCACAAATAGTTTCCAATTGCAAAGGGGTCAGGAAGGGAGAAATGTTTATATTTGAACCAAAAATAAATGTTTTATAACAAGTTGCTGAACCTATAAACAATCCAAAAGAAAACTTAAATCCTTAAATCTGGCAGACAAAGCATAGAAGAAAAACAGTAATGTTTTAGACAAAAGTCATAGAGTTCTGCTTCACCAGTTCAGTCTTGTACTCTCTGTTGTTGAATTTTCAGTGTTACTGTGGTCTGATCTTTCCGTGTAAATCCTAGAGTTAATGTTCCACACCATTGTTGATGTTTCCAAACTTGTCCTGACTATTCATTTGGCCCTATTCTTGGTCATTATTTGTTCTCTTATTTCTGTCTGTTAGTCTTTAGTTTTCCTGGTATAGTAGTCCCTTCAGAACTTCTCGAAGAGCTGGTCTGGTGTTGGTAAATTCTTTCCGGTTTTGTTTATCTGAGAATGTTTCAGGATTTGCTACCCATATGAAGGATAATCTTGGCGGATATAGTATTCTTGTTTGAAATGACTTTTCCTTTAACATTTTAAATTACTCTTTCCATGCTTGCATCGTTTCTGATGAGAGGTCCGATGTTAACCTGATGGGATGTCCTTTGAAAGTTACTTGACCTTTTTGTCATGCCAATTTTAGCATCTTGTCCCTGTCTGTGGGTTGGTCAGTGTGGCTATGATGTCCCTTGGAGAAGATCTTGGGTTGATTCTATGTGGGGTCTTTTGCATTTCTTAGGTGTGGATTTTTTTTTATAATCAGTTATTTAATTAGGTTTTTGGCAAAAAAAAATAGAATATCAATTTGTGAGGATAAACTCTATTTGTACTGTCTGTATGGTGAAGGTCTGTTCTTTCCCCCTGGGGGAGACTTTCTCTTGGTTTCCCATATTTCTTGTGCCTCTGCAGAAGTTTCAGGTTATCTGAGCATATGTTACTTCCTACTTTCTTGGAGTTAGTTCTGAGTGTTAGAGGAATGAAAGAGGAGATGACCTGCAATATTTCTGCAGCTCTATTTCCCTAATCCTCATCAAGAAACCGGCACTTGTATGGATGGAGCTGTATATTACGAAGGCCTCACAGTTTCTGTGCAACAGGTGCACCAGGGCTGAGCTGCGGGGTTTCAAGTAAGAGGTGTGTGGGAGAAGAGGAGCCACACTCCCTGCAGCTCTGTATTCCTCCCCGCTGCTCCCTTTGCAGTCTCTCTTCTCTGATTTTTAGTTATTTGATGGTATATTCATGCTTGACCAATTTGGAGATTTTGGCTACTATAAACTAGTATGCTTCTCTTTATCGTGAGGTGCATTTATGCCTTAGCTCCTCCACTACTGTGTTTTGCAATGTGGTATCCAGAACAAGAGATTTGAGTCAGATTGTTGAAGATGAGTTTCTCTTTTTCTGTAGCAATTCAGTGGGGGTTGAGGTTTTCTATGGCCTTACTAATATTCAGATGTTTTGCTACTGTGTACCTACACCTGTCTGGACACTCAATGTGTGGAAGCCAAGAAGCAAGATAAGAAAGTCAGGTAAAAGAACAGGATAAAAAGGAGAAAAACACCTCCCCCCAACACCACCACCAAAAAACAAGAGAGAAGACAAAAGAAAAAAACAAAAGAAAAGGGAAAATTTTTTTAAAAAAAAGTCAAAGAAAGAAATAAAAATCATACAGTGGAGAGCAAGGGACAGGGGAAGAGAGAAAGATACAGAGACAGGCAGATATAAGACAAATACCTAACTACCTCGGTTCACTAGGTGTTGCACTGGAAGAAGCACTTGGGGGTAGAAGCTTTTCAGTTAAAAAGGCCGGACTGAGCCCACCTCTGATGCACATGGGTTCTGGGTGTGCTAGGTCCCCAGGTGTGTTTCTCAAGCAGTTTGCTCTGGGACTCCCATCAAGTAACTGGCCATGCGGGAGACAGCTGCCTTACTCACCATGCCACTACTGGCCACTATTTATTTATTTTTAAAAAATTGACTAGAGGGTGTATGGACTCATGGGAGAGAGGCATAGAGAAGAGAGAGAGTGAAGGACGATAGAGAAAATAAGAAAGCACCTCGTAGGGGGTTGACCATGCTGCCATCCCGTCTCCATTCTCCTCTCTGAATTTTGGATATGAATGCAAATGTGACTAGCATGTTCTTCAAGTCACCAGATCCAGGACTCAGACAATGCAGTCAGCCATGTGAGCTTTCACTATCTTAACCACCAAGGCATAGGCTGGTCCTGCAGTACTTATTGACCCATCATAACTGTGGTCGTATCGTAGGTTGAGGTTCCTGAAAGTAGCCACCGTTCAGATTCACCTTGGGAGATCTATACTGTCTGTAACTTTGAGCCTGGAGCTTCTGATTCCGTAAGATGAATGCAAGGAGATAGGAATGGAAATGAGTATTGTTTAAAAACTCCCAGGAATTCAGCGGAAGAAATAAGATTCAAATTTAGTGTATCTTGTTATTTAGAACTCATTAAAAAAAAAAGAGCTAACACAAAGGCAAGACAACAAGGCTGACAGTGTACCCCAAAGAGCAACCCCGCTATCACCTCTCTCCAGTGCAAGATCTTCTGTTGATATGACAAAATTTAAATAATCCCACATGAAAAAACTAAGTATAGAGGAAACCCTGTTGAAATACTAGTAGATTTTTTTCACTCACTTTAAAGAAATGATTATTTTTCTACATTTAATTTGTATACTGCTGCAACCCTCAAAGTAAGTAGAGTACACACACTCACTGAGGTAATCCTCTCACTAAGAATCATTTTACTAAGGCCAGCAGGAGGTGTGGCCTCTCACATGGGAGTGCCAGACCTGGTGGCTTGCTTTTTCACTTTCCCTCTCTCTCTTTTCCTCTCTCTAATAAGCACATGTGCCCTATAACAAATAGTTTAAAATAACAAATAAAACTAAATAAATAATGTTCAAGAAATAATCATCCAGCTATGACAGATGTATGCCAGACATTGCATAAAGCCCCACTTCCATACAGGGTCTGCATATTTCATGAAGACGTTCAAAACCAGGATGAAAGAAAAAGACATTATCCCTTTCTGAAAGAGGAGCTCCTTGACTCTTCTAGCTCTCAGAATCACAAAGCCAAATGCCTCAAGCTGACAGGATTCAGGAGCTGAGTTTTCACAGAACATGGTCTGTTTATAGTGATGGATCTCACACCCCCATCTGCGGTACTTGTCATATTTCAACAATGCCCTTGCCAGAAGTGGGCACCCAGGGTGATCCCCTTCATCCTACCATTTGCTTCATGCCAAAGCGGTCAGTGTATCTGATATGCTTGTGTGACTCATTCAGTCAGTTTAGACAGCAGGAGAGGGGGCTGAGGGCCTGAAACTCTAACTCATTCCAAGCCCCGCTAAGTCTGATCATGGGGATGAAGCTGATAAGATGGATCATCAACATATTGATTTCTTTCTTGTGTCAAAAAGAGTGGACAGAAATTCAAAAAAAGAGAATAGAAACAGAGGGGAAGAATAAAGAGGCAGGAAAATATATTGGTCTGTGTATTTCCCATATTTATGTTCACTTTTCCAAATTCCTAGGCTGGAATAAAAACACACATATACAATGAAAATCACAGTTTGACTAATATTCTCCGTTGTAAACTGACTTCCAACATGGAACTTACCATTCGAGTTTTTCTTCTGGAATTGGCTTCATCAGAAAAGATCGGCGGACTATATTGTCTTCTGGAGTCCAAGTGTAAAGGGGGAAAAACCCACCGAGGACCAGGTCCCCATCTCTGTAGACAGTTGGCCTATACTGTATATAACAGCTCTCTAACGTCAGCTCACATGCAGTGTGGAAAGTCTGCAGGACTAGCAAGAGGCAAATTTGACAGACCGACATGTCACTGTCTGCCTAACTTAGAGACAATACCCTATGTGTAGGCTGAGCTGAAGAAAAGATGGATGTGGATTGAAACTAAAGAATGAGGCCTTTCCAGGAAGAATCTCTCTCTGTGTAGGGCACAGCAGATTCCTGCTATCACTGTAGACCCTCAATCTATAGAATGTGTATATGACAGACTGGCGTGCCAAACAAGGGCACAGGTAGAGGCCAAAAGATGGCATTTACAAGGGACCTCACAGTGCTTAGACCTTTCTCTTAGTGCCACTGTGATGAGAGGAGCTCTGGTTCTCCTGTCTTTTCACTGCTTCATTTCAGTCCCATCCAGGAGCTCTGGGGAATCCCTCTACCCTGGAGCATTGCACCTGTCACCCCCATGTTGATAACACGATCTGGAAAAACATATTTTAGACTTTCCTTCTCAGTTGTGTCCTCTGATTTCATCATGGTCCAGAAAGTCTTTGGGGATCACCCCATTCTCAGACAGCAGTCTCTGTACTCTTGTGCCCACTAGGGGCTGAGGGTGTTTGTATTGAACTTCTAAAAGGGATATGGAGAAGAGAAATATCTGATGTTAAAATCAACAAAAACCACATGTGTATTTTTAAAAAAACTTCTGGAAACTCTGTGCAAGAAACAAAGATTTAAGTTATCAGTCTCTTATCTGAGGCATAGTTTGTAAGTATATTCTCCCACTGTGAGGGTTGTCAATTCACTCCCAGTATTCTTTGCTGTGCAGAAGCTTTTTAACCTGATCTTATCCCCCTTGTCTATTTTTGGGATTATTGTCTGTGTTTTGGGGGTCCTATTTAAGATATCTTTGCCTATTCTGATTTCGATCAGAGTTTCCCTGATTTAGATTGAGTGTATGTGGTCACTTCAGAACTTTTTAAAAAGCAAAACAAGTAGCTAACGCAGAAGCAAGACAACCTGGGGAACATGTTTTAGGCTTTCCTTCTCAGCAGGGCTCTATGATTTCGTCATGGTTCTATATGAAGCTCTATTAAGAAGTAATTGAAGTGATGTTTGCTATTGGTAATCCCTGTGGAATTTATAGAAGGCACTTTATTACTATGTTTTATATGATTTCTGGTCCTGCCTTATCCTCCTACACCAAATGGACTGGATGATTTACAAAGGAGTAAGCCACATTATACAGAATGTTAGATTATCCCACATCCCCAATCCTTCACAAATTTAAACCACTCTCCTCCTTCCCCAGTTTGATTTTCTGTGCTCTGTGCATTGATAATTCTGGCAACACATCCTCATAATGAAATGGCTTGATGTGTGATTACTAAATAGAACTCTTTTCTTGACCCAGCATTTCCTTCCTGTTTTCATATCATTTTTCTTACACCAGCCTTCATTTATGTTTTATTTTATTAACATTATTATTTGCTATAGGGTATGTGCTTGCATGAGAGAGAGAGAAACAGAAAGCAAGAAATCACCTCCAGGGTGTATGGCCACACTGCAATCCCTTCTCCTCCATTCTCCTCAGGATTCTGTGCATGCATGCACATACACCCTGCACGCGTTTCAAGAAGCTGGGTCTGGAACTCATACTGTGTTTGGCCACTTTGGAGTCCAGCAATATAACCGCTATGCCATCCCTTGGCCCACATCAGCCTTCATTTAAAATGTTGATACAGTTTTCCGATTTATTTGTTTTTCTATTAATTTTTTTCTTTTTTTTTTTTAAGAGGTTTTTGCTATAGGGCGCGTGCACTAGCCAGCCAGACAGAGAGAGACATAGAGACAGAAAGCGAGAAATCACCCCCCAGGGGGGATGGCCACACTGCAATACCTTCTCCTCCATTCTCCTCTCGGGATCTTGGGCACGCACACACACGCGCCTGGCGTGTGTTTTAAGCCACTGGGTCCGGGACGTGAACCACAGTCAACTACGTGGGAGTCCAGCGACATAGCCATTACGCTAACTGTTGGTCCCATGCACTTGTTCCCTATGGAAAAACAAAACAACTGAAAAAAAAAGTTTTGTAGAAGTCAGAAGTGAAGCCATTGAGATCTGGGCTTTTACTTGTTGGAAGATTATTTATTACTGAATCATTATCACCATTTGTTATTAGTTTATCGAGGCTATTTCTTCCTGGTTCAATCTAGGTAAATTGTATATGTCCAGAAATTTGTTCATCTCATGTAGGTTTGCTTGTTTGTTCTTATATAGTTGTTCATAGTATTCCTTTTTTGTAAATAAGATTTATTTTTATTATTATTTTAATTTGACCAGAGACAGAGAGAAAAAGAAAGTGAAAAAATAACCCACCAGGTCTAGGACTTGAACCGCAGTCGGCCATGTGGAAGTCCAGCACCTTAACCACCACACCATCTGCCGACCTCACTCACAGTATTCTGATTTTTTGTTGTTCCAATTAGCTATTGTAATATTACCTGCTTTATTACTGATTTATCTGTTTCCTTTCTATTTCTCTATTAGTCTAGCTAATGGTTTGTCAATATTGTTTATCTTCTCTTAAAAATTTTTTTGTTTAGTTCTTTCATTCTCTATTTCATTTGTCTCAGCTCTGATCTTTATTATTTATTTTCTTTGAGTATTTTGTTGTTACTTTTCCAGTTCCTTGAGGTGCGTAGTTAGGTAATTTATTTGTCACCTTTCTATTTTCTCTTGTGAGCTCTATTGCTATAAACTACCTTATGACTGTTCCAAAGATTATGGAAAATCATGCATTGGTTATCAATGGTTTCAATAACTCTTTTGATTTTTGTCTACATAGGTATTTATCATTAAGGTGTGTTTCTTGTAAGCAACATATAGAAGGTCCATTTTTTTCTTCCCACTCAGCAAATTTGTACATTTTAATTGAGGAATTTATATGTGTGAACTTGTTCCTATCATTTTGTTAGGCATTATTAATTTGTTTTGTGTTCTCTTATTTCTATTGATATCCCTTTCATTTTCCTGATATAGTATTCCCTTAAGTATTTCCTGAAGAATTGGTCCTTCATTTTTAGATAAACGAAGGTGAATTCTCTTAGCTTTTGTTTACCTAGGAATGGTTTATTTCTCATTTTTATTTAAAGGATAATCTTCCTGGGTGTAGTATTCTTGTCTGAATTTTTTTTCTTTCAGAGTGTTAAGTATGTCTTCCTATTCTTTCCTTGCTTGTATTGTTTCAGTTGAGAGGTCTTATGTTAGTCTAATGGGATAACCTTTGGTGTTTATCTCTCTCTTCACATTCTTTAGAATATTGTCATTGTTTTTGACTTTTACCAATTTGGCTATGATGTACCTTGGAAAGGATCTTCTAATTTTTAAAGAATTATTAATTTTATTTTATTATTATTATTTAATTTGCATGTATGCTAGAGAGAGAGAGAGAGAGAGAGAGAGAGAGAGAGGAAAGCCACCAGGTTTTGGACTTGAACCACAGTTAGCTATGTGGGAATCCAGTGCCTTACCTGCCATGCCAGTTGCTGGCTCTGGGGCTCTGGAAAGGATCTTTTTAAGTTGAATCTATTCAGAGTTCTTTCCATTTCCTGGATCTGGATATCTCTCTGTCTTCTAAATTTGCAAAGCGTTAGAGTATTTCATGAAAGAGATTTTCTATGCCTTTACTCATCTCTTTGCTTTCTGGAATACTTACTACACACATATTTGGCTACTTAATGATGTCCAGAATTTCTTGTATGTTGTTCTCTCTTTTTAAATTTTCAGTTTTTGCCATAGATCATGTGTGCTTGCTGGAGACACAGAAAGAGATATGGAGTGTGGGAAAGTGAGAAATCATTCCCCCCAGGGGATGGCCACACTGCAATCCCCTTTTTTAGGATTCTGGGCATGCATGCACACACATCCAGCATAATTCTCAAGCTGCTGGGTCTGGGCCTGTTTCCTACATGTTTCAGCCATGTAGAAATCCATTGTCTTAACTACCATGCCACCTGCTGGCCCCCGCTGTCTTATTTTTAATGGTTATTTTTCCATTCTTTTTGGTGGCTTGGACCAAATCAGAGGTTTTATTTCCAAGATAAGAGCCTTTCTTCTGCATCATCTAATTTACTGTTAATACTTTTAAGAAGATGCTTGATTTAAGGGGTTCAATTGATCCAATTTAACTTGAAGACAGAAGTATGTGCATTGCAAGAGGAGGCTGAAGAGTTGCCTGCTGGGGCACAGATGGTTTCTTGTGTTTGGAATATGGGGCCAATCAGAGACTATTTCATGTTTGAAGGGACTTGAGGGATTTTCATTTTGGGTTTCTGTCCACATTTATGTTGAGTGCTGCTTGCTGGTGCTTCTATCAACTCTTCCTTTGTGATAATGAAATGAGAGGTAGTTCTTTGAAGATCTGACATATGGCAGAATTTAGCGGGTTATTGAGACTCTGGTGATTTCTTGCCTTGGGGGTGTCCTTGCTGGGCACACTCATATCTAGTCTTGGAAAGACAAGGAAGGCAAATTGGTTTGTGCTGGGTGATAGTGGTGTGACATTTTGTGGGCATTCTTTAGTATGTAGGGGACTGGGTGCTGTGTTTGTGGTCTCTGACATCTCTAATGTTAGAGGAATATGGGGTATCACTTAAGGCTTCCATCATCTGATGGAACCTCATGATGATGGGGGATAACTGGGAAGTCTGAATCTTAGGCACTTGTTGTTTCTGGCATTGAGGGCATGGAGATCACTGCCTGGATCTATTTCAAATGTTGGAAAGGTAACTGGATGGAGGTCTCATTTTCTGTAGTTTAGGGGGAGTCTGGTAGAGGCTTTTGCATGGGGCTCCACTTAACTCTAGTTAGTGGGACTAGAGGGATCTCTATAGATAGCCTCCATAATATTTCATCTAAAGTTGGGAGGGGAAGAAGTAGTCACCATCTGGGTCTTATCTACATTGTTGGTACAGACTAGCTGGCTCACCAAGCTTAGGGTGCCTAACCTGTAGTGTCGAGAAGCAGCCAAAGGAGTCATTTATAGGTCTACTATCATTTCTATTATTGGATATAACTGGTGGTCTTGCTAGGATTCTCAACATTTCTAGTTTTGAAGGAATGGAGGT
>NW_006159994.1:476620-491606 GCF_000334495.1 Tupaia belangeri chinensis | reverse complement strand
CTCTAGATAGGATTAATTTCCCATGCCAGTTTGGTGGCTTCTTTCTCCATGTGTTGGTGTCTTAGTAGCAGTGACGGCTTAAAGGATAGAGATTCTTACTTTGCTTCCTGGTGAAAAGTGCTCCCTTCTGGGAACCAGGACCTTTAGGTTAATTATTTCTTGCACTTTCCCCTCCACAAACCCATTCCTCATTCTGGGTTCAAATCTGGATGCTACTGTTTACAAGCTGATGAACTCAAGCAAGTAACTTAGGTGGAACCATACCATTTTTCTTGCTTATAAAGTGGGGATAATAATAGTACATATTTAAGCTTGTAAGTACTCAATAGTTAATATTCATAAGGCATTTAGAAGAGTACTTGGTCTATGAGAAGTGCTCTATCAGTGATCATTTGTTATTAATGCATTATAATACTTTGCTATGTGAAAATATGGTCCATACATAAAAAGAAAAAAATTCACAAGAAAATACTAACCCTATATGCTACTATTAGTTACATCAAAATATAAAAATAAAAACTAACAGGGTTACAAAATTACTGTTAATCCATAATCATAGTAAAGGGTTTTACGATACCTCTGTCACCAAACAGGTTATAAGAAAAAATTTGAACACACATACTATGTTTGAAAACATAATTATGCTGTGTTAATGTGCAAATACCCTGTATCCAAATATTAGTCCATACATTATTTTCAAAGAAACATAAAACATGGATAAACTGTGACCAACTAAAAATTTTACAAGTAAGATAACTGTGTTGGCAGGAAGTTAAGTCTATCGCCTTAAAAACAAACAAAAAAATCACTTTGGCTTCTAACAGTTAGGGGCTATTTCTAATCACACGGGGAGATGTCTAAGAATAAGAGGTCCAGAGCTGATGCTGTCAGAGGCCTTTGGGGAGCACAAATCATTGGAATTTTTTTTTCTGCACCCTGGCTTTTATTATCATAGTAAAGAAAACAGCTGTTTAAATTCCAGTCCCTCAGGTCACTTACATAATTATCTATTATCTAAGATAAATAGATAATAGATGAGGAAAACAAGTGAGATGGTATTCTCTTTAGTTACTTCTACCTACTTCTCTCCGCCAGCACAGTGAAAAAAAAAAAAAATCCCAACAAAACAAAAAAAACACTGGTCTTCAGAAAAGCCTGGAAGATTATTTTCAATACTGCTTCTAGACAATTTGAACAAAAAAATTTTTTTAAGTAAGTAGGGGAGAATGGACACTAGAGAAAGCCACAGATAGTATTTACCATACTAGGATGGAAAGAGAAGAGAGTATCATGAAGTCAATGTACTCTGAAAAAAAAATCATTCAATTAGAAAAAATATATCACAGATATTGTCTAATTTCTATTATGATAAACTAAGTCACTCAGAAGCTATTCAGAAATGCCTTTTTGAATATACAATGTATTGCTGTTTTAAACAGCAAATTATACTAAGTACATTGCATTAAAGTTATGGAATATAAGTTAAAATTTATTTTAAGGAACAGCTACAGACATAAATGTTTATATTAAAACAAAAAGGCTGGAGGGACCAGCAGTTAGTGTAATTGCTATGTCGCTGGACTCCCATGTGGTCAACTGCAGTTCAGGTCCCAGACCTGGTGGCTTAAACTCACGCCAGGAGCGTGTGTTTGCGTGCCCAAGATCCCAAGAGGAGAATGGAGGAAAAGGGATTGCGGTGCAGCCATCCCCCTGGGGGGTGATTTCTCATTTTCTATCTGTCTCTCTCTGTCTTTCTGGTGAGTGCATGTGCCCTATAGCAAAAAACTCTCAAAAAAAAAAAAGGCTGGAAATTAATAACTAGTGGCCTAACTTATAGACATTGATAAAGAAGTCCCAAACTCATAAAATTTATACTTTTCATTCCTAGTATAAATGAACAGCTACAGACATAAATGTTTATATTAAAACAAAAAGGCTGGAGGGACCAGCAGTTAGTGTAATTGCTATGTCGCTGGACTCCCATGTGGTCAACTGCAGTTCAGGTCCCAGACCTGGTGGCTTAAACTCACGCCAGGAGCGTGTGTTTGCGTGCCCAAGATCCCAAGAGGAGAATGGAGGAAAAGGGATTGCGGTGCAGCCATCCCCCTGGGGGGTGATTTCTCATTTTCTATCTGTCTCTCTCTGTCTTTCTGGTGAGTGCATGTGCCCTATAGCAAAAAACTCTCAAAAAAAAAAAAAGGCTGGAAATTAATAACTAGTGGCCTAACTTATAGACATTGATAAAGAAGTCCCAAACTCATAAAATTTATACTTTTCATTCCTAGTATAAATTACTGTGGGGTCACTCAGTGAGGAATTGAGTCTGAAGTATCTTAATATTGGTTACATTCCTAGGGCTTTCCTCCAGTTTGAGCTCTCAGATGTACAAAGAAGAATAAGAGGTCCAGAGCAGATGCTCCCCAAAGGTCAATCAGAGATCTTTGGGAAGCCTCACTAAATTTTTTCTAAAATTAATACTCTTAAGTTCACCCAAGGAAAATTTTCATATTTTTCCTAATGTACAGGCATCATTGAAGGCTGTTTTTTATATTCAAAGTTTCGTTGCAGTGCAAATTCAGACAAGTTTCCTACTGAAAGTGGAAAACTAGAAGGCTTTCCAATATTGATGACATGACATTTCTTTCCAGAATAAATTCTTACATCTCTACAAATTAAGAGACCATTCAAGGCTTCCCATAGTCACTTCTGTGAGAATACTTAACTATCCTTCTCTCAATACTGTGAATACTTTTGCTGTAGGGTTTTCCTTATTTCTTATATGAGCTTTCCTATGATGGGTGATATTCCATGTGCTTTTTAAAAGATGGTGTCACTGAAGCCTTCTGAATTTTGATGACCTTCGTGTTTCTCACTTAGTATGTGCTGTCAGGTGACTCCCTGGAGATATCACTAAAGGCTTTCCTACAGCTATTCCATTCTTCACATTTTTTTTCCCAGCATATAATCTTCTATGCAAATAAGGGTGAGAGTCTGAGTTAAAAGTTTTACCACACAGATTATACTCACATAGTGTCTCTCCAGAGTGAATTCAATAAAGAAGTTATTAAATACTATTTCATACTGATTAGCTTAAAAGGATAAAAGTTTGCTAAGGCATTTCTTCATTAATTTCATGGCAAATCTTCCAGATGGTTCTCAGTGATCATGGTCTCTTGGTATTCCTATCTTGTATAATCTTCTCCCATACTGTATCAGGATTGGTCTGCCGGACCAATACATTATGGAAGTGAAAGTATGTCCTTCTGAAGCTAGGCCATACAAGACACTGTGATTTCTGCATGGGCCCTCTCTTGTATTGTGTGTTCTTGGGGGAACCTGCTGACACACTGTAATGATACTAAGCCATGTGGAGAGGCCCATGTGGTGAGGAACTGAAGGCCCCTGTCAACAACTAGCACTAACATGTAAAGGAGCCACATGGAAGTGAATCCTTCATGAGTGAAGCTTTCAGATGACTGCAGCTCTGGCTGACATCTTCAATGTAACCTCACTGGAGATTCCGAACCAGAAATACAGAGTTAAAGCAGTTGCCAAATTCATGACCTGACAGAAATAATGAGATAATGTTTGTTCTTCAAAGAGACAAAGTTTCAGGGGATAATTTGTTATGCAGCAATAGATAATTCACACATCCAGAGTATGTTCTCTCAAGTTGTCTCAGGGATGAGAGAATACAAAGTGCTTTTCTGTAGAAACTCATATCCACCTATTATGCAGTCTCTTATGCACAGAAAGATAAGAGTTACTTGTGAAAGATTTTCCACACTGATTACATTCATAGGGTTTTTCTCCAGTGTGAGTTCTTACATGTTTCTTAACAGCTGAGAGGTTATTAAAGGCTTTCCCACAGTCACTGCATTCATAGGGTTTCTCTCCAGTATGTATTCGCTTGTGCACAGTAAGAGAAAAGCTACTGCTGAAGGATTTTCCACACTCATTACACTCATAGGGTTTTTCCCCAGTATGGGTTCTCATGTGCTGTATGAGATAGGAACTCTTCCTAAAAGTTTTCCCACAATCTTGGCACTCATAGGGTTTCTCCCCTGTATGAATGCTATTATGCCCTGTAAGGGAGGACCTTGTGCTGAAAGCCTTTCCACACTGATTACATTCATGGTGATTCTCTCCTGTATGAATTCTCTTGTGGCTTTTGAGGTTACAGCTAGTACGGAAGACATGAAAACACTGGTTACACTCATAGGGCTTTTCTCCGGTGTGAATTCTCACATGCAGTCTAAGGGATGAGGGATCACTAAATGCTTTTCCACAGTGGTTGCACTCGTAGGGCTTCTCCCCATTATGGATTCTCTTATGAATGGTAAGGTAAGATCTACTGCTGAAGGATTTTCCACATTGATTACAGTCATAGGGTTTTTCTCCAGTATGAATTCTCTTGTGCTGAGTAAGGTTAGATTTTGTGCTGAAGACTTTAAAACACTGATTACATTCATTGAGTTTCACTCCACGATGACATCTTTCCTGTGGATTAAGAGATGAACAATAACTATCTTATGAATGGTAAGGTAAGATCTACTGCTGAAGGATTTTCCACATTGATTACAGTCATAGGGTTTTTCTCCAGTATGAATTCTCTTGTGCTGAGTAAGGTTAGATTTTGTGCTGAAGACTTTAAAACACTGATTACATTCATTGAGTTTCACTCCACGATGACATCTTTCCTGTGGATTAAGAGATGAACAATAACTGTTCTTCATAATAGTTTTAGTATTTAATATGGTCAGTATGAATTCTAAGAAATTTTGTCACATCATTATAATTGATGTTTTGGCTACTTTCAGTACTTGTATATGGCTTCTGCCCATTTTGAGCTCTTACACAGTAAAAAAGACAGATGCTTTGCCATAGGCCCTTATATTCACACAACATTTTCTGATAAATACAAGAAAATATATGCTTCAAATAGTCAATATCTGAGTTATGCTTATAAGAATATTTACTTGTGGAAATTCTCAGTAAAGAAACACATTTGGGAGGCCAGTAGGTGGAGTAATGGCTATGTCAGTGGACTCTCATGTAGTCGATCAGTTTGAGTCCTGGACTCAGTGGCTTAAACTCATTCACCGGGCGTGTGTGCATGCATGCCCAAGATCCTGAGAGGAGAATGGAGGAGAAGGGATTGCGGCATGGCCATCTCCCTTGGGGGGTGATTTTTCGCTTTCTGTCTCTCTGTCTCTGTCTTTCTGAGACATCCCCTATAGAAAAACCCTCCAAAAAAAAAAAAAAACAGAAAAAAAAAAGAAACACATTTGGAGTACATTTATATTCTTCTATGCATTCAGTATAGATTCACAGCATCTCTTAGAGTCACCACTATCTCGAGTGCAAATGACATTTTTCCCTTAATGAAGCTACTGGGTATTTTGTCTTTGCTAAGTTTACACATTCTGTTACTGTGGTGCTATAGGTTGCATAATAGTTTGTCCCATGAAAATTCATGTTTTGGAAGCTTGGTCCACAGTGTAACGGCTTTGAGAGGTGCTGAGACCTAATGAGGTGGGACCCAATGGAAGGCACCATCTAATAGGCTGGCAGTGACAGAAGGACAAAAGAGTTAGTGGTAATTCTATATCCTCTTTCTTTGCATGAGTCCACCTTCCTTTCTGTTTCCATAAGCCATGTTGTGATATAGCAATGAAAGCCAGAATGCTGCTGGCCCATGCTTTTAGACTTTCCAGTCATTCAGAATTATAAGCCAAATGAATTTCTCTTCCCTATAAATCTCCTAATCTCAGGTATTTCTGTTTAGTTACATAATCCTGGGCTAAGTCAGGAAACTAGCACAGAAAGCAGAGTTGTGTTGCCATGCAGATATCTAAAAAGGTGGAAGTGGCTTTGGAACTGGGAATAGGAAGGAAGAGGTTGGAAGAGCATGCAGAAGCATGCTGGTAAGTCTCTATTCAGAAGGAGGCTCAGAAAATGAATAGTTTAGAAATAAACTAAGTTTTTATATTGGTTAAGTAGTTGTGACTACAATGTTCACAGAAATATGGACAGCAAAGGCCATTCTGAGGTGTCAGATGGGTACGGGAAAGAAAAAAGAGTAAATGGGAATTATGTTTCTTCTCTCTTTGAACATACCTACTATTCACTCTGCTTTAGTTGGCAGTGTTGTGATATAGCACCAGATGGCAAGTCAATGCTGGCCTCACACCTTTGGACTTTCCAGCCACCAGAATCATGAGTCAAATGAACCTCCATTCTTCATAAATACCCAGTCTGAAATATTTCTATTTGGTAACAAAATAACAGACTAAGACATGTGGAAAGCCAAATATTACCAGCTAGTCTTACCGCTTTTATACTTTTAGACTGTCCTTTTCTAAAAGCATGCTTCTTAGGAGTTAGCCATTTGGCTTTAAGTAGAGTTTCCAAATCTGAAATGAATTAAAAAGAAATTTGAACTGATGGAGAAAAGAAATAGTAAAGTACACATTTAAGTAAAGGCTGCATTAGTAAAGAGGGTTTTGAGGAAGTCTACAATGAAGAGGGCTTGGAAACAGAAATTTAGGCATTAATTTTTAAAAAGATTCTAGAAAGATTCATATTTATCAGAGATGGACAAAAGAAGAAATGATAAAGAACACAACGTGGGAAGAAACTGAACTTAAATTTTAAAAAGAACAGCTTCTTTTATTTATCTCCTGTGGACAAAGTATGAGGTGATGAATTGAGAGTTAGCGAGGAAAGAAGAAAGTAAACAAAGACGCTCATACCAAATGTTCTTGTCCCTCTTAGTTATAAAAAGGACATTTTATAAAGTTCTGTGATTGACATCAGTTAATCTTCCCCAACACTCCTCCCCAACACTCAACAGACAGGCCAGAGCTACTCATCATGCAGGCTCATATTCACCTGGTGCTCACCTGGACAGGTGCTTTGGAGAATTCTCTCCTCTGTCATCATCTTGTCTTCTTGTTCCAACTGGGTTATCAGATTGGGTTTATCAACAGGACATCCTACTTATAGAGAAAATATATATAACATAGGGGAACTGTGGGGGGGACAACTTAAACTAAAGCCGATGATTCTGAAGATAGGTAAGTATGACTTTAGGAGCAGTGGAATAATTACAACTACACGCTAATGAGTATAATAACTCTCACAAGGAACAAAACGATCCTCAACTCAATATTCATGGTGATACAGCATAAGTAATCCCAGAAGCCCATACCTAAATTCAAGTACAGTCACATGCTACATGAAGGACATCCAACACAAAAGGTCATGTATTTTATGATCTCATTTATATGAAATGTTCTGAATAGGCAAATCTAGACAGACAGATTAGTGGGTAATAATGGCAGTGGGTGGGGAAGGCAATAGGTACTGATTGCTTAATAGGGATAAAGTTTCATCTAGGGGTGATCAAGATGTTCTGAAATTAGATAGTGTGGATGGTGGCAGAACATTTTCAATATATTAAAAGCCACTGAAATACACATTTTGAATCGGTTAAGATGGTATATTTATGTTCTGTGAATTTGAACAAAATAAATTTAAAATTCACTTCATAAAAAAATAAGAAAAATGTCTTGCTATCCGAGCCATTAAAATAATGCAGAAATGTTGTCAAGTTTACCAAGTGAGGCCAGGTTCCTACAGTTCTCCAGCATCACGTCTCTGTACAGAGTTCTTTGAGAAGGGCCCAGCAATGCCCACTCCTCCTGGGTGAACTCCACGGCCACATCCTCAAAGGTCACCAAGTCCTAAACCATCACAAATATCATGGCTTAGCCAAGGATTACCACAGTCAATGTAAGCAGGGAGAAGGTTGAGGATGACAGGCCTAGACAAGGACTTAGAGCACAAGACAAGAAAGCTCCTCTCACTGGCTTATGGGCTCAGTCATTAACTCCCATCTCCTGTCTACTAAGGCCCCCTCTCAAGGTCCAATCACCATAGTGATTTTCTTTTTCCACCCAGTCTGTGAGCTCCTTTAGTCATCTTTTCCTCAATCTCCAAGATTCAGTATAGGCCTGGGATAATATCAAACACTTGATAAATCAATGAATCATTTCTCAAAGCTATGCTAAATTGCTTGAGTTTGAGGAACAGTCATGGCATTGTTTGGTTTTTCCTTAAACTCTCAAGAACACAAATATGACGTACACAGTGAGCCCAGAAGGAAAATGTGGTAAATGTTCATAGACACTGACATTTGCAGGGCAGTACTCATCTTTAATCAGATACCTGGAGACCTTGGGCTACATGAGGATTTGGCTGTGAGGCTCCAGTCCACTGGAAGATAACAAGTCCAAATTCTGGCCAAAGGAATAAAGATTTGGAAAATGAATATCTGACTCACCTGCAACCAGCTTGTCAGAAACTCATTAACCAGCCCTCGCTCTTCTGTGCATCGTTTTGGCTGAGAGGATGGGAACAGGGAGGACTGAGCTGAAGAAGAATAAATGGGTCAGATGAATCCTAACTTGCTCTGTGTCCTAACATGCATGAATCGGGAGGCTTCTCCACCCATCTGTGATTGACTACATATATCCCAATAGCCCCTTACAAACATCAGCATAAGCACACCTGCACAGCACATACCTATACTTCTCCCACACAAACATCCTCCCATGGTTCAAGAAACGAGAGCAGAAAATAGGGCTCAAAAATCTGACTGCACTTGAGAAAAGAGATTATTCCCATTTCACAGATGAGACTAAAGTTATAAGGGAATCACTTTTTTTTTTTTTAAATCATGTATACAGGGAGAATTAAAGGCATAATTTAATAGCTCCCTCATAGTCACCATACAGGTCAAACATCCACAAACATTCTAACATCTAAGTTCCAAATCCCATGAGCCAGTCAATCAGACACCAGGGATCTTGTAGCTCATAGGGTTCCACTGGAGCCTCCTCTGCTTGGCCCAAACCTTCTCCACAGCTACTTGGCCTCCTACTTCCCTGTCCCAATCTGTCTGTTAGAGGCCTTTAAAGCCTGGATTCTGGGGCTGCCAGGATCCAGTAACTCACCACAAGTGGGGGGCAGGACAATGGCTGCCATCCTAGGACTGCAACAGCAAAATTTCCTGAAGAACAGGACAGTGGGAGAACCGGGACACTGCTCCTTTTACTCCCACGGGACACTTAGGACAGCACTCTGGAGTAAACAGGAAAATACAAAGTCTTCACAGCTTCTCTCCCTGGGTTACTGAGGACAGGTCTTCTTTCGCTTGTCCATCATGGCCTCCTTCACAGTGCAACTTGTCTTTAATATCAAACCTTTATCTTACTTAGTAGGTGAGAAACTCAGAGTGAGCTGAAGGTAAATCTAGTCTTCCTCTGTCTCCAATGGATGACAAATATGTCACTGCTCTACTCCCTTTGAAGACGCAGCATACTCATCCCATCTATATTGTCACAAACACATCCCTGGCTACAACCTCTCACCCCCTGGACTTTGGCATCTGACTCCCAGTATCCCTTCATCCTCCAGTCACACCTCACGTAGATAATGTCAGAGGCCCTCGAGGTATCAAGAGTTCCTCAACTCCAGGACCCTCTGCCCTCACACTCCTGTGTTCTCATTATGCCATGGGTCTTATGGTAGCCTTTGTCACCCCTGGCTTGTTCCACCATATAGAATAATAATTCAGAAATCTCCTTCTCTCTGAACCCAATCCCGACTCCTACCTTGTTTGCTCATATTTTCTCTATCCATGAGTCTGCTGACCACACAAAGACCTTAGTCTACCCACTCTCTTACCTTCTTGTTCTTCATCAGTCATCTCTCCTCATTTCATACTTATCAGTTGGGATTTCACTATCCTTCGTTTCAACAGATTTCCTTATTTCTACCTCTTAGCTTCTCACCAGTCAGGCACAACTCTAATTGCTGGCTTGCTCTACGGCACCATTTGGGCGGATCAATTTGCACAAAGGCCGTAAAAATGCCATTTCTTGAAAAAATATGGTCACCAATGGGAAGGGAGCCCTGCAGCACAATCTTACAGGCCAATGTGGCTTCCCACTCATCAAACCTCTGATCTCTTTAAATTTCACACATCCTTACCTTTCCCTTCTTTGGTAACCAGCTTTCTAAATAGCCCTTGATCATCTGAGCCTCCTGATAGTCTGACTGCACACTCTAGTGCGGTCCCAACCAGCACACACACTGAATTAGGGCTGACCTGGGTAACCACCAGAACAGTGGAGGGGACTTCTGAAGACAGGTCCTGGAAGGCACTGCAGCTTCAACCTTGGTCTTCTGGACAGCTGTTCTAGAGGAAGCCTATTCCCATGTAGCATCAGGCAACCCTGCGCAGAGGCCTATGTGGAGAAAAGTTGAGGCCCTTCACCAACAGCCAGAAGCAACTTGCCAGCCATGGGAGTGAGCCCCTTAGAAGTGAATCCTTGAGTACCAGTCAGACCTTCAGATGATGTGGCTGCAATTGATATCCTCTTTCAACCTTCTGAAACTTCTCAGCCAGAACCTTCTGGTCAAGCTGCTCCCGAATTCTTGAACAATAAATATTATGAGAAATAATAAGTGATTGTGTGTGTGTGTGTGTGTGTGTGTGTAGATTTTTGCCCTAAGGCATGTATGCTCACTGAAGAAAGAAGGAAAGTGAGAAATAACCCCTTAAAGGTGTCACTCCACAATCCCTTCTCCTCCATTCTCCTCACAGGATTTTGAGTGCACACACACACATGCACCTGCATCAGGTGTGCTTTTAAAGCTGCTGGGTCCAGAACTTGAACCACAGAGTTGGCCATGTGGGATCCAGTGCCTTAACCACACCACCTGCTGGCCCCTGATCACTGTTGTTTCTTTTTCTTTTTTTTTTCAAAGAATTATTCCCTTATTTAATTCCATTTATTATTATTATTATTATTATTATTATTATTATTATTTTTAATTTGACCAGAGAAAGACAGAGAGAGAAAAAGGAAGAGAAAGTGAGAAAGCAAGCAGCCGGGTCCAGGACTTGAGCTGCGGTCTGCCACGTGGCAATCCAGTGTGATTGTGTGTGTGTGTGTGTGTGTGTGTGTGTAGATTTTTGCCCTAAGGCATGTATGCTCACTGAAGAAAGAAGGAAAGTGAGAAATAACCCCTTAAAGGTGTCACTCCACAATCCCTTCTCCTCCATTCTCCTCACAGGATTTTGAGTGCACACACACACATGCACCTGCATCAGGTGTGCTTTTAAAGCTGCTGGGTCCAGAACTTGAACCACAGAGTTGGCCATGTGGGATCCAGTGCCTTAACCACACCACCTGCTGGCCCCTGATCACTGTTGTTTCTTTTTCTTTTTTTTTTTCAAAGAATTATTCCCTTATTTAATTCCATTTATTATTATTATTATTATTATTATTATTATTATTATTTTTAATTTGACCAGAGAAAGACAGAGAGAGAAAAAGGAAGAGAAAGTGAGAAAGCAAGCAGCCGGGTCCAGGACTTGAGCTGCGGTCTGCCACGTGGCAATCCAGTGCCTTTAACCACTATGCCACCTGCCAGCCCCATGATCATTGTTGTTTTAAATGAGTAAGGTTTGGGGTAATTTGTTAGGCAGCAATAGACAATGATTCATCTCATATTCAGCAGATGATTCCATGTCCTACTTCTCATAGTAGCAATCAAGAGAAAGAATCTATCACAGCAGACATGGAGGCCCTAGACATTCTTAGGCCTGACTTCCTTGAGGATGTAGAAGAGAGGCCCTAAAAGTAAAGTAAGGGTGGGCACAGGGCCTTGAGTGAGTGGACTGCCTGCAGGTTTGCACAGTAAACACTCTGTGGCACCTGACAAACACAAACAAGAATGATAGCATCTTTGCATTCTCTCAGTTCTAAATTCCCAGATCTCTCCTTTCTTACAACCATCATCCAGGCCTAGAGAGCAATCATCTTATTCCTAAACTTTCCTAACACCCATTTTGCCTCTTAAAAGTCTTTTCTTAAAAATGTCTTTTTTTTTTTTCTTCCATGAGAGACAGAAAAAGAGAAAGAAAGAGAGAGCATGCCCAACAAAGTCTCAATGCCATAATCAACTCCTAGCCTCAGCTAGCCCCGGATCATGGGCTCACACAAGCCGATTGTACTCAGGAAAGTCTCAGGACAAAGACCCAGAATAAGAACCCAAACATTCCCATGTAGCTCAGTCTCAAAAAGTGTTGCATTTTACCCTGCTGAGCCACTGTCCAGCCCCAAAAGTCTTCATTCTGAATCTTAAGGTCCACTTTGACTCACATGCTCAGACCAAAAGCAAATTGCATGATTCTCCTGTTGCCATTTATTTTTTTAAAGAATTATTTTAACTTTATTTATTTACTTATTTATTTTAATTTGACCAGAGAGGGACAGAGAGAGAGGGTCCAGGATTTGAACCACGGTCAGCCATGTGGAAGTCCAGCACCCCTAATAACCATGCCACCTGCTGGCCCCATGTTCTCACTTCTTCAATGTCTTCCAATTGTCCTTGGAACAGAGTCCAAAGTAGTGCCTGGTTTGGATCTGACTCCTTCTCTGGTGTAGCTCATACTCCTCTCCCTGTTGTTGGCTTGGCTTCAGCCATCTCTGTCCTTCCTGGGCACAGAGCACTCTGAGCTCTTTCCTGCTTCAGGAATTTCCTTGTGCAGTATCCTCTACATGTAGTGCTCTCTGGAACATAACTGCCTCTCATTCCAGTCTAACCCTACGACTAGCTAAATCTAAGCACAATTTCACCTCTTGAGCTTCCCAAGAGGGCTTCCTGTTGGGTTGAGTCCTCTTGTGCAAAGATCCCATATCACTCTTGTCATTCATTGTTTAAAAACCTCTCTTCCCTGTTAGAATGTAAACTCCATATAGTCAGGACAAAGTCTGTTTTGGTTCTTCATGTTCACCATGTATCTGGTGCAAGGCCTAGCTCACTAATTATCCTCATTTACCTAGTTCTGTCTTGTATGACAAACAAATATGTTCTCAAAAATGTTATAGGAAAGCTAGAATGAAAAAGACATACATGCACACAATTAATAAAACCCTACAGTTACATACGATATCTTAACATGAGTTTCTGAAATGTGAATCACCATACTGTTATTTCAGAAAAGTTTTAAGAAACAAAGTTAATTCCTATCGGGAGGCAAGGTATAGAGGATAGTATTTTGGAAACTAGTATTTTACCCTTCAATCCATAAGTTGTTGCTTAATATTCTTCCAAATGATTTCAAATTTCATTAAGGAAAAAAATATACTTGTTCAACATCTCTGGTCACTGGTCAATTCAGTTTTAAATTTCTGTAACTAAGGGCCGGCACGTGGCATGGTGATGAAGGATGCTGGAATCCCACATGGCTGGCCATGGTGCAAATCCTAGACCTGGTGGCTTGCTTTCTCACTTTCTCTTTCTGTCTCTGTCCCTCTCTGTTCAAATTAAAGTAAATAAATAAATAAAATAATTCTTAAAAAAAAAAACAAACTTCTGTAACTAATACAAGAAGATGGAAATCATCTTTACTCATGGGTACTTCGTTATTTTAAAGCTTTAAGGAAGATTTATAGCTTTTGAAGTCAAATCAAACAGGCCTCAAAAGTGATACTGTATAGCCCTGCCAGACTTCAATGAGAAAGCATGTAATAAACACTACACATACATATATTTTACATGTACTTACACAGGGGTCTTCAAACAATTCACTGAATGCCTGTATTCTGAAACTACTATGCACATGTACTTCAACATTTTTTGCAAAAAAATAAACTCATACTTTCATTTTCCTACAAGTTTTTTGTACTCCTTCCATACAATATGTTGACATTTTTAGTATTACAGAATGTAAAAAAAAGAATCTGCATTTTTACACTTACACATGTGTTTATGTTTGTTCTGTACTTATTTTCATTAACTATATTTACCGACTTATTTTCACACACCTCTCCCCTGAATGTAAACCATCAAACATGAGCTACCTTCACTCTCATTAAACTTCTCTGGATACCAGTTACCAGTGGAGGGTGCTGAGACCCTGTGGTTGCAAATTCCATATGATACTCACCAGGTGGCACAGATGTCCAGGGATCAAAGAGGACACATGGACACTGAGGATAGTTTCAATACAAATTGAGCTTGACAGATGCTTTTGTTGTCTTTAAAAAAAAAAAAAAGGCAAAAAGCGGGTTTGCCATTGTGGCCTTTACAGTTGTTGGCTACAAAAACTGCCTGTAAGCTTTTAAAAAAATATTTACGATTGAAAGTGAAATACCAGCTGCAGGCTGTGACTGGATTTATCTGAGTCCTCTCCAGCGATCTGCTCCTCCAGATGGGAGAAAGCAGCTTAAAGCTGTGTGCATCTGATATGCTCAACTCATTTGGCTGCAGAAGAGATTTTATGGGGACCCTAGAAGCTTTAAACACGTTTTACAGACTCTCTAAGTGACTCAGCTGAATTGTAAACAATTTACACAGTTTATTCAGAACTTGAGCGATGAGTAGCGCCCACAGCAGGGGTTCTCGACCTCACACCACATATCAGTCTTTGTTATGGGGGTCCGTCCGGTGCAATGCTGGACGTCTGACAGCGCGCAGCCTCCCCGGCCTCCACCCGCTGGATAACAGTAAGGCCTGCCCCCGCCAATTGTGACACAAACGTCTCCAGACGCGGCCAAAAGTCCCCAGAGGAGCGGAGTGATCCCCAGTAAGGGCGACCCGGGGGCCTGTGAGGAAGCGCCAGTCCGGACCGGGGAGGAAACAGAAGCTTCGCGTTACCAGAGCGAACAGCCTGAGGCCCGGAGGCAGTTCCCGGGGCTCGGCCAGGGACCTCCAGCCCGCGGCCTCCGCCCTCTCCCGACTCGGACCCCAGACCCCGCCCGCCAGCCCGTCCAGCCGCTCACCTAGCCCTGCCCCTCCCCCGGGGCCAAAACGCGCCGACTCGCGGAGACGCTGAGATTCGCTCACAGGCGAGAGACCTGCGGCTCCTCCTCCGGCACCGCCCCGTGCTTCCGCTTCCGGTTTC
>NW_006159994.1:476313-476519 GCF_000334495.1 Tupaia belangeri chinensis | reverse complement strand
CTGAGGCGCGCGGGGTGGCGGGGTGTTTGGAGGTTCCGGGCTGATGGGGATGGGCTGTACAAGGCAGGAGAGAGGAGGGAGGCTTGCGGGTGGTGGGGGGCAAAGACCAGGTCGAGGACGTAGGCCGAGGACCAGGACCGGGATGTGTGCGGCCCCAAGCCGGGGGGAGGGACTAGCCCTGTGGGCGGAGACGAAGCTCTGGAGGC
>NW_006159994.1:467617-467855 GCF_000334495.1 Tupaia belangeri chinensis | reverse complement strand
CAGAGGTGCGGAGTGATCCCCAGTAAGGGCGACCCAGGGGCCTGTGAGGAAGCGCCAGTCCGGACCGGGGAGGAAACAGAAGCTTCGCGTTACCAGAGCGAACAGCCTGAGGCCCGGAGGCAGTTCGCGGGGCTCGGCCAGGGACCTCCAGCCCGCGGCCTCCGCCCTCTCCCGACTCGGACCCCAGACCCCGCCCGCCAGCCCGTCCAGCCGCTCACCTAGCCCTGCCCCTCCCCCC
>NW_006159994.1:459329-467328 GCF_000334495.1 Tupaia belangeri chinensis | reverse complement strand
TAGCCGTGTGGGCGGAGACGAAGCTCTGGAGGCGGGGTTATGGGGCGGGGACGAGTCGGGGGGGCGGGGTTGACTGGACGGAGATAAGCTAAGAGGCGGGGCTATGGGCGGAGACGCGCTCCGGGGGCGGAGCTATGTGTGGAGACCGGCTCTGGTGGGCGGGTCTGAGTGTAGGAGGAGAGGAGCCCAGGGCGCAGGGATATGGCCTGTGAATGGATCTCTTATGTGCTCGGATTGCGATAGTCCAGTAATCTGGGCTAAGGGAGAGTAGCTCCAGATACCGGGCTAGAGATTTATTAGGATGCTTAGCAATGTCTAAAGGCATGCTTGCTGGTTTTAGGGTCAGCAATTAGGTGGATCTCAGGTTGGACCTAAAGCAGTCCAGTGAGATGGATTTGGAACTTGAGGGGACAAGGGTTGGACTGAAGTCTGGCCAGGATGCATTTGGAACCTGAGGTCACGAGAGTTGGAGCTGAAGTCTGGAAGCATAGGAGCTGACTTGGCATTGAGGTGGTTCTTGAACCTGTGTCTTCAGGGGCTGGCCAGGGCTGAGCAGGCCTGGTGCCTGAGTGGGCATGGGACTGGGCGAGAGCCTACATCTGCAGGGATGGTCACAGAGCTTTCACACTGTAGCCTGATGGGGTGGACTTGGCCCCAGGCCTAGACCTTGGATCTTCTATAGCCTGGGGACCGAAGGCAATGGCATAGATTCTGAGGCTGGCCTGCTGCAGGGGGTGGTGTGAGCCTGTACCCTGTGTTAGGGTGCCCTGTGCTACAAGCCATGACAAAATTCAGACTCAAAGAGAATGCAGAGAGAGAAAGAGACGAAAAAAAGGGTTTATTCACTTTCCAAGAGAGGAAAAGAGCCAGATGCAGAGAGTTGCATTTGCATTGAAGGATAGGGGGCTATGGGCTTTTACTGAGTTTTAGAGGAAAGGGGACTGGGACTAGCTGAAGGCATAGCGGTTATGTCATTAGACTCCCACTTGGCCGACCACGGTTCGTGTCCCAGACCTGGTGGTTTGAAACTCACACTGAGTGCATGTGCGTGTGTGCACAAGATCCTGGGAAGAGAGTGGAGGAGAGAGGATTTCGGCGCGGTCATCCCCTCTGGGGGGTGATTTCTCACTTTTCCTCTCACTGTGACTGACTCTCTCTTTGGTGAGTGCATGCACCTAAGGTAAAAACCTCTTGAAATTAAAAAAAAATAGTGGAAAGGGGGTTTATGGTTGGGGAGTCATGTCTCCTGGTCCTTCACAACATCTAGGTTGTGTCATTGTTATCTCTGGGTTCATATCTGGATGCTGTTCTCATTTGTTGCTAGTTCTGGTGCCTGTCATTGACAGATGTAACAGCCTTTGTGTCTGAAGGTAAGAACTTAGAGAAACAGGTCAGCCATCTGTAATGAGGGAGAAAAGGGCCAGAGCCCGCTGACTCTGGAAGAAGCTTCAGGGAAATAGAAAAAGAAAAGTACAGGGGGCCAGCAGGTGGTGAGGTGGTTAGATGGTGGGGGAGGCCAGCAGGTGGTGAGGTGGTTAAGATGGTGGGCTCCCACATAGCCGACTGAGATTTGAGTCCTGGACCTGAAAGGCTTGCTTTTTCGTTCTCTCTTTCTTTTTGGTCAAACTAAAGAAAAATAAAAATAAAATAAAATTTAAAAATTCTTTAAAAAAAAAAAAGAAAAATGCTTGAGGCACCTGGGAGCCACTGGGTCTGCTCTGCAGCTGGGATTTCAGATGTTTTCTTGGTGCCTAGAGTCACTATGGCTGCAGGAACCACGTTACTGAGTGTGAGAGTAAGTCTGGTTGTGTAGGTGGCTGCCAGCAACTTCATCCTCCACAATTTAAGCCTAGCTGTAGCCAGAATGTTATTCAACCTTAAAAAGAAATATAATTCTGGGGGCCAACAGGTGGCGTGGTGGTTAAGGTGCTGGACTCCCACATGGTCGACTGTGATTCAAGTTCATGGAGGCTTGAAAAATCATGCCAGGTACATGTGTACAAGTGTCCAAAATCCCAAGAGGAGGATGGAGGAGAAGGGATTGAGGTGTGGCTATCCCTCTGGGAGGATTTCTCAATTTCCCTCTCTATCTTTCTCTATCTCTTCAGCAAGCATGTGTGCCCTATGTCTAAAACCTAAAAAGAAAAAGAAAAAAAAAAAAAAGAAAAGAAATACACCTATTGTAAAAACAGACATTTCTTAATTTTTTGGTAACTAAAACAATTGCAAGCTTTTAAAAAATAATGATAAATGTTAGAGGTGATAGATACGTTAATCACTTGATCTGATCATTATACATTGGATTTATGTATTGAAAAAAATCACACTCTACCCCATAAATAGGTACAATGATTATGCGTCAATAAGGACTACTACTAATAAAAAGTCTTGTAAACGTTTTTTAGATTTGTGAACATTTTTGTAGACTTTATTATCATTCTAAATTGACTCCTAATAATTATACCTCCAGGGGTGACCTGGAGAAAGACCAGTCCCTGCACTAATCAGCTAGCTATAGGACACCTGCCCATGCATATCAAAGATGCATCCCCAGACGTTCTGGAGAAAGCAGGTGCACTTTTAGAGACCCATGCTACCACATGGACAGACCTTGAGGGCATCATGCATTATGCTCTTTTAGGGATTTGATAGAAGGTAACACTGATATTCCAGCAGACGGTCTGTAATGGAAAGCTCAGAAAGACCTCTCCTGGGACTTTCATTTGCTGACATTTTAAGGGATTCCATGGGTGGTGGTTGAGCTGCAGGTCAGACATTATTTCTACAGAGCTGGTTATTTCTTTTCAGCAGAATGTTGTAAAATCCTTTTGGATCTAATAAGCAAGGAGGCATTGTGACCTCATCTCAGAAGCAACCGTAGAATGGTGAAGGTAGATAGGAGTTTGAAGTGGCCCCAGGAGTCGGTTGGAGGTGAGATGATAGAGACTATGATGTAGTTTATCTTATCTCTGTGGAGAAGGGATAGAACGCCATGGTTGATAAGAGATCCAAGCAAGGTTAGATGATAGCTTTCTATATAGTTAAGAGAAATTGGAACATATTTAAATGTTGAAGGAAGGGTTCAGTAGAAAAACAGAAGCTGAGGATACAGGGGCTATTTTGAGGGCATAAGAAAGGAAGGGGCTTTCTTAAATGTTTTATTTCTTTTTCCCCTTGATTCCTTCATGTATATGGTGTAATGATATACAGTGAATGGGTGTAATAAATAAAAATAAATAAAATAAAAAAAGAAGAAAGAAAAGGAGATAAGACCCAGATCACCATTGGGGAATAAAGAAAATCTCTTAGACTAGAGGGAATTTTTTTTTTTTGAGAGGTTTTTGCTATAGGTCGCATGCACTCGCCAGAAAGACAGAGAGAGACAGAGAGACAGAAAATGAGAAATCAACCCCCAGGGGGGATGACCATACCACAATCCCTTCTCCTCCATTCTCCTCTCAGGATCTTGGGCATGCATGCACATGCACCTGGCATGAGTTTAAGCCACCGGGTCCAGGACTTGAACCGCAGTTGACTACATGGGAATCCAGTGACATAGCCATTATGTTAACTGCTGGTCCCTAGAGGAAATTTGTAAAGGATGAAAGCTTTTAGGAGATATTTGCAGGTCTCCTAAAATGAAAGTCACACCTGTCCCCAGAGGGAGAGGGGAAAGAAGTCCAGGAGATCTGAGATCATTGTTTCAAGGCTTCATTTATCATTTTGAACCAACGTTACAATTTATGTTTCTAGGGTGAGAGGAAAAGACGTATGATGGTCAAGAGTTCACAGAGGAAGCAACACGATTATGTAAACCAATCCAAACCCAAACCTGACTCAATCCCTTTGAGGATGTCCAGTTTCATATTTAAGAGACCAGTTACTAGAATTACATCCCATCCTGGCAATGAGGTTCGATACCACCAGTGGGAAGAGAACTTGGAGAAACCCCAACAGGCCTATTGGCAGAAGAGATTGCAAGGACTCAGGGTCTACAGCAGTGCAGGAGAGCTCTTAAGTACTTTAGATCTTGCCAAAATCTTGCAAACATTTGCACCTAGTTCCACTGGTGTTTCTATGCCAGGGCCTCTCACTGGTGGTTTGCACTCTAGCCCCACATCCCCCCTTGCCCAGTCTTCAGATTTGGCAGAAATGATTCCTGGAGCAGGTCTGGATAACTCACAACTCTGCAAACAATTGCTGGTCACTGAGGAAGAGATTAGAAAACAGGAAAGCAAAGTGAACGCAGTAAGAGAGAAACTGGCAATAGTGTTGATTGCAGACAGGCTGACTAGTGAGGCAGAGAAAAGGAGAGGCCAAGAACATCTTGAAAAACCTCAGGAAAACAAAGAGAAAATGGTGCCAGCAAAATGGAGCACAGTCCTGAAGTAATACCCTGAAGTATCTGTATTATTTTATTGTTTTGGTTCGAGCTCTTAATTTAAGAGAATACCAATAACTTTCTTTATTAAACTCCTTTATGTGACACAAGAAAATATAGATAGTAATTTCTTTTGTTTCTTCTTTCTTTTTTTTTCTCGAATTCTCCATCCTATTAGGATCCTGATCATGTGTGTTTGCACATGGCACACTTTTTTTTAAGCCATTGGACTGGGACCAGAGCCATGGTTGGCTATGTAGGACCCAACTTCATCTGTGTAATACTTAACCAATGTGCTATGGGGCTGGTAGAATAAGTTCTTTCTCAGGTAAGAAGCTGGGTTTCAGGTGAGCAGAGAAAAGAGATTTTTGGGGCCAACAGATGGTGTAGCCATTACATAGCTGAACTCTCACATAGCCAACAGTGCTTTGAGTCCTGGACTCAGTGGTTTCAAACTCTAACCGGGTGCATGTGCATGCATGCTCAAGATCCTGGGAGGAGAGTGGAGAAGGGATTGAGGCATGGCCATCCCCCCAGGGGGTGACTTCTCACTTATCCTCTCGCTGTCCCTGTCTCTCTCTCCAGTGAGCACACACACCCTAAGGCAAAACCCTCTACCAACCCCCCCCCCCCAGTGAGCACACACACCCTAAGGCAAAACCCCCTACCAACCACCCCCCCCCAAAAAAAAGAGATATTTTTTACTTTTCACATTATGCTCCCATTTTGAATTGCTCATTATATTATTTGTATTTGGGCATGCATGCACATGCACCTGGCATGTTTCTCTAGCCACCAGGTCTGGGACTCTTCATTACTTCTGTGCTTTCATTTTTTTGTTTTTCGGGGTTTACATTCCTTCTACCTGATGTCCATTCTTTATGGCTCTTTCACTGAAGATACATGGGACATCTGGAAGTTTTTACCTCTCCCCCCCCCCTTTGGACAGATAGTTTGACTTTGTATATAATTTAGGTTCTAAGTAAATTTTTCTTCCTTGTCCAGTTAACTATGTTTCTGAGCCTCCATAGCTTCAGCTATAAAAAATGGGAATAAAACCTTCAACGATGGTGAGCATAACTGTGATAATGCACACAGAATTCATCAACCATGATGCCTACAAGTGTTAAGTAACCAATAAATGATAGCTATTATTATCATTATTATAATATTCTCTGAGTGCATTATCATAGAAGACTTAAGTTTAAGTAAGCTTAAGGCTAAGAAAGAAAAACTTACACCAAAAAAGTTCAAATGGGTGACATCATTGTAATTTTAATTCTTAGCCTGTTGGTGTTGTCAGCTGTGGTAGTCTTCAAAATGTGTAGAAATGATGCAGTTTTTTTATTTCCAACAAACTCAAGATGGGTCAGTAAGTTGGCCTCTTGCTAAGGATGCTTTGGGCAGATTGTTTGGGGCTCTCTGCCATAAATGTCTGGTTAGATCCAGTACAAAGATAAAAACAAACAAACAAACAAACAAAAACCCATCTTGCTTTCCCCTTAGATCCCCCCTCCCATGCTCATGAGTTTTATTCATCTTTCTATCCAAAACAGATATTATATCTTTATAGAGTTTTGACATTAATTTTAGTGCTATGGTTTGGATCATGGTGTGTCCTCCAAAGGTTCATGTTCTGAAAGTTTGGTATCCAGTGTAATGGAATTGGGAGATAGATGAGACCTTTAAGAGGTAAAGTCTAGTGGGAAGACACCTTTCCAGATAAGAGGTATGTTAGTCAGTAGACTGAGAAAGGAAGACCCAATTTCAGTGTGAGTGGGTACCATACAATTGCTTGGGAGCACAGGAAGAGCAAACAGACAAAGTGGGGGATTATTGTTTCCTCTCTCTTTGTATATCCTTTCCTCTCTTCTGTTGGCCATATTGCGATGTAGCTGGCCCCATGCCTTTGGACTTTCCAGCTACCAGAATAATGAGCCAATTAAACCTTTATTCTTTACAAATTGCCCAGTCTAAGGTATATATTTTTTAGCAGTACAATAACAAAGTAAAACATCTGGGGACTCAGGCTTCCCAGAAATCTAGTTATTTCAGCTTCCAAGTCCCAAGGCTGATTGTAGAATCATTTCTTATCCACTTATTCCTTCTTGGTTTATTCACACAGGAAGAATGATCTGGAAGTCCTTGTGAATCAGAGCTTCTGATAGTGAGGTAGCATAAGAGAAACCTGAGACTTCCAGGGCTTCTGGGGGCTGGAAAATAGGAGGAACAGAGATGGTGGGGCTGGGTGGGGCGTGATGGCTGGCAAGAGTTAAGGGCAGGCATATACTCCAGGACCAAGAAGGAAAACTTCATGCTGAGGTAGGATGTTGATTCTATATTACAGCATTTCTATACCAATTTCACCAATGATGGTGTCCCTCAGAGATAACATGGTTTCCTTCAGAGCACTTATTGAAGGTAGAGTTCTCTCTCAGTCCCCTTCAAAACCATCAGAGGCTAAGTCAAGAAAAGGCCAGAGACTTTGTCCGACCAATGTGGTTTATTTCTGTCTTAGTCAAGATTCTTTGGACCCTGACTGAGGAAAAGGGACCTTGGGCAGATGGAGTCATTCCAGCTTCCTCAGGTCTAGATGTGGCAGGTAATAGCCTAGGCGATGACGTTGGACCTCGTAGTCTCCTTCTTTCTTCCGCAGGCACGTGGTTACCTGTAAGGGTAAGTAGAAGGCATCAGAATGGATGGTTGGCTGGGGCCAGTGGATGGCATGGTGGTTAAGGCAGCTGGATCCCATATGGCTGACTGCATGGTTCACATCCTGGACCTGGGTGACTTGAAAATCATGCCAGGCTCATGTGTTGGTATGTACACAAAATCCCAAGAGGAGAATGGAGGAGAAGGGATTGTGGCATGGCCATCCCCCTGGGGGATACTTTCTCTACCTCTCTCTGCTGAGTGCATGCACCCTAAATCAAGCAAACTACAGAAAGGAAGGAAGGAAAGGAAGGAAGGAAGGAAGGAAGGAAGGAAGGAAGGAAGGAAGGAAGGAAGGAAGGAAGATCAGCTGCCCAAGTAGAGGAAACTGGAGGGATTAAAATATGGCCAAAAGTAGAGACCTGATGCTCCCTTTATCTCTCTCTCCCCCCTTTTTTCCCCATCATTTTCTCCCTCAGTTCATCTCTTTCTTTCCCTCATTCCTTTTTGCCTCTTTCTCTCCTCCCTTTCCCTCTCATTTTAAACTCTTTTCTATTTTATATCTCCTTAATTTCTCTTTCCTCAACTTCCTTATCAATATCTATCAGTCTATCATCTTATCTATCAATCATTTATCTTTTAGTCATCTATCAGTCTATCTTCTATCAATCAGTCAATCAATCAGTCAATCATCTGTCTGTCCTCTCTATCATTTACCTCTCATCTCCAAGTCCCTTTTTCTCTCAGTCTTTTGGTCTTGGTCTCAATCTCTCTCTTTTTACTCCTTACTCTCAGCCTCTCTTTCTCCCTCCCTCATACTGCTCCAGCCTGAGATAAAACTGACATACAATAAACTGGACACTTAATGTGAATTACCTGATGAGTTATTTTTTGTTTGTTTGTTTTTTAGTTTTTTTTGCCATAGGCATACACTCATCAGAGAGAGACAGAGAGAGAGATAGAGAG
>NW_006159994.1:452861-459298 GCF_000334495.1 Tupaia belangeri chinensis | reverse complement strand
GAAAGAGGGAAATGACTCCCCAGCATTATTTCTGCAATCCCTTTTCCTCCATTCTCCTCCTGGGATCTTGGGCATACTCCGTGATGCTGAGGCCACATGGGAAGGTCCAGGTTTATAGCCTGGGTCTTCCTGTATAGCCCAGGTTGATGTACACACCCAAGATCCTTGCTGGCTAAGGCTGGGAATGGATGGTTGTATGAGAACCCTATGGGGATACCTTTCCCCCTCAAATAATAAATAAATTTAAAATATTTTCTTCTTAAAAAAGCATTTCGGGACCAGCAGTTAGTGTAATGGCTATGTCGCGGGACTCCCACGTAGTTGACCCTGGTTCGAGTCCCGGACCTGGTGGCTTAAAACACGCCGGGCGCATGTGCATGCGTGCCCAAGATCCCGAGAGGAGAATGGAGGAGAAGGGATTGTGGCATGGCCATCCCTCCTGGGGAGTGATTTCTCGCTTTCTGTCTCTATGTCTCTCTCTGTCGGTCTGGTGAGCACACACGCCCTATAGCAAAAAAAAAATCTCAAAAAAAAAAAAAGCATTTCATTGTGGGACCAGCAGGTGGCAAGGTGGTTAAAGTGCTGAAATTCTGACATGGCTGACCATGGTTCGAGTCCTGGACCTGGTGGCTTGCTTTCTAACTCTCGCTCTCTCAATCACTCTATCTTTCTCTGGCGTAACTCATGTGAATAATAATAATTACTAATTAAATAAATAATAATTCTTTTTTTAAAAAAGCATTGCATTGCATCCCATAGATACATGCACTTATTTGTTGACTAAACAGCCTACCAGATAAATACTGCCATCCTCTTCATCCTTAATCTTTATAGACATCATAGATTATAGATGCTGAAAGGAGTGTCTATACTTAAATTTACAGATAAATTGTTTTCTTTTCATTTTAAAACTTTTCTATAGGGTATGTGTTCACCAGAGAGAAAGACAGAATGGGAAAAGAGGAAATGAGAAAGTACCCCCTCCGCCAGGGGGGATGGATGTTGTAATCTGTTTTCCTCTGTTCTCTGCTTAGAATTTTGGGAATGCACACACACATGCACCCCATATGTTTTTCAAGCTACCATGTCCTGGACTTGAACCACACAATCAACCATGTGGCATCCAGTCACCTTAAGTATCACACCACTGGCTGGCCCCAGATAAACTGTTTATAAACAAATAAAAATTTCCTTATGAAAACAAAAATGATGAGCAACCCATTATTAAAATAAGTAATGAGGGAAAAATGTGTTATTTTATAAGTAAACAAAATAGTTATGAATTTAAAATAAAATAAAATGACAACGAAAGGTGAAAACATACAGACTGGAGAAAAGTATTTGCAAAATATATTCCTAGGACTTGTATTAGAAAGTCTTACACTCCAATAGCACAGAGACAAATGACCCTTCCTCACTCACCAGGAAGCAGCAGATCAGGCAAATGATGAGTACCAGAAGTCCCGCCAAACAGATGAGGATGATGGCCCAGAAGGGAAGGTCTGGGGAGACAAGTGCTAGGGTGAGCCACTTCTTCCCACCTCCCACGGCTCCCTCTTGGATCCTGTGAGGCCTAAGCATGGGCACTGGCCTGCAGAACAGAGCTGAGCCGCTCAACATCTCATGGCTCTAAAGTCTCCCCAAAAGTGTCCTCCCACCCCCAGCAGACCTTGACTCCTGCTATCCCTTGACTGTGCCTCAGCAGTCCCTACCATGGGTTGGCCAGCTTTCATTCTCATCCTTGACTCTGCATGCATGACACTCTTTGCCAAGGCAAGGCATCAGGTGCCCTCTCAACTCTGGGCTGGATCTTCTTTGAGACTTACCAGACCTCCTGGACAAGGTGTCTTCTCTGCTGGAAGAATACCCTGGATGAATGAAATGGAGAGTGCTCATGAGTGTGTTTTACTCTTCTTTGTCTTGTCTTATTTTTTAAAGTGTTTGCCATAGGGTGCATGTGCTTAACCGCAGAGAGATAGAGAAAGGCCAAATGAGAAATTACTCTCCAGTGGGGAATGGCCACGCCATAATCCCTTCTCTCCCACTCTCCTCTTGGAATTTTGGGCACACATGCAAACATCCCCAGTGTGATCTTCAAGTCACCAGGTTTGGGACTCTAACCATGGGTGGCTATGTAGGAGTCCAGTGCCTCAACCACCACGCCACCTGCTGGCCCCAGTGTTTTACTTTTTAATAAAACATTTAAAACATTCAGAAAACAGTATAATAAGCATCTGTCACCTGGATTTATATTTCCTCCCATTAAAAATAATAATATTCAACTTATTAATTATTAACATCTGCCACCCTTCCTGATGCACTATCCAGTTTTTTCTCTAATTTTGAAATAGACATCACATTTTACTCCTAGTACTTCAATGTGTATCTAAAGAAATGAGGATTCTCTGCTACATACACACAAAGCCATTATCACATTACAGTGTAATAAATCAAAATTTATACCTCCGGAACAATACGTTTAATTGACACAAAAATGAAAAGTTATTTGCTTATGATGATGTCTTTATCTTGACTGATATGCACTGTATTCATGCTGGAAACAAACCTAAAAATCATGTTTCGTACACTGTAAAGATAATGGTGATTAAATGTGAATAATTTTTAAAATTTTTATTAAAAAAAGAAAAAATATATGCCTTTGGGCTTGGGGGACTTAAATTGGACTGGGCTATCTCATGACAGTGTTGGAGAGAATGGGTCATCACAGTTGTTACCTACGAGATCTCTCTAATTTTGTAAGTTCTCAAAGTTTTTCTTTTGTGGGCCAGCTGATGGTGTGGTGGTTAAAGTGGCTGACTGCATGGTTCAAGTCCCAGACAGGGTGGTTTGAAAAACATGCCAGGTGTGCGTGTGTGTGTGTATGTGTGTGTGTGTGTGTGTGTGTGGGGGGGTGTGTATGCCCAAAATCCCAAAAGGAGCAAAAGGGGAAATAGAGAAGGGATTACAGCATGGCCATCCCCCAAGGGGGGGGGGGTGCTTTCTCACTTTCTCCTCCAGTAAGTGCATATGCACTCCAGCAAATTAGAAAACAAAAAATAGGGGCCAGCAGGGGACATGGTGGTTAAGGTGCTGGACACTCCCACATGGCCAACCATGGTTTGAGTCTTGGACCTGGTGGCTTGCTTTCTCATTTCCTCTCTCTCTCACTCTCAACCTCTGTCTCTCTCTGGTCAAATTAAAATAACCGAATGAATAAATAAAATTAAATAAATAATTCTTTTTTAAAAAAAAAAAGAAAAACATTCCACCACCTCCTTCACGTAGGTGTTTTACCCTCATTTTCCAAGATTCCACATTTAGTGTCACTTATTCTAGGAAGCCTTCTCTGATGACCACCCCCAAGTATAGGTAGATTAACATCAAGTACTTAATAATTTATAACTGCCTTCCCTTCCTTCCTTCCTTCCTTCCTTCCTTCCTTCCTTCCTTCCTTCCTTCCATTTTCTTCTTCTCCGTCATATTCATCAAATACTTCTTAATTTATAACTGCCTATCCTTCCTTCCCTTATTCATTCCTTCCTTTTCTCTCTTTATTCTTTCTTTCTTTCCCCTCCTCTTCTTCTTCCATCTCCTCCTCGTCGTCGTCATCTTCTGTCTTCTTCTTCTTCTTTTTAACTTCTTATAAGGTATGTACACTCACCAGAGAGTACTGGCCAGGTCTCCAGATTTCCTAAGAAGGTCCTAGGTGTGCAAGTCAGAGTTCCCAGTTAACCCCAGTAACCAGGGAGACTTACCATCCACAAGGACACTGTTCCTGTTCAGGGTGAACTTCTGTAGGTGGGTACCGTTCTGTGTCATCTGCAAGAATTCCTCATAGATGGCAACTCTGTCCAGTTTCTGGGTCAGTGGTGAGACGTTACACAGAGAGTCCACCCCAGTGTGGTTTATGTGAGAGACAGATCTGGAAGGGCACAAGGAATAAACAAAGACATCTGGAACTTTACCCCAATTCTAAGTATTTTACTTGTAGTCACTGTACAAGAGAATTTTCTGCAATGACATAAGCATTCTGTGTCTTAGCTATCCAACATAGTTATTATGAGCCTTGTGTTGTCATCAGGTACGCAAAATGTGACTAGTGTGGGTGATACTTTTTTTCTTATTTTTAAAAAGAATTATTTATTTAACTTTCTCCCTTTCTTTCTTTCTTTTTTTTCTTTATTTTAAGTTGACCAGAGAGGGACAGAGTGAGGGGGTGGGGAAAGAGAGAGAGAGAAAGTGAGAAAGCAAGTTGCTAGGTCTGGGACTCAAACCATGGTCAGCCATGTGAGAATCCAACACCTTTAGCCACCGTGCCACCTGCTGGGCCACGTTTTTCTTTTTAATTGGCGGAAAGTGTGTGCAATCACCAGAAAATGAGAGAGAACCCTCACAATGGGGTGTGCTCATTCTGTAATCCCTTCTCCTCCATTTCTCCATCCTATTGGAATTTTAGGCATGCATACACATATGCCTGGTATATTTTTCAAGCCATCAGGACCAGGATTTAAACCACAGTCAGCCATGTGGGCTCTAGTCCCTTAACCACTAGGATACAGGGCCAACACAAGGAACTTTATTTCCACTTAACTTGATGAATTTAAAAATAAATAGTTACAAAGAGAACACTTCTGGAATGTGGAGCAAGAACTTCTGAAAATCTATAGAAGCAATGACAACACAGGCAAAACAATCATCAAAATCAACTTTCTCAGAAGTCTGGAAATTAGTCAAAGGTTTACAACAGCCCTAGGAGTATTAAGAAAAGTAGGTGAAGCTTGATAGAGAAATCTTTGTTACCATAAGATCCTATAGTAATATACCTAGCTATATGATCAAGATAATTGTAAACACAAGTTCGCGTAGAAACTCATACAGGAATGTTGATGGCAGCATTACTCATACTAGCCAAAAAGTGGAGACAATCCAAATGTCCATCAATGGACAAATGGATAATATATAGGGCAGCCATGGGGCCAACAGGTGGCATGGTGCTTAAGGTGCTGGACACCACATGGCCAACTGTGGTTTGAGTCCTGGACCTGGCTTCTTCCTTTCTTACCTTAGCTCTCTCACTCTCTAGTGAGTGCCCTGTAGCAAATAACAATAATAAATACATTTAAATAAATAATTCTTAAAAAACATATAGTGCAGTCACACAGTGGAATATTAATCAGTCTTAAAAAGGAATAAAGTACCAACACATGCTACAACATGGGCCAACATGTAATGAAACATTACGCTAAGTGAACGAAGGCAGTCACAAAAGACCACACATCACAGAATTCCATTTACATGAAATATCCAGAATAGACAAATCCACAGAGACAGAAAGTAGATTAGTGGTTGCTGGAGACTGGGAGAGGGAAAGATTAGTGAAGAGTGAGGAGAGCCAGTGGGTACAGGGTTTTATTTGGGAGTGATGAAATGTTCTAAAATCAGTGGAAATGATTACATTACACTGTGAATATACCACTAAATTTTATATTTCAGAGGATATATTTTATGATATGGAAAGTATATCTCCAATAGCCATATAAGATTGTTTTATTGCCTCTGTGATTAGTTGTTACTGTTGGACAGCATAATTAAGACTGCTGGAATGTAATGCACGGGTTCTAACCTCCCCCTCCCCCCATCTTTCATAGATCCTGACTTTAGTAGCTGTTATGGTTTAGATCATGTTTTTTCCCCTAAGGGTTCATATGTTGGAATTTGACCCATAATATAATGGCACTGGGAGGTAATGAGACCCTGAGACCTTCAGGCTTGGCAGATAATGTCTGGATCATGGGGGTACCACCCTCATGAATGGATTAATGCTGTCTTGGGAGAATGATTGAGTTCTCAGGGCTGAGAAAGGTGGGCGGGCAACTTGCCAGACAAGATTGGCAATGTGAGTCTGTGGCCAGCAACATATGGCACCATCCAATCAGATGGGAGCGTGGGCGGGACAAACAGAGGAAGTGGGGGATTCTGCTTCCTCTTTCTCTCTGGTGTGCCCCTGATCTCCCTGCTTCTGTCAGCCATGTTGGGACTCATCACCAGGGGAGTGCCAGGGGCTGGCTCCTTGCTCTTGGACTGTCCAGCCACCAAACTTGTGAGTCAAATAAACTTTCATACTTTATGAATCATCCATTATCAGGTATCTCTGTTTAGCCACACAATAATAGACCAAGGCAGTAACTGATGTCTCAAAGTTAGGTTTCTGTGAGCTCTTTTGCATTTCTAAGTCAATTTGGCTCACTGGTTTAGGAAGAAGATAGTCTTTAGGTGATAGTACTATATTCCCAGGGCTCTCTCCCATATCAGCTAGGAACTGAGAGACTATGGTAAGGGCACATTTTTAATTTAAAGACAGTCATTAGGGCCTGAGTTGGAACTCACCTGAATGCTAAAACTTGACAGTCAGAAAAATAACTCTTGATGCTGCTGTT
>NW_006159994.1:449349-452830 GCF_000334495.1 Tupaia belangeri chinensis | reverse complement strand
GCTGGTTAAGCTGAAAGACAAGACAAGATTTCTTTAGGTCAGAACCCCAAGCTCAGTGGCATCAGAATTTTCAGCCACTGAGCACACTTCCCATCTACTTTTTTGTTTTGAAAATCCTATCCTAAGAATGTGTACGAAAGGATGTCCCATTCTGGGATATGACTTAGCTGTGTGACCCTGGGCCAGTTTACTGAACCTCTCTGTGCTTATTTCTTAATTGTATAGTGTGTTCATGAATTGTTAGAAAAGGTTGCCCTCTGACTACCCAATATCCAAAAGTCAGTCTCTGCAGGGGAACAGGGTGGATACACAATCCTGTTCTCACCGCATTCTCAACACTTCGCTTGTTCCGCTGGTACTTGATAGTGCTTGGCTGGGCTGTGTCCTGGGAATATGGTAGGTTGGTGATGGTAAAGTTCAGCTGGAAGTGCTGGGAAGAGGGACTGCCGATTGGTTTTTCTGTTGATGGATGAACTGGTGGCTCCACTTCTAGAATACAAAATGAAAGTATGTAAAAATCTCATATCAAGGGAGGATTTTTTTTTAAGTCATTCTAGTCAGTTTACTTATTCCTGGTGATAATACCTAAGTCAGGTGTGTGTGTGCGTGTGTGTGCGCGCGTGTGTTATTTTAGATATGGTGTCACCATGTTAATTCTTTTGCCTCAGGCTCCTGAGTAGCTGAGACTACAGGTGAATGCCTCCACTCCCAACTTTTTAGGGTAGGTCAAGATGTGAACCTACGTGGCATGTGGCCTCAGCCTGCCAAGTAGCAGTATCAACCAGTGCATGCTACATCAGCCAGGCCCTGAGCCAGGTCTTTGTTTGATTTTTCCATTTAGTGTTTTAGGTTTTTGTCATAGGTTATGTGTGCTAGCTGGAGAGAGACAGAGAAAGAGAGAGAGAGAGAAAGTGAGAAATCACCCTCCAGAGGATATGGCCATACCACAATCCCTTCTCCGTTCTCCTCTCGGGATTTTGTGCACACATGGCTAATGTAATTTTCAAATCACTGAGTCCTAAACTCAAACCACAGTTGGCCATGTGGGAATACAGAGCCTTAACCACCATCCACGTGCTGACCTCAGAGTCAGATTTTTAAAGGCAGGCCACAGAAGACCCTCCATCCATCTGTCTACCTTGTATCCACCTATCTACTTGTCCCAATTCTTTTCCCATTAAGAATTGTAAGAGTTCAATCTGATGTGGAGAAAAGAGATCAGGTTTCTTTGCATGTGTGGTCATTGTGCATCTATCACTCACCTTCACTAAAGCCTCCTGTTGACGGTCCCACTTCTTAGTGGGTCTTCCTATCTACAGTCTTTTCTTTTTCCCAACCCATTCTCCATGTAGAACTCATGCTCACCCAGAGGGTGAGCAGAACTCTTTTGCTTTCTTTCTTAACCACCACACCACTAGCTGGTCTTTCACTTTCTTTTTATTTATTTTACTTTTTAAAAATTTTGATTTATTATCCACTTTTAATGTTTAAACATCTCTATAGCACATATTATGATATTTCAAAGTACACATGCAGTATGTGACAATCAAATCAAGGATATTACCAAATATATAATTTTCTCTCTCTCTTTTTTTTCTTTAGAGAGATTTTTGCTATAGGATGCCTGTACTCACTAGAGAGACAGACAGAAAGCACGAAATCACCTCCCAAGAGGGATGGGCATGCTGCAATCCCTTCTCCTCCATTCTCCTCTTGGGATTTTTGGCCATGCATGCACAGGCGCCTGGCATGAGTTTCAAGTCTCTGGGTCCAGGACTCAAACTGTGGTTCGACCATGTGAGAGTCCAGCGACATAACCATTATGCCATCTACTTGTCCCCAGATACATCATTTTCAACAGATAACTTTATATTGTTTTCTTTAAAATATTATTTAATTTTATCATCACTATTATTATTTTTTAACTTGCTGTAGGGCATGTGCACTCATGAGAGAAAGAGAGAGAGAGAGAGAGAGAGAGAGAGAGGGGAGAGAGAGAGAGAGAGAAAGCTGCTAGGTTCAGAACTCTAACTGCAGTCAGCCATGTGGGAGTCCAGCGGCCCAACCACCATACCACCTGCTAGCCCCCAAAACTTTATATTCTTGTGTCTGTTAAGCATTTCTTCTCTGAGCCCCACCTCTTCCAGTTATAAAACCAGCCACTACATCTTATACCTGTTACATGCACATCCGCCAATTGGTAGGTGCTGCCCAGCCAGTGGGAAGAGGCAATCAGCGTCTTATCTAGGAAAACTTGCTTCACCAGGTTGGGGTCCAGATAGGAGGAGAACAATGTCTTGACAGTGACCAACATGGAGTCCAACCTAGGGGTAGAGACCACAGGAATTCGGCAAGTCCTCAACACCAGCTGTGCGTCAAGTTACTATCTTTAAAGAGTCAAAGACCAAGGAGCAAGCAATGACTAGCTGCCTCCTCCTCCAGTCTAGAGAAGAGACCCTGATCAAAATGGAAACATTCCCAGGAATTGGAGCTAGCAGCAATAATAGTAACAATAATGACACTCATCAAGCACTTGCTATATATCAATACTCCTCAGGTGTGTCTGATTCCCTCACCATTACTTTGGTGAAAGATGCCAAAATATAATTATATAACCCTCATGTGAAAGAAGGAACTGAAGTTTGGAAATATTCAAAGCCAGCCCCATGTTCCATGGTCCTCCACTTCCCAATAATGATGTATTGGTTCCTATACCCAGACCTCGGAGACCTGAGTTCAAATCCCAACTTTGACAGTTTAGGGGATGTTCACTTCACTTCTCTGAGCTTCCATTGTTCCATCTGAACAATGGGATGATCATCATACCCACCTCACAGGGGCTGCTGTGAGAATTATGTGAGATGATCACACATGAAGTGCTCAGCAGGGAACCTGGGCCATGGTGAATATTATTCTTGGGGTGATATTTTGATTCCTGTACCAAAAATGATCCAGGAATAAAAGGAGTTGTCTTTCTCCAGTGTCCAGAAGAGGAGGTGGGTGCTCATGCTGGCCCCACTGATGTTAAATGCCCCCTTCTGATAAGATTTATGGAAGGGTGTGACTGGAATAGCTGATGGGTATGAGGGAGAATAGACACACTGTTGGGGATGTCCAGCTCAGGGACATGCCAGGAAGCCTGCTGGCCTGTCCCTCAGAGCCATAGCCACCAGTTCATCCAGTGCCTCTGACCTCCAGAACTTACGTTAGGTTGGTGACCACGCAGAAGCGGAATACATCTTGTAGCTGGCTGCCTATGTAAAGTGTGGTGACCTACAACAAAGGGAAGGGAGAGAAGGTGAGCTAGAGGGGTCATAGAGCCAATAGAAAGAACACCTTGGAACAAAGAAGATCTGAGTTCAAATCCTGTCTCTGTCCTTAATTAGCTATATGACTTCTCAGGACACAGCACCACTCTCAAAACACACACACACACACACACACACACACACAGATTATTGTCAGAGGGTACATGAGAGAG
>NW_006159994.1:427029-449240 GCF_000334495.1 Tupaia belangeri chinensis | reverse complement strand
GGAAAAGAATCCCCAGTGGGGCATGATCACGCTGCAATCCTTTTTTTTTTCCATTCCAATCCTTCCCATCAGGATTTTGGGCACACACATGCACATGCATCTGGCATGTTTTTCAAGCTGTTGGGACTAGGACTTGAATTGTGGTTGGCCATATGGGATCTAGGTCCCTTAACCTCTAGCTACAGTATTGGCCCCACACCATGCCATTTTCTGAGCCTTGGTTGGCCCATCTGAGAAAAATGGGTCCTGCCTTTGGAAAGTGGGAGAACCCAGAATACAGACGTAAAGTGAAGAGTTTAGTCAATTTTAGACAAGTGAGAGAGAAACCCAGAGCAGGAAGAGATAGGTGGGGTGAGATAGACCTCACCTTGTCCTGGATGTCCCTCAGCAGAGCAATGTACTCTGAGGATGTGGGGTCTGGGCTGCTGAGGTTCCAGTTGATGATGTGGAAATTTATCTGATACTCACTCTGGGTTGATAAATTTCGGGGTGCATAACCTGGAGCCACGAAGGGAAAAAACATACAAGTAAAGACTCCTAGAGTTTTGCCCAAAGCCAACGTGGCCCAGGGGAACCCATGCATGCTATGAGAATCAGCCATAATAAGGTGCTAGATATCACAGGGGGCCCAAATGGAAAGACCCCCAAAGAGGGAGAAAGCTTGAATTTTATGAGGAACTTTTCTTCTGAGCTGAGTTTCCCACCCTTTCTCATGGTAGATCGATAGTCCCCCCTCCCCACCAGGCCTTGGGCTGACTCTTTAGTGCGGAAAGGAAACAGAGCAGGAACAAATAATGGTCACTGTGAATCCATGGTCATCACTACCACTCACCATCGACGAAGAGGCTGTCCCTTTCCAGGGTGTAGAAGTCTAGCTGAGTGACACCATGGGTGAGCTGACTCAATTCCCAGTACAGCCGCTCTCTGTCCAGCCCAGAACCCATGGGGTCAGGGTGGTAAATGCAGATGGCATCAACACCTGTGGCTGTTCTGTCTTTCTCAGGCCTGGGAAGAGGGTATATGAGGACTCTAGAGAGGACCTGAGATAAGGACCTCAAGATAAGACTAGAAGGAAAGAGGAGCAAGGAGGAGGACAGTGGGCATACCAAGACAGGCCTGGTCACAGAAAGGGGTAGTCATTACTGGCATGTAGTCAGGAAGTGGTCTCACCTGAGGGAGGTCAGCCTGCAACCTGAGTAGAAGGGGCCAAGGATGCTCTTCTGGAACAAGGGTCCAAGCTGGGGCAGGAGAAAAAGAGGAAGAGGGTAGGTAGAAGAGCCAGGGATTAGGGGATGAGCTGGTGAGATTTATCCTATCAGAACATGCTGGGGCCAGGGTCTCACCAGGTGCTGCAGGACTCTCTCAGTGGAATTGAACATGACTGAGTCATTGCCCATGTCTGGCGAATACTGGAGGTTGGAGATGGTGAAGTTGAGTGTGAAAGTCTTCAGGTTGTGTCCCACGGCTACAAGAAGGGATGGAAAAAGATGACTACACCTGAGAGCTGGCCTGAGACTGGGTTGGAATTCTGCACTCATTATCATCTGTCTTCTCTCCCAGTGGCACCACTACCTACCACTTTGGCCATCCAACTCAGAATCTGCACATTTCTCACCTCCAAATAACATCCATTCCACTTGATGTTTCTCATATATACCCTCTCTCTCCTTCCCTATCCCAGCTCAGATCTTATCTTCTTCACCCAGACCAGAACCTCCAGCTACCTACTGAATGCCTTTGTCCAAGGGAAGTTCTTTACACTGAACACGAAAATAATCTTTCTGAAATAAAAGTCTCAGTAGGACTGCCCATGCTCTAGTACCACCCATGATTCCTTATGGCCTTCCTAAGGCCATAAGACCTTGTAAGTGTTAAGTGTCAAGCTTCTGGATTTGGCATTTGATCCCCTTCCCAATCTAGATCCTGTTGCCATTTCATCCTTATTTATTCATTGACTCTGGGTTAAGCTTCATGCAAGTCAAATTCTTTTCAATCCTCCCCAGACATTATGCTGTTCCTGCCACTGAGTCTTTGCTTATGGAACCTTCTCTTTCAGGAATATTCTTCATATCCTATTTTCCTGGATCACTCCTACTCATCCTTCAAGACTTGGTTTGGGTGAAACTCTCCAGAATGCTTGCTCCCTCCAGACTGTGCTAGATGCCTCTCCTAATAACACCCCCCATTGTGTCTTAATGGTCTGTTCATCTCACAAGACTGGGGGCTCCAAGAGGGCAAGAATCTCATTGTGATCAGGATGATCACTCTGATACTGTTTAGAATCTTCACACCTGACTTCCCAGCTCCTGTGTGACCATCCCAGCTGGTGGAGGCATATGGTTGGGAAATGTTTTTGAATGGGGCAGGGGCCCCATATACCTTTAGTGGTTTCTGGCTGCACAGGTGGTGATGAAGGAGGCAGGAATGTGGTGGCTGGCTCAGGAGCTGTGAAAAAGGTTGTCATCAGAGACAGAAAGAGTCCTCCAAATAGTGGGCAAAGCTCCCAAGTTCTTCTGGGCTCCAGTGATAGTCCAAGCCAGGACAATAATTCACAAGTGAACCATAGTAACAATGAGGAAAAGAGAGGTTGTGTGATTGGAAGGGTGAGTAAGCCTGTGAATGAATTAACTCAAGAGCATGAGTAGGTGAACAAGAGAGAGTAGATGGATGGACCAGCAAAAAAGTGAAAAGGAAAAGGATGGGCAGAAGGAATAGTTCATAAATACAGGGTCCAAGAGGAGGCAGGAAGAGTAAAATTAAGAAAATAAGTAAAAGAGATGGAAGGTGGAGGAAGGAAGGAGACAAATTGGCAGTAGAATGGGTGGGCAAAGGGATAGATGGATGAACAAATGGTCAGGTGGATGGATTGGTAGGTGGACAGGTGGATGGATGGGAGGATGGATAGATGGATGGATGGGAGGATGGATGGATGAACTGATAGCTAGATGGAGGTATAGAAAGAAGGATGAATAGAAAGGAAGGACAAGTGGGTGAATAGGCAAGAAGGGTGGAGAGATAAGTAGATGGATGGGTGGATGGATTAATGGATGGATACATGAAAAGGACAGAAGGAAGGAAGAACAAGCAGGCAAGTAGGTGGGCAGATGGATGATGGCTGAATGACTGAATGGACAGATGAATTGGTGAGTGGATAGATGTATTCACAAGTGAACCATAGACAGAAGTATGGATGGAAGGGAGGACAGGAGGAAGGACAGGCATGCAGATGGGCAGAAAGATTGATGGGCAGAAGGATGGGTGAACAGAAGAATGATGTCTGAGAGGAGGAATGACTGGAAGGATGGATAGCTGGAATGAGAGCTGAGTGGACCACAGGATAAGAGAATGAGCAATTTTTTTTTTCTTAATTTTTGCTCTAGGGCGCATATGCTTATTGGAGAGACAGAGAGAGACAGAGACAAAGCAAGGAATCACCCCCCCTCCCCCATGGGGCATGTCCATGACATAATACCTTCTTCTCCATTCTCTCTCAGGATTTTGGGAACATACACACACCTGGCATGAGTTTAAGCTGCTGGGTCTGGGATTTGAACTGTGGTCGACTACATGGGAGTCCAGTGACATAACCATTATGCCATCTGCTGGTCCCAAGAATGGGCAAATTTAAACCAGTTGAGTAGCCAACAGAGTTTGAAACTTGACAAGCCCCTGTTGAGGCTGCTGTAGATTTTGTTATCAGGAGGTCGTCATTGACCCCAAGTCCTATCCCTGTCAAGGTTGATTGTTCAAACTTATTCCAACCAAAAGGAATGGAAAATTCAGAAAGCCAATACCATGGTGGCAAGTCCAAAAGGAGGCCAAAGTGTCAGCCTTCTCAATGAGACCTGGCCACACTCAGGTGACCAGTTCGAGTTTGGGTAAAGTTCCCTTTATGAATGAAGATGAAATTTTGACCCAGGACCTATGGAGGCTGAAATGGGTAGCAGATCCAAAGACACATACTTGTAGGAGGTTCATCTGGGCCACGTTCATTATAACCTAGAAAGAAAAAAGTCACACATAAGGGGAGGTAACAAAACAGTCTTTGCCCTTGTCCATGTGGGGGCCCTTCCAGAACATCTTTCACTCTGTGAACCTAGTGAGTATTTACTCACTTTCTAAGATCTAACTTAAATGTCACAGCCATTAAAAAGAATTTTCCTTTATATCAAATGTCAGGATCTCATTGTTTTTATGGCTGAGTAGTATTCTGTAGTGTATATGTGCCACATTTTTTCAACCCATTTATCTGCCCTTGGACATTTGAGTTGATTCCATGTCTTAGCAATTGTGAATAACACTGCAATAAGCATGGATATGCAAGTGTTTTTCCTACTGAGTGTTTTCCTGTCCTTTAGGTAGATACCCAGGAGTGGAATTGCTGGGTCATGTGATAGTTTTATTGGTAGGATTAGTGAATTTTAGGCATTTGGGGAAATGAGGACTCAAGTGTTCAAATGAATCAAAGGGAAAGAATATGAGAGAGGACATCAAACAATTCACAGAAAAACAGAATTGAAGTACTAATTTGTTTTGATGACAAAAAAAAAATAATTCCCATTACTTCTTTTTGGGCCTCATGATGGCACACTGATAACTCAACTGGACTCACCCAAGGAGAAAGGTGCTGGATGTGCATCCCAAGATCTCTCTGAGCATGTCTGTTCACACCCAGAAGCTTGTGATCTGGAATGGCTAAGAATGGGAGTGTGGCATGAAGACCCTGTTTGGGGTGTTTTGTTTCGGTTTGTCTCTCTCTCTCTCAGCTATGGCTCCATAGCCCAGTGGTTAAGGGAGCCAGATCTCACATGGCCAACTATGGTTTGAATCCTGGCCCCCACAGCTTGAAAAACATTCTGGGCATGTGTGCAATGCATGCCCTAAAATCCCAACAGGATGGAGAAATGGAAAAGGGATTGCCTTGTGAGCATACCCTATAGGGGGGTGCTTTCACCCTCTCCCCTCTGTCTGTTTCTTTGTCTCTGGTGAGCACACATTCCCTCTGGCAATTAAAATAATAAATGAATAAACTTAGTGTCTTGAGTGTCTGAAGTGTAGACAGCCCTAGATGTTCAGACTGCATTCCTTCCTTCCTGGCCCAGGAGAAAAGGAGAGAAGTCTAGCCCTCCTCAAAGGTGAGATGAAGGCAAGGAGAGAAGACAGATATATTCTCCTCCCTGCCCAGTCTCCCCAAAAAAGAATCTAATATGATTTAAAGGCACACAGCAGAACATGGCTGACACTGGAACTTGGCTCCATCACTCTCAAGCTACATCCACTGGGCTAATTATTTAGCCTGTCTGAGCCTCAGTTTTTTCATCTGTAAAGTGGGATTAATCAAGGACTTGACTTGCAGGGTGAAGGAGGCAGGAGATGGTCAGCAGTGGAGCCAGAATTCACATTCCAAGTCCTCCCTCTAGAGAACCAGTGACAGGAGACCCTCTCGGGCTGCAGGGGCTGACCCAAGGGAGAGGAAGAGGGATGAAGCTCACCGTTGAGGTAGAGACTGTCTTTGTCCAGAGAGTAGGGGCCCAGTCGGGTGATGCCGTGGGTCTGCCGGCTCAGCTCATGAAATACCCGTTTGGCAGGCAGCCCTGGGGCGTGGGGGGGCTGCTGGAAGGTGCAGAGGATGTCCACCCGTGTCTGGGCACCATTCTTCACTGACCTTGGGAGAGAATGGCAGACCTTTGGAGGATGCAGGCCACCTGGCACTTCCTCCACCTTTGATCATTGCACACGCCTTAGCTCATGCTCTGCCTTATTGAACCATTTTCAGAGTCTTCACCTGGCACCCTCTCTCACCTCAGGGTCTCAGCACATCTGTCTGGAAATGTATTCCCTGTTCCCCTCTCCTATAACTTCTCAGCCATCTTTTAGGTGACTCCTCCTCCAAGAACCTTCCTGGGCTAGAACTAGTCCTCCTCTGGGATCTACAGTCCCCCAACTTTCCCTCACCACATCGCTGGTCACCCTCTGTGTAACCTTAAATTATTTGTCCTTGTTTCTTTCAGAATGTCCCCTTCGTTAAGGCAGAACATGAGCCAGTCTTCTTGTGAACCGATTGACTATTGTCATATCAAAGCCCCAACACCTAGCACATTGCCTACTCCATGCAAAACCTAGGGTTCTAAAGAATAAAAAGCGAATAGTGGTGTTTACATCCAAGTAGGTGATTATTCAGCTCTGAAAAGAAAGGAAATTCTGACACCTGCTGTGACATGGATGCATGTTGAGGGCATGACGCTCAGTGAAAAACAGTCATGGGGCCAGCAGGTGGTGTAGTGGTTAAGGTGCTGGACTCCCATGTTATGGACTGCATTTCGAGTCCAGACCCAGTGACATGAAACACACTGGGCACATGTGTGTGTTTCTAAACACCAAGAGGAGAATGGAAGAGAAGGGATTTTGGTGTGGCCATCTCCCCCAGGGGGTGTAGGGGGGGTGACTTCTTGCTCTCTGTCCCTGTGCTGCTTTCTGTTTCTTTGGTGAGTGCATGCACCCTGTAGCAAAACAATTCTCAAAAAAAAAAAAAAAAAAAAAAAGGAGAAGAAAGAAATCCGTCACAAAGGACAAATACTGTGATTCCACGTATATGAGATTTCCAAAGTAGTCAAATCTGTAAAGATCGAAAGTACAATGGCGGCTGCCAGAGGCTGGGAGAGGGATGAGAAGTTGGTGTTTCATGGGGGCACAGTTTCATTTGGGGAAGATGCAGAAGGTCTAGAAATGGATGATGGTGACAGTTAATGGAAGATGGTAACAGTTGCATGACAATGTAAAGATACTTGACACTACTGAATGTACACATAGAAATAGTTAAGATGGTCAATTTTATGAGTATCTTATCACAACCTGTTGTTTTGCTATAGAGTACATGCACTTGGCAGAAAGAGATGAGATGGGAGAATGAGAAAGTACTCCCCGGGGAGGATGGCCACACTGCAATCCCTTCTCCATTCTCTCTGGACTTTGGGCACATGTGTACATGCACCCAATGTGTTTTTTCAAGTCGCCGGGTCCAAGACTCAAACTGCATAGTCAACCATGTGGAATCCCACTGCCTCAACCACCACACCACTGACCAGGCCTCTTTACTTTACAAGGGTTATTCATCCATCTCTTCCATGAGCAAGAAAGACAGCAAGAGAGACAAAGACAGGGAGACAGCCCCCCCCCAACAAGGTTCCCGTACCATGATCCAGTTCCTGGCCCAGCCAGCCCCAAACAACGGGCACGTGTATGCCTGGCCTGTCCAGGGAGGTCTCTAGATGTGACCCCAGAACGCCCCCATGTGGGCCAGCAGCATTGTACCACTGTCTGGACCCTCTTCCTGGAACAGTTTTTTTGCCATTTGAAACACAGCTTAAAAGTCACCCCAAATAATGCTGTTCTCTCTGTCACCGTCTATTTATTTATGATCCACATCCCCTTACTCCATTCAAAACCCCTTCACTTAGATATTTATTTTTCTGCTTAGTATTTGTTCTTCATTGGATGAGGGCAGAGACAGGGTGTGTCTTGTTACTGTGGTATCTGCCACCGTAGACATCAGTTGAATAAAAATACGAATGGAGGGGGCCAGCAGCAGGTGGTGTGGTGGCTAAGGCAGTGGACTCCCACGTGGCCAACCATGGTTTGAGCCCAAATCTCAGAAGGAGAATGAAAGGAAAGGGATTGCAGAGTGGCCTCCCCTTAGGGGGTGATTTCTTATTTTCCCTCTCTCCGTCTCTGTCTCTCTCTGGTAAACGCATGCACCCTATGGCAAAAACCTTAAAAAAAAAATTAAATTGTTACAAAATAATGAAAGCAAAGGAAGAAAAAAAATAGCTCACCCCAGCCAATGTGGCCTTCCTCACAGTTAGAACTCCCAAGTCCTTCTGTGGTGGATGGCAGGCAGGGAAGGGGATAGGATATGTGTTTGTGTAGGGGGATGTTTCTCACCTTAGTGCCGTGACCCTGCAGCCTGCATAGCGGGCACCCAGGCTGCTCCTCTGGAACAAAGGACTGAGCTGCAGAGGGGGAAGGAAGTCAGTTGGTTAGAGGCAGGCCTCAGCCCTAGGGCAGATATGAAGGGTTGGGAGGGGGACATGGACATCTTACCAGGTGCTGCATGACAGTGTCTGTGATGTTGAATTTGAGGGAGCCACGGTGACCCATGTCCGTGGAGTAGCGCAGGTTGTTGATGGTGAAGTTCAGTGTGAATGGCTCCTTGCTGACATCCCCAGCTATAGCAGAGAGAGCGAGAACGAGAGTGAGTGAACCTGCAGGAACATAGTGGATGGGTGAGGGGAGTGTTTGTTTTACCCCCTCAGTTTATCGTTTAACTGTACTAAAGGCAAGTATGTAGGAGAATTAAACTAAGAACCATATGAGAGTCAGAATGTGGTAGGAGAACATAGCTGTGTCTTAGCCCTTCTCACCCTGGGCTGGGACTCTACCAGGATGGAGGCAAGAGAGAAGGGATGACTTGAGGGCCCTTCCAGATGGCTCCCTCGCAGAAGAGAAGAAGTGAAGGAGCACAGCTGCTCTGCAACCCCAAAGTGGGAATGGGACCCAGGAATTCAGTGCTGGGAATACTCACTGGTGGCATTTGAGGCTGCAGATCCATAGGTGTAACCTGTGGACAGAAGTACAGTGCAGTTGAGTGAGAGTTTGGGTGAGTAAAAAGGATTAAGGGAAAGGGAGGATGGGGGGGGGCTTTTTTTGAGGAAAAAAACAGAGAGGAAGAGGCAGTAGAGGGATGGTTTTAGGGAGAAAGCAACCAGGTAATGAGATTGAAGGTGGTTGTATCCAGTCATTGTCTCCATGATGGTTTTTCTTTTCTTGCCTTTTGTGTGTGTGTGTGTGTGTGTGTGTGTGTGTGTGTGTGCTAGAGAGCACATGCACTTTCCAGAAAGAGAAACAGAGAGAGGGGGAGAGGAGAAAGCAATCCTCCCCTCATGGGGAATGGTCATGCCATAATCATAGCTCACTCTAGAGAGATGGAAGCTTTGCTCAGAGTCTTGGAAAACATGGAAAGACTCCGACTGGGAATGAGAGTGTGATTGTAACATGGTCCCTCACCATTGACATAGAGACTGTCTCTGTCCAGAAGGAAGGGGCCCAACCGGGTAATGCCATAGGTGTCATGGTTCAACTCCCAGTACAGCAGCTCTCGGTCCATTTCACGGCCCGTGGGGTCAGGATGGATGGTGCAGATGAGGTCCACTCTGGTGGCTGCCCCATCCTTCTCCTGCCTGGAGAGGAAGGACATGAGGACATGGGTTCCTGAGGAGGCGTCCTGAATATTCTGGGTGTGGAAAGCAAGAGAGCGGAAGGGAAAAGGCCAAGAGGATGCTAACTGAAGTCTAGAGAAACTGTCCTATCATTCTAGGGGGAGAGAACATTTTATTTTATTTCAATTTTTTAAAAACTTACATTTAATCATTTACATTTAATTTACAGTGTACCACATGGCTTTTCTCGTCATGAATTCAGTGCATATTAGTCAAGACAAAGACATTACCCTACACATGATCATGAGTAGGCAACTTTTCATTTTTGTGGCATTACATGCATTGTTTGTCTTTATCAGATTCACTTCCTCTTACCCCCTACTTCCCACCCTCTATTACCCTCCCATTCTGTCTCTAGTATCTGCCGTTGCCCTCCCGGCTATTATACCTTCCAGTCTGTCAGTTTCTACTGTAGAGTGAAGACATTAGGGATATATTGCAGAAAATAATTTAAATAGAATTTGTGACAGGAGGCTAGGAGATGGGGGAGGGTGAGGGAGGGAATCAAGGGACACAAAAATGGAAAATTATCTGTTGATGATCGTGTCTATGGTAACATCTTTGATTGAACCAATATACAGTGTATTCTTGATGGGAAAATTCATTTGTTATTCTGTAATGATACACAGTGATTGAATGTAAAATAAGTAAATAGAAGGGAAAAAAAAGAATTTGCAGACAGGATGGTAGTTGTCCCACTTCTAAGAGGAGCATCTTTATTTGAACAACAATTTTAGGCATATACTAGGAGTGGAATTGCCAGCCAGATGATAACTCTATGTTTAATCGTTTGAGTAACTTCCAGATTATTTTCCAAAATGGCACCATTTTACAGTGCCACCTAATATATAAGAGGGTTTTAGTTTCTCTACATCTTTGCCAACACTGGATATATTTCAAGTTTTTATTACAGCAGTCCTAATGGGTGTAAAATAGAACCTCAGCGTGGCTTTGCCTATACATTCTTGCATATTATAGCCAGAGGACACATGCACTCACAGAAAGAAAGAAAGAGAGAGAGAGACAGACAGACAGAGGAAAAGAGAGAAAGCACCCTCCGATGGGGTGTGGTCATACCACTGTCTCTTCATTTCTTCATCCCGTTGGGATTTGGGGCATACATACACATGTGGTTTTTCAAGCTGCCAAGGCCAAGACTTGAACCATGGTTGTCCACGTGGGACCCATCTCCCTTAACCATTAGGCCATGAAGCTAACCCTATTTACATTTAAAAATAATGATTCCTATTACAATTTCTAATGTACATGTAATAGTTGTACATCCAGTGATTAAATATACAAGATAAATTTTAAAAGTTTTAAAAAAGAAAAAAAAATCCCCAAAGTAATACAGTGTATAATGATCAAATCAGGACAATAAACATATCCTCCATCTCCATATTTATCATTAGTTTGTGTTGTACATATTTGAAAGGAGAAAAATGAGAGGGGGTTGCCTGCGAAAGGGTATGGATGGGCTTTTTCTTTGAAAGGCGATGAAAATATTCTAAAATAATTTATGGGGCTAGCTGCACAATTCTGTGATTATACTAAAAATCTTTGAATTGTAAACTGAATAGTAAAGTGAGTTAATGTGATGGTATGTGAATTCTATCTCAGTAAAGCTGTTATGATGATGAATGAATGAATACATAAACAATCAATAACGTGAAAATAAAGCACTATATCATCTGGATTCTACAAACTAACCACAGTTCCTCATCTCTAAACTTCCCAGTGCTCACGTATTTGCAGAAAGAAGGCTTGAAAATATCAGGTGGTACCAGAAGTCAGCAATGCCTGAGGCCCTATCACCACCACCTCCAGTGGATGATACATGAGGGTCTATGAGACCCAGTGGATCACTCCATCTGAGATTCTCACCTGAGTGAGGCCAGTCTGCAGCCAGTGTAGAAGGGGCCAATGCTGGTCTTATTGAGCAAGGGCCCAAGCTGGTGGGAAAAGAGAAGTGAGTGAGAAGGTTAAATGGGCTGAGGGACTGTGAAGAGGTATAAAGTGTGGGGCTGGTGCTCACCCGGCGCTGTAGGGCTCTCTCAGTGGAGTTGAACTTCAAGGAACCTGGGTGCCCCATGTCTTCTGTGTAGAGCATGTTGGTGATGGTGAAGTTGAGGGTGAAGGGTACCAGGGTAGGACCAGTGGCTGCAGTGTTGAAGAAAGCGACAGATGTCTAAGTTGGGCCATGGTAATGACCAAGGTTGTCTCTAGTCCTAACTGTGGGGCACCAGCTAAGAACGAAGTACAACCATGGGACCATTGGAATTGAAGCAGGGAACATTCTGGAATTCCTAAGACATCAAGACCACTTAGTTTGTCATTCAGTGAGCATTTATTGAGTGTGAGGTTTTGTTGTGGGCTCTGTGGAACTGACAATGAATAGGGGATATTCTGCCAATGTTGTGTCCAAGGAATTGACCAGACCATTACACTGCAGGGGAAGTATGGGGGCAGAGGAAGATGTGAAAATCCAGGAGGATCACCCAGTCCCTGACTGAGAAAAGCTTCTTAGAAGAAGCATCAATTAAAGCATGACCAAAAGCATGAGAAAGAGGCTAACAAGAGCTGAGCATGTGGAAGAGTGCTCCAGGCAGGTGGAACAGCCCAACAAATGCTTGGTGGGAGAACAGAGCTTGGTACAGCCAAAGAACTTGAAGGTCTTTCACTGTAGACAGAGGGAAATGCAGAGGTGAGAATGGAAGGTGCCTTAGAGCCCAGAAAGGGGAGGTAGAGACTGTATAGCACCCAAACATGGACATGACTTGTAGATCAGATGGAATTATCCCAAGATTTCCAACAAGACAAGAATTGCATGGACATATAGACACTGTGTGTACATTGGGAGAGATGCCATAGTTGCTGTGAGGTTGGTAGGAAGAGAGCAGTGGAGACTACTGCAGTCATCCTAGCAAACGATGCTGCTGACCCGAATAAAGGTTGAACAGTGCAGATTCAGAAAAAGGAAGTGCTTGAGAGGTATCCCAAAGGAAAAAGGGTGACATTTGCTGATCGATGGTTGTGGGAGGTGAACTAGAAGAAGGGTTAAGGTTGTTGCTCTGCCGCTACCCTTGGTAATGAGGGAAGGAATAGGATTAGGGATGGTGATGATCTCATGGGCAGAGAAAAAGGGACCTAAGTGCTGTCCATACAGTGAGTGGGCCAAGAGTCAGGAGCTGCTGTGTGATATGGGCAGGATTGGACTCAGGATCTGGACTCTGGGAAGCTAGGTGGGATCTATGGAAGTGGTAGAGTTTCTTGGGGAAGGTGAGGGAGGAAGGGCAGAAGAGTGCAAATGCTTTTGTAGCCATCATGTTGGTTCCAATAAGAGCCTGTGGCCCTTCCTACCTGTGACTTTAGTTGAGGGTGATGGCACAAGAGAGGAAGTTGTGAAGGAAGTGGTGGTCACAGCTTCTGAGGAAAAAGAAACCAAACCAAGACTAAAAACCCAATGTGTGTTATAGAGAATGGCAGCAACAGCAGTGGCTCTAATTGTAAAATGTGTGCTTCTTACTATGCCCCATTCAGCCTCATCCTTAGGAACAGTGAAGAGGTGCCCCTGCCACCCCTAATTCAGTCCACATTTCTGTGCACCTCCTTTGGACTCTTCCATTCAAAAGGTGAGAAACAGGAAGAAGAGTTGGCTGGTTGAGCAGCCTGTGTTTTTCAGAGGAAGGGAGATGGTTACAAACACAATGAGGTCTGTAATACTTACTACTGGGGATGGTACTTGAGGCCGGATGGGTGTAACCTGTAAAGACATGGAGAGATGATGAGGAAGAGAGAAAAGAGGGAAAATCATTGAAGGAATAACTTGGGCTATTGGAGAGATGGTCTGTAGTCAGTTGGACCATCAAAGTTATCATTCATTAGGAGGAAGACAGAACCCACACCTTGCAAGAATCAAAGTCCACCCTCTAACCCCAGAGAGGCAAAGGCTTTACTCAAAGCATCCTGATATGAGGCCCAGGTGGAAGTCTGAACTAGGTGAGACCATCCACTGAGGAGGAGGAGACCCACACAGCAGCTTTGCCATCCATATAGACATTCACAGAAGAAGCTTGGATGAAAGCACCCCAAGTGCTTGGGCTGGGGACTCTACAATCCTGGAGATGTCAGAGAAAAGGGGCATTTGGGGGTGTAAGCTCTGTGCATTCAAAGACAGGTTGTTTAAAGTGGGGATGGAGGCAGTGGGTTCATGGCCCCTTCTGTTCCTCAGAGCTAAGACTCGGATGGAGGCACTTTACAAGGGTGTAAAGACTTCTGCAGTTTCAGAATACTCACTGCTGGAAGTGGTGGCTTGGGTCTGGTGGGTATAACTTGCATGGGCAGAGAGAGAGAGGCTAAGGAGGGAGTGGGATGGGGAACAGAGAAGAACATAGAGGACTTGCTGAGCCACGGTAAAGAATAGGAGCCCCTCACCATTCACATAGAGACTGTCCTGATCCAGTGTGTAGGGACCCAGCAGGGTGATGCCGTGGGTCAGCTGGCTCAGCTCCCAGTACAGCCATTCTCTGTCCAGCTCATGGCCTGTGGGGTCAGGGTGGTGGGTGCAGACAGCATCCACTCCTGTGGCTGCCCCATTTTTCTTGGGCCTGAGGAGGACAGGTGAGAGGAATGACAATAAATAGATTGTCTAGAGAGAGGTCTTGACATTCCTGGGGTCAGCACAGGATGGGATGAGAGAAAACGAGAAGCCTGGTGGAGAGGTGAGAAGCCACACTTAGATTCTCCAAGTGCACCAATTTCTAGCCAGTATGAGACTGTGAGCAGAGCCATGGGTACGAGATTTCTTATTAAATTGCAAGACGGAACCTGCATCATCATGGCATGGAAATAGGGGAGCTCACACTTGAGACAGGTGAGCAACTGGAATTAGGGGTTGAAACAAGTGGAGAAAGGCATGTCTGTTTGAACGGACTCCTGGGGATTCAATTATTTCTTTTATTTTGTAACCAAAACTTTAATCCCAAGGATTCTCACAAAACATATTACAAATGACACCACAATAAATAAATAAATAAATAAATAAATAAATAAATAAATAAATAAAATAAAAACTTGCACAGTAACTCAAAGTTTAGCTTTACAATGTATCCTTAATTTAATACCTAAAGGAAATGCCTTCATTGGTAAAAGGAAGATAGAAAGGGAACTTGGAAGGGATGGTCAGGGTTGGAAACCAATACTGCTGATGGACTCTGCAGAATCTGGGGACAGCTGATGGGGAGATAGTAGGACCAAGAGACATCTTGGTCTTAAATTCCACTCTGTTGAGGACATTCACAGGGTGGGCAGGAAGGAGGCCAACCAAACTCCTGGAAAATCTAGGGCAGCCCTGGCCTGCTATTCTAAAGTCTCACCTGAGTGAAGTTAATCTGCAGCCATTGTACAAGGAGCCAATGCTGCTGTTCTTGAACAAAGGTCTGAGCTGTGGAGAGGAGAGAAGCAGAAGAGTAGGTTCTTTGAAAAGTAGACTAAGGTGGTGATGGTGGGTGAGGCAGTCATTGGTGGGCGGAGCCAGCACCAGTGAGTGCGGCTGCATCAATGAGTGAAGTAGGAGTGATGAGGGGGTTGGCACCAGCAGAAGAGGCTGAGGCTAGGTGGGCGGGGCCGGCACCAGTGGGCGGGACAGGAGTGAGGTGGGTGTGGCTCTCACCAAGCCCTGCAAGAACTTCTCAGTGATGTTGAACTTCCCGGAGCCCGGAGACTCCATGTCCTCCGTGAAGCGCAGGTTGGTGATGGTGAAGTTGAGGGTGAATAGCACCAGGGGTGGTCTTGTGGCTGCAGCAGGGTAGGGAGATGATTGACCATGCTGAATCAGGCTTGAGGTGGACATAGGGGGCACCGTTTCCCTCAAGACCATAGCAATGGCTGAAAGTTCTTGGACCCTACGGCCAGGATCACCAGTTTGGAGGTGAGGAGGAATGTATTTGGATGCTACAAAACTTTGAAGGAGACAATTTACAGTCTACCACTCTGATTAACTTCCTTAAGATTGTTTAATGACTTTACTCCACCCCTTCTAGGTCTAGCAATTAGTGGTCATTTCTCTGTGCCCAGCCAACAACATAGAGGTGATTGACAGCTCAGTCTTATTGACATTTCAGTCTGTGCCCCTGACTCCTTCCTCCCTGACAGCTGGGGATGTGGACAGGGACAGGCTGATTCCTTCCCTGTTTTGGGGTTCAGTGAGGAGAGCACTGAGTACTCACTGCTGGAGATGATGTCTGAAGTCTGGTGGGTGTAACCTGCAGAAAGAGAGAGAGAGAAAGTGCTGGATTGGAAGAGGATTCAAGGAAGCAGGGAAGGGGAGGATGCAAGCTCTGCCACACAGCAAAGCGCAGATGGCCAGTGCTCACCATTGACATAGAGACTGTCCTGGTCCAGGGTGTAGGGGCCCAGCCAGGTGACACTGTGGGTCAGCTGGCTCAGCTCCCAGTACAGCCACTCTCTGTCCAGCTCATGACCCATGGGATCAGGGCGGTGGGTGCAGACAGCGTCTACTCCTGTGGCTGTCCCATCCTTCTCAGGCCTGAGGAGAGTGGTTATGAGAATGCCATTAGATGAACTGACCAAGGAGGGGGGTCCTGAGATTGCTGGGGCTCCTGACAGAGTTAGGAAGGAGCCTGAGAAAATGAGCAGCTAGACAGAGGGGTGAGAAGTCAGACTTAGGTTCTCTGAGTGCACCAACAATTGGCCAGTCTACCCCTTAGGAAAAGCTGGCGTGTAGGAGATAGTTATGAAATAGCAAGCTGAAATTTGCATCCTCTCTGCACAAAGAGAGCTCCAATTAGAAACAGGAGAAGGGACCAGCTGGTAGCATGGTGGTTAAGGGGCTGGACACTCCCACATGGCTAGCCTTGGTTCGAATCCCGACCTGGTGGCTTGCTTTCTCACTCCCCCCAATGTGTGTCTCTCTCTGTCAAATTAAAAATAAATGAATAAATAAAAGTTAAATACTTCTTTTAAAGAAAAAGCAGGCGAAGAGCTAGAAATTGGGATAATTCCAGGAGAGAAGGCACATTTGTCTTAAGAGATATCCTGGGCACATGTAAAACCTAAGGGGACCAGCAGTTGGTGTAATGGTTATGTCGCTGAACTCCCATGTAGTCGACTGTGATTTGAGTCCTGGACCCGGTGGCTTAAACTTGTGCCGGGCACATGCGCTTGTGTGCCCAAGATCCTGAGAGGAGAATGGAGGAGAAGGGATTGTGGCATGGCCATCTCCCCCGGGGATGGGGGTGTGTGTGATTCCTTGCTTTCTGTCTCTCTGTCTCTCTCTGTCTTTCTGGCCAGCACACACACCTTATAGCAAAAACCTCTCAAAAAAAAAATTAGAAAAACAAACAAACTAACTAAGGAAATGCCCTTCTTGTTCAAAGGGACTGAAGGAAGAAGGGAATTCAGGAGGGTTGATCAGGGTAGGGGCCTAGTGCTGAACTGGGCTCTGCAGAACTTGAGGATCAGTGGGTAGAGGGATGTTAAGATTGGGAGACACTGTGATCCTAGATCCAGTGCCTCCTGAATCCAACAACTGCTGTAAAAATCCAGAGAGAAGACTGTAGGGAAGCAAACCAAACTTCTAAGGGCTGGATGCCCTGCCCGGGCATTTTGAAATCTCACCTGAGCATGGTCAATCTGCAGCCAGAGTACAGGGGGCCAACACTGGTGTTCTGGAACAAGGGCTCAAGCTAGCAGAGAGGGAAATGTGGGAGAACAGATGGTCTCAGAGGCAGAACAATGTACTTATCATTGGGTGAAGCTCTCACCACTAGGCAAGGGAGCTGGCACCAGTGGCCAGGGCAGGAGTGAGGTAGGCAGAGCTCTCACCAGGCCCTGCAGGAATTTTTCAGTGATATTGAACTTCCAGGAGCCCAGAGGCTGCATGTCTTCTGTGAAGTGCAGGTTGGTGATGGTGAAGTTGAGGGTGAATGGTACCAGGGGTGATCCCGTTGCTGCATTTGGGTAGGGAGAGGAGAGGACACACTGAGTCAGGCTTGGGAGAAGATAGGGACAGCAGAACCAGGTAGTAGACCTTACACTAGGATTAGCACTGCAGACCAGTGCAATGGCTGAGGGACCTTGGGGACTAACGTCAGATTCACCAGTTCTGAGGTTGGACCATCACAATCTACTCATGAGCCAGGGAACTGTTTGGAAGTTACAAATCTTTGAAGACAGTTTACAGTCTATCATTCTGATTTATTTCCATGGAATCACTCAACTGTTTTCCTCCATTGATCCACCACTATCATTTAATGGTCATTTCTCTGTGCCCAGATCACATGGAGGCAATTCATTTCCCTCTTTCTTCCCTGACATCTGGAGCCATGGGCAGACACCTGTTGCTTCCTTCCCTGGGGTGAGCAGGGGAGGCTCTTGGGAGCCTCTGAGTACTCACTGCTAGGGGTGGTTTCTGAAGTCCGGTGGGTGTAACCTGCATGGAGGGAGGAAAAGAGACGGAGGAGGTGCTGGGAGTTGGAGAAGGAATCGAGGAGGCAGGGAAAGGGATGATGCAGTTTGACAGCTGAGCAAAGCACAGGTGGTCACTGCTCACCATTGACATAGAGACTGTCCTGGTCCAGGGTGTAGGGGCCCAGCCTGGAGACGCTGTGGGTCAGCTGGCTCAGCTCCCAGTACAGCCACTCCCTGTCCAGCTCACGCCCCATGGGATCAGGGCGGTAGGTGCAGACAGCGTTCACTCCTGTGGCTGCCCCATCCTTCTCAGGCCTGAGGAAGGAAAGTGAGGGGAATGACAGCAATTTGATTCCCTAGGGAGGGGTTCTGAGATTCCTGCAGGCAGCACAGGAAGTGATCACAAGAAATGAGAAGATTGAAACGTCGGTGAGAATCCAGACTTAGCCTCTGAGTGCACCAGCTGCTGGTTGGTCTAGGACTACCAGCAGGGTTGGTGGCCAAGAGAAATACTCAGTTGTGAAGTCAAAACCTGCCTCCTCGTGGTTGGGGACAGAAAAGCTCATATTTGAGAGAGGTGAGGAGGTGGAATTGAAAATGAAAGCCAAGTTAAAGGGCATGTTTGGTTTGAGATAAAGCACAGGGACCGAATTAAAGCCTAGAAGGACATGACCTTCTTGTTCCAAGGAGGAAGTGAAGGAAGGAATTCAGAGTGGATCCCTAGAATAGAGATCTAGTTATTATGAACCCTGAAGACTTTGAGAATGGCGGTGGTGGCGGTGCAGGGAGACAGATAAGATGTCTTGAATGTAGAGACAGTGTCCTCTAAACTTAGACAGTGTCCTCTAAACTTCTTCTCTGCTAGGATATCTTACAGGTCAGGCAGTCGGTCAAACTTCTCAGACCTGGGAGCCCCTGGGGGTCCCCTGCCCAGGTAGTCCAAGGTCTCACCTGAGCACGGTCAGTCTGCAGCCCGAGTACAGGGGACCGACACTGGTGTTCTTGAACAAGGGCCCAAGCTGTGGAGAGAGAGGGAGGAGAGCAGGTGGTCTGAGAGGGAGGGCAGGGCCATCTTTGGTTGGTGGAATGGTCATCAGGGTGAGCAGGAGTGGGACTGGCAGGAGTAGAGTGAGGAGGGTGGTTACAGCAGTGGGCTGTGCAGGGGTGAGGTGGAGGGTGTGGCTCTCACCAGGCCCTGCAGGACCTTCTCTGTGATGTTGAACTTCCAGGATCCTGGAGGCTGCATGTCCTCCTTGAAGCGCAGGTTGGTGATGGTGAAGTTGAGGGTGAACGGCACCAGGGGTGATGCTGTGGCTGCAGGACCAGAAATGACAGCACTGAGTCAGGGCTGCTAGAAATACAGGCCAGTCAGGGGCTAGGGCGATAGGCCTGAGCAAGCAACCATCGCCATGGCTGAGGGCCCTTGGGACCTAATGGCAAGATCAGTTTGGACATTCGAGCAGTACATGTCGCAGGTGAAGGGGGAAAGTATTTGTGTACCTCAAGTGTTGGAGGAGACAGTTTACAATCTACTATTCTGATTTATTTCCACTGCGGTGTGCAGCTACTTCGCTCTGATCATCTACCCAGCTATTGTCCAGGGTCCCAGCTGTGTGTGCAGTGCCCCACACTCAGGGGATTCCCAGCCTGCACCACTGACTCCTTCCTCTCTGACAACTGGGGGTGTGGGCAGAGAACTGTTACCTTCTTCCCTGGTTTAGGGGTGAAAGGGCTCTGGGAGCCACTGAGTACTCACTGCTGGGGGTGGTTCCTGAAGTCTTGTGGGTGTAACCTGCAGGGACGGGGAGAGAAAGAGAGAGGTGCTAGGAAGTTGGGAAGGCATCAAGGAAGGAGGGAAGAGGAGGATGCAAGTTCTGCAACTCAGCAAAGCAGAGGGAGGCTGCTCACCATTGACATAGAGACTGTCCTGGTCCAGGGTGTAGGGACCCAGCCAGGTGACGCTGTGGGTCAGCTGGCTCAGTTCCCAGTACAGCTGTTCCCTGTCCAGCTCATGCCCGGTGGGGTCAGGGCGGTGGGTGCAGACAGCGTCCACTCCTGTGGCTGTCCCATCCTTCTCAGACCTGGGGAGTGTGGATAAGGGAATGCCATTAGATGGATTGGCTGGTCAGGGGTCCTAACATTCCTGGGGACCAAACAGGAAGGGGCCCCGGGAAATGAGATGCTCGAGAGAGAAGTGAGAAGCCAGCCACAGATTCTCTGAGTGCACCAACTTCCAACCAGTATCAGCTGTGTCATAGAAACCGGAATTCTTTTAAATTGCAAGTTCAAAACCTGCATCCTCACAAGGAGTGAAGTGCCCTCATACCTGAGACTGTGAAGAGTTGGAATTTGGGATAAAGAGAGTGGAGAAGGCACATTACTTGGAAGAATTCCTGGGGGCACAATGTAAAACCTGAAGCAAATGCCCTTCTTGTGGGGAGGGAGGGAGGGAGGAAAGGGAATATTCAGAAGAGATAACCAGGGAAGGAGCTCTTGCCTACTGATGGGTTATGGAACATCTGGAAAGATGGGGGGGGCGGTGGTTAGATTAAGAGGCACGTGAGTCTTGAAGCCGCACTCCTAAATACCACCTCTGCAGAGACACCCACAGGGGAGTGGGAAGGGAGCTGACCGAAGTCTTGAATCTGGGAGCTCTAAAGGCAGTCCTCCAGGAGATTCCTGTCTCACCTGAGCAAGGTCAGCCTGCAGCCAGAGAACAGGGCACCAACACTCGTGTTCTTGAACAAGGGACTGAGCTGTGGTGGAGAGAAAGGAAGGAGAGTTCCCTGAGAGGCAGGCAAGGTGGTGATTGGTGGGTGAGGCAGTCAACAGTGGGAGGGACTGGCACCAGTGGGAGGGGTTTGCATTAATGATTGGAGCTGACATAGGGAAGTGGGCAGGGCTGACATCGTGGACAGGGATTTCATTAATGATTGGAGCTGAGAGGGGAAGTGGGCGGAGGTGACACCAGTAGGCAGGGATTTCGTTAATGATTGGAACAGAGGGAAGTGGGCAGGACTTGCATCAGAAGATGAGGTAGAGGAGGGTGGGAGATGGGAGAGAATATGATAAGACATTAAGGAAAAAATAGAGAGGCAAGACATTTATGGGCCACTGAAATGAATTATTATCTGTTAATGATAATCTGTATAGTATCCACAACTGGACTGGTGTAAAGTGTATTCATGTTGGGGAAATTCATTTTATAAGCTAAGTGAGATATAGTGATTGAATGTATAAAAGAAATTAAAATAAATTTTTATTTTTAAAGATTGACTTAATTTAAAAAGCTAATAAAATAAAATTGATAAAATAAAAAAAAAAGGAAGATGAGGTAGAGGTTAGAGGTTAGGAGGGTGGGGCCTGCACCAGTTGGCTGGCTGGAGTGAAGTGGGCAGGGCTCTCACCAAGTCCTGCAGAAACTTCTCAGTGATGTTGAACTTCCAAGAGCCTGGAGTCTCCATGTCCTCCGTGAAACGCAGATTCGTGATGGTGAAGTTGAGGGTGAATGGCACCCGCGGTGGTCCTGTGGGTCCTGTGGCTACAGAAGAGGATAGACAGGCCTGGGATGAATACAGGACCAGGCAGGATCTGATGCTCAGCTTAATACTAAGAACCATCTCCTTCCAGACCATAGAAATAACCAAGGGTCTTTGGGGCCTACGGAGAGGATCCCCAGCTTTGAGGAGAGACCAACACATCCTGCAGGTGAAGCAATAAATAACAGCTCTCAAGGAGGCAATTTACATCCTCTTCTGATGTATTTTCATTGAATTTATCACCGACTTTCTTCCGTTTACCTATCGCTAACTTTTACTGGTCATTTCTTTGTGCCCAGCCAACAACACAAGTGATTCCCAACGGAATCTTTTCTTTTTTTTAAGAATTCTTTTCTTTCTTTTTCTTTAACTTTCTTTCTTTCTCTCTCTCTTTCTTCATTTCAATTTGAAGAGAGAGGGACAAGGCAAGAGAGGAAGAGAGGGAAAATGAGAAAGTAGGTCGCCAGGTCCAGGACTTGAACTGTGCTTGGCCGTATGGGAGCCCTGTGCTCTAAACTGCCATGCCACCTGCCAGCTCCCCCAACAGAATCTTATTGCAGTGACACTTCAGTCTGTGCCCCCAACACTTTTCTCCCTGTCAGTTAGGGATATAGATAGGGGTTTGTTGCTTCTGTCCCTAGTTTAGGGGATGAGGAGACTTCTGGAAGACACTGAGTACTCACTGCTGGGAGTGGTAACTGAAGTCTGGTGTGTAAAGAGGGAGAGAGATGCTGAGAGCTGCAGAAGGAACAAGGGGCAGGGAAGAGGGTATGAAGCCTGATGGTCATCGCTCACCATTGACATAGAGACTGTCCTGGTCCAGGGTGTAGGGACCCAGCCGGGAGACACTGTAGGTCAGCTGGTTCAGCTCCCAGTACAGCCGCTCTCTGTCCAGCTCAGGACCCATGGGGTCAGGGCGGTAGGTGCAGACAGCATCCACTCCTGTTGCTTCCCCATCTTTCTCAGG
>NW_006159994.1:426303-426637 GCF_000334495.1 Tupaia belangeri chinensis | reverse complement strand
CTCTGGACTTCAATGTACTCGACTGCTGTTTAAGTTTCAGACCCAGTGAGTGAAAATTCATGCTGGGCGTGTGTGCATGAATGCCCAGAATGCGAAGAGTCAGATAAAGGAGAAGGGACTGTTTCTGTTTCTGTCTCTGTTTCTCCAGCAAGCGCACATGGCCTATAGCAAAAATCTCTCCAAAAATAAAGAAAAGAAAAAGAGAGAGAATTTAAAAACAGAAGGAAATGTTCTTCGTCAAAAGGAGGGAGTGAAGGAAGGAATTCGGAAGGGACCACTTGGGTAGGGATTCAGTGTTGCTGACGGTCTCAGGAGAATTTGAGGACAGCTGGGG
>NW_006159994.1:425411-425879 GCF_000334495.1 Tupaia belangeri chinensis | reverse complement strand
GCGTCATCTCCTCCCTGAAGCGCAGGTTGTTGATGGTGAAGTTGAGAGTGAAGGGCACCAGGGGTGACACTGTGGCTGCAGCAGGGTAGGGGTGGAGAGGCCACTTTGTGTTAGGCTTGGGATAATTACAGGGGTGAGGCCAAGGTCTCAGTACAGGGCTTACCCCACTTTAGACCACTCAATGACTAAAAGAAGCTCTGTGGCACCCATTGACAAGAGCACCATTTCTGAAGTGAGACCAACATTAGGAGCTAATAAGATCACAAGGGTTCTGCTTCATGAATGTATTCATGCCGTTTTCATGTTAGTTATTGCAGGAGTGGGTTCTTTTTTAAAGAAGTATTTTATTTAACTTTATTTACCCATTTATTTATTTATTTATTTTAATGTGACCCGAGTGGAGAGTGAGAGTGAAAGAGAGAGAGTGAGAAAGGAAGTCACCAGTTATGGGATAGAACCATGGGCAGC
>NW_006159994.1:424693-425315 GCF_000334495.1 Tupaia belangeri chinensis | reverse complement strand
TTTTCTTGCCCATGAAATCTCTTCTCCCTGCCCCTTCCACCTTAGACTGACACAGCAAGATGGCCCTCACCCAATGGGGAGCCCTTGACATTGGCCTGCTCAGCCTCCAGAAGGGGAAGAAATAAATCTCTGTCCTTTAGTCATTACCCAGTCTTAGGTGCTCTTTTATAGCGGCACAAACAGACTAAAACCAAGGGTTTGGGAATGATTTGGAAATCTGGAGCCATCTATAGGTTTCAGAAACAGAACTCCTAGGATGCCGAGTTCTGGAGGAAGGACTGATACTCGAGGGATTCTCAGGGAACTGGAAGAACACTTGGGCTCCTTTGAGAGGTGGTACATGTGCCGCCCTTTCTCCTGCCTCCTATAATGCGAGCCCCCCAAACCTCTATGTGCATCTTCAGAAAGGAGAGTTCCTACCTGTGGGATGGGAGGAGCTTGGCATCTCTGCAGAAATAGTGGCCACCAGGGAAGCTGGGGAGGAGAAGAAAACAAAAAAACGTACTGACTGGAGTGTGGGCACATCACCTTAGAGATACCAGGGCCGAGAGTACATGCCTGGTTGTTTTAAGGTGGGGTCCCTGCTCACTGGGGGCTGGGGTGGGAGTGTGAAGTGGAGGCA
>NW_006159994.1:383236-420742 GCF_000334495.1 Tupaia belangeri chinensis | reverse complement strand
AGTGACTGAAAATTCATGCTGGGCGTGTGCGTGAATGCCCAGAATCCCAAGAGTCAGATCAAGGAGAAGGGACTGTTTCTGTTTCTGTCTCTGTTTCTCCAGTAAGCGCACATGGCCTATAGCAAAAAATCTCTCCAAAAATAAAGAAGGGAAAAAGAGAGAGAATTTAAAAACAGAAGGAAATATTCTTCTTCGTCTAAAGGAGGGAGTGAAGGAAGGAATTCGGAAGGGACCACTTGGGTAGGGATTCAGTGTTGCTGACGGTCTCAGGAGAATTTGAGGACAGCTGGGGGATAGATGTGAGGATAAGATAGGATACGATGCCCACGGTCCCCTCAACGCCATCTCTGCTGAGAACATTCACAGAGAGAGCCGGCAGGGAGTCTGCCATATTGCTCAGACCTGGGAACCCTTGCAGTCCACTCCCCAGGCAGTCCAAGGTCTCACCTGAGCAAGGTCAGTCTGCAGCCCGAGTACAGGGGGCCGACACTGGTGTTCTTGAACAAGGGCCCAAGCTGTGGAGAGAGAGAGAGGAGAGCAGAGGTTGTGAGAGGCAGGGCAGGGTCATGTTTGGTTGGTGGGATGGTCGTCAAGGTGAGCAGGAGTGGGACTGACAGGGGTAGAGTGAGGAGGGTGGTTACAGCAGCGGGCTGTGCAGGGGTGAAGTGGAGGGTGTGGCTCTCACCAGGCCTTGCAGGACCTTCTCTGTGATGTTGAACTTCCCAGACCCTGGAGGCCGCATGTCCTCCCTGAAGCGCAGGTTGGTGATGGTGAAGTTGAGAGTGAATGGCACCAGGGGTGACGCTGTGGCTGCAGCAGGATAGGGACGGGGAGGTCACATTGTGTCAGGCTTGGGATAATTACAGGGGTGAGGCCAAGGTCTCAGTACAGGGCTTACCCTACTTTAGACCACTCAATTACTAAAAGAAGCTCCATGGCACCCAATGACAGGAGCACCATTTTTGAGGTTTAACCATCACATTCTACACACGAAGCAAGGAACTATTTGGAAGCTGTGGAGCTCTGAAGGAGGCAACTGGTGACCTAAAAGTTGCATTTATTTCTGTTGAATCGTTCACCTACTGTCCTCCATTTTCCCTGCATTAATTGTTACTGGCATTTCTCTGTGTCTGGCCAATGACAGAGCTGTCTTACTGTAAGAACTTCTAGCCTGTGCCCCAGCCCCTTCCTCCCAGACAAGTGGAGGTGTCACACCTGTTGCTTTCTTCCCTGATTTGAGAGGGGGCCTTGGGGAGCCACTGGGTACTCACTGCTGGGGGTGGTTTCTGCTGCCTGGTGGGTGTAACCTGCAGGGAGACAGGAACCGAGAGAGACAAGGTGCTCAGAGTTGGGGGATTAAGGAAGAGGAAGAGGGGAGGATGCAGGCGCTACAAAACAGATGACCTCTGCTCACCATTTACATAGAGACTGTCCTGATCCAGGGTGTAGGGGCCCAGCCGGGTGATAGTGTTGGTGATTCGGCTCAGCTCCCAGTACAGCCGTTCCCTGTCCAGCTCAATACCCGTGTGGTCCGGGCGGTAGGTGCAGACAGTGTCCACTGCTGTGGCTGCCCCATTGTTCTTTGGCCTGGGGAGGGCAGGCGAAGGGAATAACAATGAATGGTATATGCAGGGAGGGCTCCTGAGATACCTGGGGGCAGGACAGGAAGTGGTCAGAGGAAACGAGAAGCCTGGGAGAGCGGTCAGTAGCCACACACAGATTCTTTGAGTGCAGCCACTTTCAGCCAGCCTGAGATTGAGAAGCAGAGCCATGGGTACAAGAGTTTTTATGAAATTGGGAGGCTGAAGCTCACCACCTCCTGGCATGAGAACAAGGGAGCTCATGCTTGAGATGGATGAAGAACTAGAATTAGCAATTGAAGCAAGTGAAGGGAGCACCTTGTTCTGAGAGAAGTCCTGGGGACAGAACTTGAAGCCTGAAGGAAATACCCTTCTTGTTCAATAGGAGGGAAAGTAGGGACTTTAAAAAGCCAGGGTTGGGGACAGCTGATGGAGAGGTCATACAATCAGGAGACACTTTGCGTCTGGAGCCAGTGTCTCCTGAATTCCACCTGTGCTGAGCACATGCACGACAAGGGTAGGAAGAAAGCCCAGAGCAAACTCCTCGGGCCTTGAAGCCATTGAGGCAGCCCTAGCAGGAACTTCTCAAGTCTCACCTGAGCAAGATCAGTCTGCAGCCAGAGTACATTGGGCCCACACTGGTCTGTTTGAACAGAGGCCTGAGCTGTGGAGGAGACAGAAGTGAGCAAGAAGACTGAGAATGGGGGGGGGGGGGAAAGCAGACACCAGGGGGGGGGGGGTGCGTGGGGCTGTATTCATGGGTGGGGCTTGAATCTGTTGAGACCAGGGGCAGGTGGGTGGAGTTGTTTTCCCTGGGCATGGCATAGGTGATATGGGCGGGGCTAGTACCAGTAGGTGTGGCTGGCATGGGGGTGTGGTCTTATTTCATGGGTGTGGCATAGTAAGGTGGGCAGGGCTCTCACCAAACTCTGTAGGATCCTCTCTGTGGAGTTGAACTTCCAGGAGCCTGGGTGCCTCATGTCCTCCTCATACTGCAGGTTAATGATGGTGAAGTTGAGGGTGAAGGGTACCAGAAAAGGACCAGCAGCTGCAGTGGGGGAAGAGTGGAAAAAGACTCCACTGAGCTCAGGTTTGCTCTGTGCATCTGGTCATGGGCGTCCCACATATATACCTTCAAGTGTTGAGGAGGGTTGTTCTCCAAGATGGGTAGTTTTCTCAGGGAGAAAAACCCACAGACACTAGTATCATCTGGGGCCCGTTATGAACTATTGCAGTATGGTGGTAAATGTATCACTGAGCAGAAAGCAGACATGGCTGACCCTCCAGGTGTCTAGAATTCTAGAAGAACGTCTTTCTTTTCTGCCCTATCTATCTAGATGTGTATTTGGCAAATTCACTATTGACGTAGAAGATGTCGGTCTCTTTTCAGAGATTTTGTTTTTACCCATTTTGTTTCCCTGAGACCCATATATTTATTGATTTTAAACTGAATGGAAAGAATGAACATCGCCAAACACACACACACACACACACACACACACACACACATATATATATATATATATATTCCTCCCAAAAAGAAAAACGAATCGAGCACAAGTTAATGGTACACATCATAATGTGGTACTCTTTGTTGAAAATGATGATATGAGCGCCAGCAGGTGGTGTGGTGGTTGAGGTGCTAGACTCCCACATTGCTGACCATGGTTTGAGTCCTGGACCTGGTGGCTTGCTTTCCCATTTTCCCTCCCTCTATCTCTCTCTGGTGACCACATGTGCCCGATAGCAAATTAAATAATAATAATAATAATAAGATGAAAGTTAAATAAATAATTCTCTATAAAAAGAGAAAATGATGACTTTGGTATCATCCGTGATTTGATTATTGTGCACTGCTTGCATGCTTTGAAAATCCATATTAAACCCCACAAACATGTACAATAATTAAATGTAAATAAGAAATAGAAAATAAATAAAATAGAAAAAAATGGAAGAAATAGACAATTGCATTCTTACGTGTCAGACCCTATTTTAAGTACTTCATGTACTGACATTTAATTCATCCCTTTGTTGAGAGGCAGTATTACTATCCCCATTTTACAGATGTGCATACTGAACCAAAGAGAGGTTACATAATTTGCCCCAAGTCACGTAATCTCTAAATGACAGAGTTTAATTCGAATCCACGCTTTGCGGTACCAGAGTCTGTGCTCCTAACCAGTCCACCTGAGACCATGGGTAAGTATAGACACTCCCTGTGCTGACCTGGGTGTCCAGTAGTCACAACACCCTGGGGAGGCACGAGCTGATGTATATCAGTGATGATGCCAGCTCATCTGGGCTGTAACCAGGGCTGGCAAGTGTATGGAAATCTACCTTGGGCCACTGGGAGGCCAGGAATGGGAAAGTTTGGTCTGGCCGGAGCTTGCCCAAGTGCCCTGGCATGCCCTGTAATAAGGCATTGTCCAAGCACACACGTAGCTCATGCTCTTCCTTTGTGTCTTGGAAGTGAAAACTAAGTTCCAGAGAGGTAAACCCCTCTCTCTCTATCTGCAAAGTGCACCCAGGACCATCCTGATTGCAATTCGATCTTTATCAACACAGTCACATTTTTCCTTCTCTGTCTTCCTTGCTAGGAGCCCATCAAAGTCCAGGACGCTTTCTAGTCTGTGTGTTGATGCACTACCAGAGCCTTTTATGCCGTAAAAGCTTAATCAATACTTGTCGAATGAAGGAGTGCAGAAGTTGTGGCTCCCAGGGAATCCCTCCCACTGGCTAAGTAGATTAGACCTTGGTAGGGAGGAAGCACAAAGAGGAAGTTCTTACCTGTGGATATCCAGAGGGGGCTTGTAGAAGTTGCTGGGGAGATGGAAGAAGTCATAGCAACTGAGAAGAAAACATAATGAGACAAACAAGGGGCTAGAGGGCCTGCCCGATCCAGGAGGGCCCATCGTGGGACCTTGGGATAATGTTATTTGGCCTTAGGCTTGGGCTGGGTGTGTCTTTTCCAAGTCAGGGAATGAAGATGGGGAAAGACCAGGACTCTTCCATCTCCTTCCTTCTCTAGGGATATGAGGGAGGAGACAGGGGAGAGAAATGGTAGACCCCAAGGCAAAGCAGTACTAGGACCCAAATTACTCACAGCTAGGAGTGGATGTCAGGGCCTGATGGTTGTAACCTGAAAACAGAGAGGGAGAGAGGGGCTGAAAATTAGAAAAATGAGTGATGGAAAGAAGAATCCAGGGGCCAGGAAGTGGCAGAATGGTTAAGGCCCTGGACTCCCACATGGTTGATTATGGTTTGAGTCTCGGACCTGGCAGCTTATTTTCTCACTTTCCCTCCCTCCATCTGGTGAGTGCCCATGCCCTGTAGCAAATTAAATAATAATAATAAATTAAATTAGCAATTATTTTAAAAAAGAGAAGAATCTGGGGTCCATTGGGTGTCCATGGATCTATTGATTTGTCTTACTTACAGAGACACCTTAGAGTGAAGACACTGTGGTGAACCCCAGAGATTATAACTGGAGCACAGGGAAGACTTTCTCTTATCAGGGTATCTACCGTTCATCTTTCTGCCTCTTGTCTAGTCCAAGGGAAAGAACCAGTGGTGCAGGCCAGGCTGGGGTAAATTCTAGTCCTCCCCAAACTCAAAAGGACAAGGGATCCAGAATGTGTGTTATGAGCCCATGCAGTCTGCAGTGAGACCCCCAGGGAAGCGGTACTGCCTCTCACCGTTGACATAGAGGCTGTTCTTGTCCAGAGAGAAAAAGCCCAGCTGGGTGACACCATGGGTCTCACGGCTCAGCTCCCAGTACACCTGTTCTCTGTCCAGCCCGGTGCTCATAGGCTCAAAGTGGTGGGTACAGGTCATATCCACTCCAGTGGCTGATTCGTCCTTCTCTGGCCTAAGGGAGTGAGTTAGGGACATATGCAGGATTGGTACTGAGGGGAACTTGCAAGAATAATCATGTCTGATAAAGTCACAAAGCCAAAATCAACTTCCTTAAAGGTGAAAAGAAGAAAAAAAAATAGAGACAAAAAAATTAAAATCTAGAATTTACAAATGATCAAAAGATAAAGATGGTGAATTGAAACGAGAGTTGGCTGTTTGTCTACAGTCCAGTTCCAGTCTTCTACCATCCCACTCCCAGATTGGGCCAAGGGGGAACACATTTCAAGTGGGGCAGCTCCAAGATCTTGCAAATACTTTAGATACATGCAGGTTAACAAAAGGGCATGCCGCAAGGACTGTTCGTTTTTTATTTTTAATTTTTTCTTAGTAAATAATTTCAGTAACTGCGGAACATTCACTCCACCATAGTTAGGACCAGAAGGAAGACAGAACAGAAGCCTAAGAGGATAGGAACTGGGGATAGGACTCAGTAGGTACAGCAGCATGGGTGTTCAGACCCTACCACACTGGGCAGGGGTGGGGTGGGGCAAGGTAGATTCAGGAAGTGAATCTGGGAGGCATGGGAGTGTGTGCATCCACTCCCGGACATCTCACCTGAGCGAGGTCAGTCTGCAGCTGGAGTACAACACACCAATACTAGTGTTCTTGAACAAAGGCTCAAGCTGGGGAGGAAGGACAAAGAGTTGAGTAGGAAGACCACAGGGCTACCCAGGAGTGAGGGAGTGTGGGCTGTGGGCATCTTAGAACCCTTACTAGGTCCTGTAGGGTCTGCTCGATTTTGTTGAACTTTGAAGATCCTGGAATTTTCATGTCTTTTGTGTACTGCAGGCTCGTGATGGTGAAGTTGAGGGTAAAGGGCACCAGGGCAGGGCTCGTGGCTGCAACAGAAGAGACAGTTAAAAGAATCTGTCTTGAGACTGTTAGAATTCTCTGTCCCACCCTTCCTCCAGCTCTCATGCTTATGGGCTATGGTTCTCTCCACCAGAGAGCTCCACCTAGTCTTAGTTTTGTTTTGATTTTGTCAATTTTTTTTCTTTTTCTTTTTTTTGGAGAGGTTTTTGCTACAGGGCGCGTGTGCTTGCCAGAAAGACAGAGAGGGGTAGAGAGACAGAAAATTATGTGACTAGATTCATGCCTTGAGTCTCTGGTCACCATTTTAGTTCTTTCTTTTGTGCATTCAGTAATATTTATAGAGAGCATGTGAGGCATCATTATGACATTAACACATGTATTTCTAGGTAGAAAATTTTTTTGTTTTAAAAAATTATTTTATATAACTTTATTTACTTTTGTTTGACCAGAGAGGTTCAGAGAGAGAAAGAGAGAAAGAGGGAAAGTGAGAAAGCAAGCCGCTAGGTCCAGTACTCAAACTATGGTCAGCCATGTGGGAGTCCAGGGCCCCAACCACCATGCCACTTGCTGGCCCCAGTTTGGGGAAAAAAACTCATCAGATACAAGACTAAGAACTTCTCTGTTGATAATGATGTTTACAGTAATATCCTTGATTTGACTTACATGCTGCATGCATGCCTTGAAAAACACATTGTGTGCTATAGAGTTATAGGATGATGAAATGTAAATGACAAATCATAAAATTAAAAAGGTAAACATTAAAACAAACAAATAATATTACAGGGGCTGATTTAGATAGATGAGGCAAGGTTCCTATAAGAACTGAGTCTTTGCTTGGAACTTGATGGGGGCCAACAGGTGGTGTGGTGGTTAAGTTGCTGGACTTCCACTTGGTTGACTGCATTTTGAGTCCTGGGCCTGACAGCTTGCTCTCTCACTAACCACCTCCCTCCACCCCGCCGCAACCTGGTGAGAACACAAGCCCTATAGCAAATTAAAAAATAATAATAATAATAAATAAAATTAAATAAATAATTAAAAAAGAGAAACTTGAATGAGGCAAAGCCTATAAGCAGCCTGAAGAAGTATTTCCAAAGTAACAGCAAATGCAAATCCATGAGGTTGAAAAGAGTTTGCTGGGGACCAGCAGTTGGTGTAATGGCTATGTCGCTGGACTCCCATGTAGTTGACCATAGTTCAAGTCCAGGACCCGGTGGCTTAAACTCATGCCAGGCATGTGTGCATACATGCCCAAGATCCTAAGAGGAGAATGGAGGCGAAGGGATTGTGGTGTGGCCATCCCCCCATGGGGTGATTTCTTGCTTTCTGTTTCTCTCTGTCGGAGGTGTGGTGTCCAAAAACAAAAATCCCCCCCCCCCCCAAAAAAAAAAAAAAAGAAAAAGAAAAAAAAGAAAAGAGTTTGCTGTGGTTGAGCCATGTTCACATTGCAATGAGCCAAGAGCATGAAAGAAGATGAGGTCAGAAAGGATGGTAAGAATGAGATGAAAAATTTTTTGTTTATTTTCACTTGGTTCCCTCCCTTCACAAAAATTGAAAATGGTCTCTTGTTGGCATTGTGTAGAGTAATGTCTTTGCCTGGACCAATATGCAATGTATTTATGCTGGGGGAATTCATTTTGTATGTTATCAATATGGACGGTGATTAAATATTTAAAAATAAGAAAATAAAAGAAAGGAAGAAATAAAAATAATGAGGCCACGGTCGGTCATGACATAATGGTGATGCAACATGACCCCTGTGGGAGGTCCTAGGTTCCTGTTCTGGGGTCTCCTTGTGCTCACCAGGTAGGCACATGAACCTATGATCTAGACTGACTGAGACTTGGGGTTGGTCATGGCGTGGAGATTCTGTTGGGGATGCCTGGCTCTCTATCTCTATTTCTGTTTTTCTTCTCTCTCATGGAAGAAAGAAAGAAATTTAAATAAAAGAAATGAGGTCAATAATACTAACAGTTTCCACATATTCAGAGCTGACCACTTGCCTGGGTGAGTCCATCTTCTAGAACACCTGACTTCAGAGCCTGTGCTTTAAATCACCATATCACATGGCCTACCCCAGAAACCCATGAGGGAGAGATCCCTGCAGGATCTCAGACTCCTATGGTACAGTTGTTATGAGAAAGTCATTAAAGATACTGCCTGGGAAGGAAGATGTCCATGACAAACTTAGGAAATATTATTCCCAGTTGGCAGATGAGGCACTGAGGCATCAAGAAGGTAAGTAAAATCACTCAAGGTCAACATAACCGGAAAAATTAGGAGCACACATTCCCTGCTCTTGAGGAGTTCAAAGGAGAGTAGGGGGTTTTTATGACAGCTTCAGGTTCCCATGCACTACTTTTTCTCAGCATCTGCTAGGTCTTTGAGACGATACTCTGGCTTCTTAGAAGGAGTTAGAGAGAAAACCACCTATCTGTGAAGCTAGAGAAGTGGGCTTGTACCACTGAGGTCTTTGGGAAGAGAACGGAATTCACAGCAGCTGAGAAAAATGGACTGGAGTGAGAATAAGGTATTTAGTGTAGGGCATGGATGACATCATGTGCCTCTTTGCTGTCCAACCTGAGTCTTTTTTTTTTAAACTTTTTAAAATTTACTTTTATTCATTCATTCATTTTATTTTGATTTGGCCAGAGAGAGACACAGAGAGAAAGAGAAGGAAAGTGAGAAAGCAAGCCACCAGGTCCAGGACTTGAACCGTGGTCAGCCATGTGGGAATGTCCAGCGCCTTAACCACCATGCCACCTGCTGGTCCCGCAGCCTGAGCCTTTGAATGTATGGGAGTGGGTTGGGTCCAAGGCCCTGGAGTTAGAGTAGGGGAATCAGCTGCTATTCACAAGGGGCCTGGTGCACAAGAATTAAGTACTCACTGCTTGGAGTGGGGGTAGAGGCTCGATGGGTGTAACCTGCAATGAGAAAAGAAGACGGAATTGGGATGCAAACATGGAAGAGATGTTAAAAATATAGTCAAGGCCCATCAGCCCCATCCTCAGCTGAGACTTCAAGTCTTCACAGGTCAACACTTAGGATCTAGGAGTAACTATAACTTTTTCCTAAAAGGCAAAGAAATAAAAGAATCATTCCCTGTCTTCATGGGGTTGCAATTTATTTTGGAAAATAAACACACCAACATTTATAGAACTTGGGTTTGAAGACTGTGCTTTTTAATGTCTAAAGGTCAGACTCCTGAATAACCATTGGCTTCAGTCAGAGTGATAATTCTTCATGTGTCTAGAGAAATACTTTTTCTGTTTCAGAGGGGTATACAAGTTAGTGCCTTGGAATGCAAAGGGAAGGACTTTCAAACTTGAAGGTCTTTGGGGGTCCTAAGTCATCAAGGGAGATTTCTCAGGTGGAAGACAAGACATGGGCTAGGCCTGGAGAGCCCACATGCCTTCTTAGGTGCAGATTCTCAGATTCAGGGTGTGGTTGCAAAAAGGATGCTCACCATTGACATAGAGACTGTCACTGTCTAGGGTGAAGGAGCCTAGATGGGTGATGCCATGGGTCAGCTGACTCAGCTCCCAGTATAGTTGTTCTCTGTCCAGCTTAACGTCCATTGGATCAGGATGGTGAGTGCAGACTGCATCCACTCCAGTGGCTGTTCTGTTTTTCTCAGGCCTAGACAGGAAGGAATGCATGAATAGAGAGTCCAAGTGAAGGCACCAAAAAGCTTCATTAAGGGAGTGCACAGAAAGCAGAAGAACTGGGCAGTCTTGACTGGCTTTGGTGCTGGGGAGGGTTAGAAATGAGTTAAATAGCCACAGATCCTGAATATAGAAGATACAGCATCTACAATGTTAGGATATTTATTCCAAACTCTAAAAAGACCATCATAGCAAGACATCACACCTCCTAAAATAATTTTTAAAAAGTATGATGAAAGCTGTGGAAAGAAAGAATCTAGAAATGTGGCAAGATGAAAGAAGATAATTTCAAATTGTTTAAATCTCAACTCTGCTGCAGAATCACTGGATGAATCTGGATAAGTTTCTCAACTTCTCTGTGGTTCATTTTTTAAATCTGTGAAATGAGCTAATAGTACAGACTCCATAGCACCTGGCATTAGAAAGTGCTCAATAAAAGAAAGCCATTATGTTAGGTAATGATAGGACCAATGTTTCTTTTGAGAATGGACCTTGCAGTGAAAGGATCTGAGCCTTTTGAAGGCAAGGGTATGCCTTTTGAAGTAAAGCATCTTGAGGTGGAGGGTGGGAATGGGACTGTAGTATTATTCTGTAGTAATGCAGAACCAGAGACGTCAGAATCATGGCATGAGTACCAGTGAGCTGAGGGCATTCATCTTCAGACAAAAGGTCAGTGATCAGGAGATATTGCACAGGAACAGAGTGATCCATGGGTATGTGTGAGAGTTCCACACATTATTTTTAGTATCTGGTCTGGGTCCAAGAGAGGCCATAAATAATTAACTGAATGCTTGCTATTATTAGATCTTTCGTCAAGCATCTTTCATTTTAATTCTCATGACACCAAAAATTCTTTCTTTAATAAAAAGTGGAGTCTATTTCCCCATCTCTTGAATCTAGACTTGGCTGTGTGACTGCAGTTGGCCAATAGACATTAGGAAATGCAAGCAGAGACTTGAACAGCACATGTGCATCAGGGCTTACCATTCCTTGATGCCCTGGGAACCCCGATTATGTGAATGAACCTGAACTAGCTTGCTGGAGGATCAAAGAGTATGGAGAAAAACTCAGGTGTCCCAGCCAGTAGCCCACCCAACTACTGATTGCAGACACACGAATGAGCCTCATTTGAGATTGGCTGAGCCAGTCCAAGCCAAAAGTCCACCCCAAATCACCACAATTTGGGCCAGTAGAATTGTGGGAAAAATTATTTGTTATACAGAAAATAAAATAAAGACACTCAAACATACAGGTGAGGAGGCTGAGGTATAGAGATATTAAGTGACTTGTTGGGGTAACATAGTCTTGAGGTAAGAGAGCTAGGATTTGAGCACAGGCCTATAGGACTCCAAATGAAATTGTACAATCCTTGTGCCGTGCTGCTTAATAACTCTTCTGGGGGAAGGAAAGGATCACAAATTCACCTCTTAGAGCTCAGACAAAGGATTTGGCTGTTGCTGGAGGCCAATAAGATAGGGAGAGCTTGCTAAGTATTGTAAACATGCCAATCTTTAAACAAAGTGTGATTAAAAGAAAAAAAAAAACAGGAGAAAGAATTATAAATCATCTAGAGCAGTGTTTCTCAACCTTTGCAACATTGATATTTTGGATCAGATCATTCTTTGCTCTGGGAGACTGTCTCGTACATTGTAGGATATAAGCAGCACCCCTGGCCTCCACCCATAGGAAACCAGTAACAACCCTCACCTTTGAGTCATCATAACAAAAAACAGGTCTCTGATATACAGTTACTCTTGGTTAAAATTACTGCTTGATAGTGATGGAACCAATATTACTTACTAATTGTTTTCTTTTTTTCTTTTTCGACACGGTCTACCATGTGGGATTTGGTTTCTGTAAGCACTAGGCCATGAGTCCAGCTCATAATTGTTTTTTTTTTATGAGCTCCAGAATAAAGATTTTACTGAAATGCTCATTCTTGCTTCTCATAAAGGAAAGAGAGGAGGCCAGAGTGGGAGCTGGTGGTCACTGCCTTTAGAACAGTGGGTGCAGGGTGTTAAAACCCATCATGTGGTCATCTCCTATACTGCCTGCTTGTCTACTCTGAAGTTCTCACCTGAGCAAGGTCAGCCTGCAGCCAGCATAGAGGGACCCAATACTGCTGTTCTGGAACAAGGGTCTGAGCTGGGGAAGAAAAAGAAGATGATCAGATGGTCCAAGGGGCTGAGTGGGCCATGACTGAGATGGGGCAGGCATTGGGGAAGGCTTTACCCAGCGATTCAAGATTCTCTCTGTGGTGTTGAATATCTGAGATCCTGGGGGCCCCATGTCCTCTGTGTAGTGCAAGTTGGTGATGGTGAAGTTGAGGGTGAAGGGCACCAGAGAAGGGCTTGTGCCTGCAGTGAGAAAAAGAGAGGGGTTCATTATGAGCTCTGGCCTGGGATCACTTTAGATGGAGGGTCTGAGATTATCACCTCAGCCCGTGTCCAAGCTTCCGATGTCCTACTTGTATTACTGTTGCATTGGGTCAGACTTAAAAGAGGGGGGGGGGGGTGAGACTAGCAGGTGGCATGGTGGTTGAGGCACTGGACTCCTACTTGGCCAACCATGGTTTAAGTCCCGGACATGGCGGCTTGCTTTCTCACTTTCCCTTTCTCTGGTCAAACTAAAAAATAATAATAAAATAAATAAATAAATAGGGGGAGATCCCATAGGGGATCAATCATTTTAGCTGAAAAAACAACCTCAACTCTTGTCAGCCTGATATGTCCAAAGATATATCATTGATGGACAATTGGGTGGGAGGAAGAGAAGCAAAGCCACTGTATTGCAGTTGTTTTGCCCCCAGGACAGAGACCTCCCAGGACTTCAGACATCCCCATGAGAGATGTACAGCTGCCAAGTGGTCAAGGTCATTCCCCTCCATGACAGTGACTTCTCTGCCTTGACCTCACTGGCCATCTTTGGAGAGTAGATTTAGTGGCGTTTTCCCCTAGACAGTCATGTTGCCTTTGTATAAATACTAATCTCTACCACACTTTTCTTTATCAAAAGGTGCTCCAGCATGAAATAGAAATTGTGTGGTCATTCTGGAGGTCTGAGGTGCAAATGTAGAAGATTGTGTACTAGTCTTTGTGCTAGGCACTTTGTCTATAGCATACTGGTTCATCCTCACCACCATCCTGAGAGCTAATTTTTTTTTTTTAAGAGATTTTTGCTATAGGGTCAGTGTGCTCACCAGAGAGACAGAAAGTGAGAAATCAACCCACAGAGGGGATGGCCATGCTACAGTCTCTTCTCCATTCTCCTCTTGAGATTTTGGGCACACACGGACATGCTCCCAGCATGAGTTTTAAGCTACTGGGTCTGGGACTCAAACCATGGTCGATTATGTGGACATCCAGCAATGTAACCATATGCCATCTGCTGGTCTCTCGAGAGCTAAGTTTTACCAATTCCATTCATTTTACATGTAAGGAAACTGATGTTCAAAGAAAACTTTGCCCAAGTCCCACAGACAAAGAAATGGAACAGCTGCATTCTATCTCATGTACTCTCCCTCTCTCTCTCTCTCTCAATTTGCTAGAGGAGATGTGCACTTCTTAGAAAGAGGTGAGATAGAGACAGAGACAGAGAAAGTGAGAAAGCACACCCCAGGGAGCTGACCATGCTGCAATCCCTTCTTCATTCTCCTCTGAGATCTTGGAAATTTGGACATGCACACACATACACCTGGCGTGTTTTCCAAGCTGCCTGGTTGGGGTCTCAGACTTATTGTGCTGGACGACTCCCACATGGTTGACCATGGTTTCAGTCCTGGACTGGGAACTTGAAAATCATGTCAGCCACAGGCACGTGTGTGCCCAACATCCCAGGAGAAAAATGGAGAAGGGATTGCAGCATGGCCATCCCCCTGGGGGTTGATTTATCACTTTCCCTCTCACCATTTTTCTCTCTTTCTCTGGTGAGTGCACTCACTCTATGCCAGAACCTTAAGGAAAAAAAGGAGGGGGGGGGGAAGGAAAATCTAGGACTAGAGGTAGTGGTTCAGCCATAAAACATGGCACTCTATGAGACAATTCCCCTTGGGAAGGTCATCATTTCAAGACAGGAGATCTCCCTGAGTACACCGGGCACATATACCATTATCCAGGGCTGGGGCTGGGGGTGGATCACAATGTTAGAGCCCTGTTAAGTGTTCCCTTCCTTTTTCCCTATCTGTCTCTCTCTCTCTTACAAAATAAAAATAAATAAATAAATAAATAATTTTCCTTATCAGTGTGTGTAGGGGGGCTGGCCCCTTAGTGCAGTGGTTAGGCCTTGTGCAGAGAAATCCCATATAGCTGGCCACATTCAAATTCTGGCCTCAGTGGCTTGAAAAACAAACTAGATGTGCATGCCCAAAATGCTGACTAGAAGGAGGAACGGAGGAAAGGGAATTCCCACGTGAGCAAGCCCTGCTTTGAAGGGTCGGACTCTCTCTCTTTCTCTCTCTCCAGCACATGTACCATTTGGCATTAAAGTAAATAAGGAAGGCAGTTCTGACACACGCTACAACATGGATGAATCTTCAAGAGATTATCTTCAGTGAAATAAGCCAGTCACAAAAGGATAACTACTGCATGATTCTGCTCATATGAGGTTGGTTGGTCAGGGTACTAGAACAGGCAAGTGTCTGGGGTGGCCAATGTTTAGAGAGCAAAGGAAGGAGTGGAGTAGACTGAGGCTGGGTGGTCAAAGGGACTAGACCATGCAATGTTGACGTTTGATAGGACCCAGAGAGCAGGTTCCTACCTGGAGAGCTGGGGATGGAGGACGTGGAAAGTTCTGGAGAGTACGTAGACGTCACTGGATCTTAGGAAAGAAAATGGGAAAAATTGGGTACCATCCTCTGGAATATATATATAGTAGAAGCTATTCATTGGAATTTGGGTTTCTGTCTTGACTCAGATCAAGACCTTAGATGGGTTAAAGGTTACTTTGAGGCTGTATCTGGGAACTTAGGGAGGAGGCATTTTCAGTTTCTCTTCTGAAAAATGCACTCTGCAGGGGAAGGGTTCTAGGGGCAGTAGAATCTCCCAACTTTGACTACTCACTACTGGTGGTGGAACTCCAGTATCGATGGTTATAACCTGCAAATAGAGAGGGAAAGTTAAATTTTTGTCTTTTAAAATTTATTTTATACATTCAATCACTGTACATCACAACAGCTTGTAAAATGAATTTTTGCAGCATAAATACATTGCACACCAGTCCAGTTAAAGATATTACCATACACGTTATCATCAACTGACAACCCTTCATTTCTGTGGCCCTTAAATGTCTTGCCTTTCTATTTTTCTTCTGATTTTCTTCTCACCTTCCCCCACCTCTCATCTTCCTCCTACACTGACTGCAGTATCCACAACCATTCTCCATGCTTCTATATCCTCTAATCTTTCAATTCCCACCATAGAGTGTAGATATTAGGTGCATATTAAGTGGGGATATACAATGTTTCCCTTTCATAGTCTGGTTTGCTTTACTCAGTAGTAAATCTTCCATATTTGTCCAGTTTCTGTCAAATGCCAGGGTCTTGTTTTTTGTTTGTTTTTAATAGCATTTTGAACCAAGCTGTGAGTCTGTCTTTTAATAAGAGAGCTTTACTCATTTGTTAAAAAAACAGTTTCCTGACAAGATTCCCCTTGCACCATTTCTATCTGGTGAGCACATGTACCCCATGGCAAAAATCTTAAAAAAAAATAATAATAAGGTATAGAGAAATGGAGGAAGGGAATGGTATGTACAATTTGAAATATCAGGGGAAATTTGGGGGAAACAGTGGGATGCTGAAAAGAAGAAGAGATTTGGAGATCAGATGGATGTTTTTAGTTTTTAAGAATTATTTTATTTAACTTTATTATTATTTGTTTTAATTTGACCAGAGAAAGAGAGAGGTAAAGAGAAAGTGAGAAAGCAAGCTGTCCAGTCCAGGACTCAAACCGCAGTCAACCATGTGGGAGTTCAGTGTGTTTAACCACCACGCCACGTGACAGCCTCTCATGAGTGTTTTTCTGGGCCATGGATTTTCTTTTTTTTCCCTGAGCTCTGATGCAGATGTAAGTAAAGCAAGGATCCAGGAGAGCCCTGAATTTATCTGAGTTACTCCTGAGTTAGTTCGTTTGATCATCAGAGTAATCCTAAATGGTATTTTCATTCTATTCTACACATGGGATGGTAAACCTGGAGAGATTCCATGGCTTGTCCAGTATCACATAAAACAGAGATCTGTCACTCAACAATATCCACACTGTGTACCATGGTATTAAATTAGTCCTGATCTTGCCACAAAACTTTTATAGACCCGGAACAGGATATATTTAAAATGAGATACAAAAGAAATCTCTAAGTGGACAAAGAGGGGAAATAATTAATCAAGCATTAGGTTAGATTGTTAGATTACAGGTCATCTATGCCTCTTCCTGTCCTGAGACTTGGGGTGCTCTCTGTTTGGATGGTCTGCACTATGACCTGGTGGTTAGGAGCCTGGAGTTTATGTGAGTCTTCAATCATTGACTGAAGTCTTCATTCTGTCATGGGTTATAGATGGGTGATCCTGGGCAAATGACTCACTCCTTGATTGGATTAATGGCTCTCTATGAAAATTAGTATAAGAATAGATTATGATGTACCAGTAATGGAATGCTCTGTGATGATGGACCCTTATGGGAAAGTCCTTGTTTCACATCCTAAAGCCTCCCCGTATACACCAGGTTCATTTGTTGATGACATAGGGCTGGCTGAGGCTGGAGGATCATAGTGTGAAAACCCTCTCTCTTCCCCTCTTTCTTTTTCTCTCTCTCAAAATAAATAAATGAACCTTTAAAAAAAAGTAAAAGCAGGGCTGGCCATATAATCTATTAGATAAGAGAGCTGGGTCCCCCATGGCCAACCCCATTTGGAATCCCAGCCCTGGTGGCTTGAAAAACACACTGACATGTATGCATGCATGCCTCAAATCCAGATGGGATGGAGAAGTGGAGGAGAAGGGATTGTAGCATGACCATGATCCACTGGGGGGGGGGGAGGATACTTTCTCCCTCATTCTGTCTCTCTGTTTTTCTCTGGTGAGCACATATGCCCTCTTACAATTAGAAAAATAGAAGTAAAATAACTCAGAGTTTTGGGTAAGGTTAATATGAGATAATACAAATACAGTTTAATCACAATTCCTGGAACCTGAGTTGCTATTACAGTTGTGGTTCTTAGTGGGCCTTGTTGCTAACCAGGTTGAGTAAACAATTATTCATGGTGTATTTGCTAAGGGTGTCAGTGTCGTTTCAGCTGGCCTGTGGAAACTGAGAATGAGCCTTAAGTTGTCATGATGAAGAGGATAAAGTAGAATGAAGCTTGCACTGAGCACTCATTGTTCACTAGGGAAGAATTAACTACAGGGTCCTATAACTTCAACTACAGGGTCTTATAACTTCCTACTTTCCCTACCATCCTCATGTTCCAACTAGACTCCTGTGGGAAGCAGTGGGAGTAAAGAAGAGGATGAAGTATTTCATCCTGGGATGTGAAAGCGGAAAGGAAATCCATTTCCCTTGGGTATGCTAGGTTTGTACCGGAATTATGAATCTGCATATAGCACTCACTCAACCTTAGCACTATTGATATCTTGTTTTAATTATTTTCATTTATTTTTCTATAGGGCACACTCACCAGAGAAAGACAGAGAGAGGGAAAGTGAGAAATCACCCCCCACCTCGAGGGAGGATGGCCATACTGCAGGAAAATCCCTTCTCCTCCAATCTCCACTTGGGATTTTGGGCATGCAGGCACACGTGCCTGGAGCGATTCACAGACCGCTGGTTCCGGGACTCAAACTGCAGAGTTGGCCATATGGGATCCATCACTTTAACCACTACCCCACTTCCTGGCCCCAATATGAACCTTTGTTACAGGTGTTATTGTTGGCGGTGTTGCCAAGAACAGTGTTGCAAAGATTTTATTGCTAAAAACATTACTATGACTTTTGTAGTTTGTTTCTCAGGTAGAGTATAGCTCCAAATGGTCCTTGGAAAAGGACTAAACATCCAGAAGTTTCCATAAAGGTGAGAAAAATGTGGATCAGTCATTTAATTGGGAAGTCATTGCTTGTTGGGGATGAGTTGACCCCAACACCACCATGGACTTGCTTTATCCTTTCCTCCTCTGTTCATGTGCTCCAACTGGGTCTCTGAGTGGTCATGGGGATGAGAAGAGGGTGGAGATGATCTTTATTTCCACATAAAGGTCCCCTTTAGGAGAGAGAACTGAGCCCCTATGGAAATTCTAGTTTGACCAAGAACTATGAATAAAAGTACACACAAACTCCACTGCAGTGAGACCCATCTGGGGTGCAGGAAGGGACCCCAGTTCCAGCATAGCCACTTACCATTGACATAGAGACTGTTCTTGTCCAGGGTGTAGAAGCCCAGCCGAGTGATACCACGGGTCTGCTGGCTTAGCTGCCAGTACAGCCACTCCCTGTTGATCCGGAAGCCTGTGGGATCTGACTGGTAGGTACAGACGGCATCTACTTCAGTGCCCTTTCCAGCCTTTTCAGCCCTGAGGATGGAAGACATGGGAACAGGGATATAGAGAGATGCTTGAGAGTTGGATACTCTTGACAACTCCTTCCTCCAATTGTAACCCCCTCCTTTTTGAAAATTTCGTATTTACACTTAATTGTAAATACCTTTGTGGGGTACAGAATGGATTTTCTTTTCTTTCTTTAATTTTTCACTTCTTATATTCAATCACTGTATGATGTCCTTATAGCATACAAAATGAATTTTCCCAGCATGAATGAATACACATTTATATTAGTCCAGTCAAAGATATGACCATACACATTATCATCAAAAGATAATTTTCCATTTTTGTGTCCATGAAACATTTTGCTTTTTATTTTTCCCTTGGGTTTTCAAAGCATGCCTGAAGTGTGTGATATATTACCATGCCCATCATCTCTAGCAAAGAACATTATTTTATGTTGGGCACATTTTATTTATTTTTTAAGAGAGAGAGAGGGATTTTTGCTATGGGGTGCATGTGCTTGCTGGAAAGACAGAGATAGAGACAGTAAGTGAAAAAAAATCACCCCCCCAGGAGGATGGCCATGCCACAATTTCTTCTCCATTCTCCTCTCAGGATTTGGGGCATGCATGCACATATGCCCAGGGTGTTTCAAGCCATTAGGTTTGAGACTTAAAGGACAGTCGGCCATGTGGGAGTCCAGTGACAAAACCGTTATGCCATCTGCTGGTCCCATACATTTGATTTTTGCTCTACTAGGATATACATATATTCAAGTTGAACAAATATGGATATATATATTCTAGTAGAACAAATGTGTGTGTGTATATATATGTGTGTGTGTCTATCATCTATCTATGTATTTATATATATATGCACACACATATAATATAATAATGTGTGTGTGTGTGTGTGTGTGTGTTTATCAATATATGGAGAGAGACAGAGAGAGAGCCTGGTAGAACAAATAGTAAGGGACTGCTATTAAATAAGGGAATGCTGTTACACCATTTCACAGACAAAGTGATTGAGGAACAGAGAGGTTCTGTGACTTGCTGAAGGTCACAGAGCTGGCAAATGGAAGAGTAGTGGTTTAAATCCAGGTGTTTGGGGGTATGCTATGCTATACTGTCTCTCATTAAAGGCTTGAGTAGCTGTGGCTGTCTGGGTTCTAGGTCACCAAAAAAGAACATAATTGGGGTTGATGTAGGTGCCATGGAAGTGTCTCACCTGAGCAAGGTCAGCCTGCAGCCAGTGTAGCGGAAACCAACACTGCTGTTCTGGAACAAGGGCTTGAGCTGGGGAGGAAGGAGAGAAAGATGAGTTGGAGGGAACAGGGCAGTGGTGTGTGACAGGACTGAGGTGGACTTTGGTGGAGAGCTCTTACCAGATACTGCAGAGTCCTCTCAGTGGTGTTGAATATCTCAGAACCCAGATGCGCCATGTCTTCCATATAGTGCAGGTTGGTGATGGTGAAGTTGACGGTAAAAGGCACCAACAAAGGAACTTCAGCTGCTGTGGAGAAGGGTAAGTAGAGACCAGTCCTGAGTCAAGCCCCAAGATGGGGGAAAAGCTGAGTCTAGCTTCGCTTGTCCTACTTGAAGTTCCTTTTGTGGTAGTCACTGTCCAAGACCTTCCTGTGTATGGTAAACTACTCTCATCTGCCCAGGATTGTGTGGATTCCTGAGATACAGACTTACAGTTTTTACTTTATCCAAGATCTTGGATAAATGGGCCACGCTACTCCCACAGCCACCTGCCTCTTACAATTTCATCACTAATACCTGTATCTCTTTGTCTTGAGCAGTTAACAGGCCCAGGGAGCATCTTTCCAGCTGTGAATGATGGGAGTTGGTGGATAAATACCCCAACTCCCTCCCCTTACCCCTCTAAAGTGCATATTCTATGCATTTTCCTGAGGTTCTCCTCTAGTTTCCAGAACAATGAGACAAAATATCTGTTTTTAAGTCACCCATTTTGTGATATTTTGTTACAGCAGCCCTAGCAAACTAATACATCATGTGACCCAGAAATTCCTCCCTTAAAATTGAAAACAGGGATTCAAACAGATACTGTATCCTGATGTTCACTGCAGCATTGTTCACAATAGTCAAAAGGTGAAAACATCCATAGTGTCTATCAACAGATGATTGGATAGACAAAATGTAGTATATCCATATAACAGAATATTATTCCATAAAAAGGAACAAAGTTCTGATACGTATTATAACATGAATAAACTTTGACAACATTATGCTAAGTGAAATACAGATAGTGGTGATGGTTGCACAGCTGTGTCTATGTAATTAATACCACTGAACAGTACACTAAAATGGTTAAAATGAAAAATTTTATATTATGTATCTTGTTATAATTTTAAAAATTGCTCTTACTTGTTCCTGAAGTCATACTCCCAGGGGCTGAGGTGGACATCCCTAGTGTGGTCAGAGGAGCAAAAGGACTTCCAGCCATTGTGTTGAAGGTGGTTGTGGTCCTGGTCACAGTGGGCCTTGAGCCTGTGGTAGCTAAATTAGTGGTCTCAACAGTGGTGGTTTTCAGAATAGTGGTTGGATTTGATCCTTCTCCATGACTGGTTTTAAATGCCGTTTGAGTTTCTGATGGTGTCAAGGTTGTAGTGGTCCCTGTGACAGTCCTGGAAAATTCTGAGAGCCCTATTGAAGTCACAGGTGGTGAGGTGTCTGTGCTTCTGGAAGTTATAGTATGAAGCTTGGGAGTTGTTGTATGAGTACTGGAAAGCCCAGGAACACCATGGGAAATAGTCAGAGTTGGAATACTTGTGCTAGTCTCTGCTGAAGGGCTGGTGGCCAATAAACTTGTGGTCTCTGGTAAACCAGGGGAACGAACTGAAGTTGGAATTATCATGCTAGTCTCTGTCCCAGAATGAGTGGAGAGTGAGACTGTTTCTTCAGGCACACCAGATGAGAGAGTTGGACCTAGATCACCTCTGCTGATCTCAGTCACAGATGGGATGAAGAGAGAGGATGTTGTTTCTGATCCACCAACAGAGATGGTCTGGGTTGGAATGGCAGTATTAATCTCCACCCCTGGTCTGAAGGATGGAGAGACTGTGGTCTGTGATAAATGAGGAAAAATGGTTGAAGCAGGAAATTTTGTGCTTGTCTCTCTACTGGAGTGAGTGAACAACATGGTTGTGGCCTTTGGTTCACCAGGAGAAAGAGTTGGAATTGGAATAGTTGTACTGGTCATTGCCCTAGAACTAGTGACCTGTGAGGTGACTTTATCTGGTTCACCAGGAGAGAGAGTTGTTGCAATGACTGAACTTCCTTCTGCCCTAGGGCTGCTGGCAGTTAAAGCTGTGGTGTCTGATCCAACATGGGAAAGATTTGAGGTTGTTCTGGAAACAGATGTGATGGTCTCCGCAGGATGAGTAATCCATGAGGTTGTTGTCTCTGGCTCACCCAAGGAAACGTTTGGAGTTGCAACAGTGGAACCACCCTGTGCCCCAAAATGTGTGACCAATGAGGCTGTGGCTTCTATGTTACCAGAAGAAAGAGTTGGAGTTGAGGAAGTGACACTTGTGTCTGTCTTAGAACTTATGTCCTGAGAGGTTACCACCTCCAGTATACCAGGTGAGATAGTCGTTGGAACAGCTGAACTGACTTCTGTTCCAGAACTGGTAGCTGTGGAGGGTCTGGTGTCTGTTTTATTATGGGGAGAATATGGGATTGTCCTGGGAACTGTTGTGCTGGTCTCTATAGCCCATAAGGCTGTTGTCGCTGGTCCATGTGACGTTTCAGTCAGTGCTGGAAAAGTACTGGTGTCTGTCCTAGAACTAGTGATTATCGAGGTTTCTGTATCTGCTGCACCAGTTGAGATAGTTGTCAGAATGATTGAACTGGCTTCTGCCCCAGAACTGGTGGCCTGTAAAGGTGTGGTGTCTAATTCACTCTGGGAAAAATTGGGGACTGTTCTAAAAACAGGTGTGTTTGTCTCTGCAGGATGAGTGGCCCGTGAGGTTGTTGTTTCAGACTCACCAGAGGAAACCACAAGAGTTGGAATGGCTGAAATTGTATGAGGTCGATGGGTGGTCAATGAGGCTGTGGTCTCTGGTTCACCAGGAGAAAGAGTCAAAGTTGGAATAGCTGTAGCAGTGACTTTCTTGGAACTAGTGACCAGTGAGGTCACCACACCTGATGCCCCAGGTGAAATAGTTGGAGTTGAAACAGATGAACTGACTTCTGTCCCAGGACTGGTGACCGTTGAGGGTGTATTTGATTCACTATGGTAAAGATTGGAGAGTGTCCTAGGACTTGTTGAGCTGGTCTCTTCAGTATAGGTGACCCATGAAGCTGTTGTCTCCAGTGCAGATGAGGACTCATTCAGTGTTGGAAAAATTGTACTGGTTTCTTTCTCAGAGCTAGTGATGAGTGAGGTCACTGTTTCTGCTACACCAGGTGAGATACTAGTTGCTGGGCTGGTTGAACTGACTTCTGCCCAAGGAATAGTAGCCATTGAAGGTTTAGTGTCTGACTCACTATGGGGAAAATCTGATGGTGGTCTGGAAATAGGTGTGTGGGTCTTTGCAGAATAGGTAAGCCATGAGGCTGTTTTATCTGACTCGCTGGGAGAAACAGTCAGAGTCTGAATAGTTGAACTAGTTTCTAGCCAAGAATCAGTGACCAGTGGAGATGCTGTGTCAGTCAGAGCTGAGAAAGTTGTACTGGTTTCAGCCTCAGGACTAGTAACCAGTGAGGTCACCATCCCTGGAACACCAAGGGAGACCATTGAAGCTGGAATGGCTGAACTAGTCAGTCCGCCAGTAGGGGTGACTAGTGATGCTGTAGTCTCTGGCTCACCAGAAGAAAGAATGAGCGTTGAAAGAGGCTTGCTGATATCTGTCCCAGAGCTAGTGACTGGTGAGGTCACCACCTGTGGTACTCCAGGTGAGGTAGTTGGAACAGCTGAGCTGGCTTGACTGGTGGCCATTGAGGGCATGGTGTCTGATTCACTATGGGAAGAACTTGGAGTTGTCCTGGGAATCACCGGGCTGCTCTCTGCAATATGAGTTATCCATGAGGCTGTTGTCCTCAGCTTATGTGAGGACTCAGTCAGTGTTACAAAAGTTGTACTGGTGTCCGTCCCAGAACTAGTGGCCAGCGAGGTTGCCATATCTGGTACACCAGGTGGGATAGTTGTTGGAATCGTTGGACTGACTTCCATAGGACTGATGGCTGTTGAAGATGTGGTGTCTGATCCATGATGGGAAAAACTTGTGGTTGACCTGGGAGCAGTTGGACTATTTTCTGCAAGATGGGTGAACAATGAGATTGTTGTATCTGGCTTACCAGGAAACACAGTCAGAGTCCGAACAGCAGAACTGGCTTCTACCTCAGGAGGGGTGGTCCATGAAGCTATAGTCTCTGGTTGATCTGTATAATCAGTCAGGGTTGGAAACATACTAGTCTCTGTCCCAGAACTAGTGACCGGTGAAGTCACCAGCCCTGGTACATGAGAAGGGATGGTCAGAGTTGGAGTGGCTGCAGTTGTCTGTGACTCAGGATGGGAGACCAATGAGGCTGTGGTCTCTGGTTCACCAGAAGAAAGAGTTAGAGTTGGCATGGTTGTACTGGTCAATTCCCTAGAACTGGTGACCAGTGAGGTCACCACCCCTGGCACCCCAGGTGAAACAGTTGACGTTGAAGCAGCTGAACTGGATTGAGCTCTGGGACTGGTGACTGTTGAATGTATGGTTTCTGATTCACTATGGGAAATATATGAGATTGCCTGGGGAACTATTGTGCTGGTCTCTATAGGATGGATGACCCATGAAGCTGTTGTATCTGGCTCACTAGGGGAAATCGTCAGAGTTGGAACAATTGAACTGGCTTCTGCTCCAGGATGGGTGACCCATGAGGCTGTGGTATCCATGACAGCTGGGGAGACAGTTGGAGTTGTAGTAACGATGCTTGTCTCTGTCCCAGAACTGGTGACTAGTGAAGTCATCATCTCTGACACACTAGATGAGATAGTTGGTATTGGAGAGGCTGAACTAGTCTGTGCCCCAGGATGGGTGGTCTTTGGTTCACCAGGAGAAAGAGTCATACTGGTGTCTTCCCTGGAACTAGTGACCAGTGATGTGACCACTCCTTGTACTCCAGCTGAAACACTTGGGGTTGGTGTAACTGAACTGGCTTCTGCCTCAGGACTTGTGGCTGTTGGTGTGGTATCTGTTTCACTGTGGGAAAGACCAGGTGTTGCCTCAGGAACTGTTGTGCTGGTCTCCACAGGATGGGTGATCTGTGAGGCAGTTGTATTTGGCTCACTAGAGGACACATTCTGAATTGAAATAGTGGAATTTGTCTGTGTCCCAGGATGGGTGACCAATGAGGCTGTGGTCTCTGGTTCACTAGGAGAAAGAGTCAGAGTTGAAATAGCATTACTGGTTTCTGTCCTAGAACTAGTGACCAGTGAGGTCACCACCTCTGATACATCAGGCAAAATATTTAATGTTGGAACAGCTGAACTGGCTTCTGTCTCTGAACTGCTGGCTAAAGAAGGTGTGGTAAGTGATTCCCTGTGGGAAAGACTGGAGGTTGTCCTGGGAACTGTTGTGCTGGTCTCTGCAGCCCTTGAAGTTGCCTCTGGCTCAGATGAGGATTCAGTTAGTGTTGGAAAAGTTGTCCTGGTTTCTGTCCCAGAACTAGAGATCAGTGAGGTCACCGTATCTGCTATACCAGGTGAGATACTTGTTGCTGGGCTGGTTGAACTGACTTCTATCCTAGGAATAATGGTTGTTGAAGGTCTGGTGTCTGACTCATTATGGGTAAGATGAGGGGTTGTCCTGGGAACTGTTGTGCTGGTCTCTGCAGGATGAGTTACCCATGAAGCTGTTGCCTCTGGATTATGTGAGGACTCAGTCCATGTTGAAAGCATTGTCTTGGTGCCTGTCCCAGAACTAGTGACCAGTGTGGTCACCCCTCCTGCTACTCGAGGTGAAACACTTGGAGCAGTTGAACCAGCTTCTGTCCCAGGACTGGTGACCATTGAAGGTATAGTATTTGATTCACTATGGGAAATATTGAGGGCTGTCCTGGGAACTGCTGTGCTGGCCCCTGTAGAATGAGTTACCCATGTGATTGTTGTTTCTGGCTTACGTAAAGACTCAGTCGGTGTTGAAAGAGTTGTACTGGTGCTTGCCCCAGAACTAGTGACCAGTGAGGTCACCACCCCTGGTATATCAGGTGAAATATTAAATGTTGGAACAGCTGAAATGGCTTCTGTCCCTGAACTGCTGGCTAAAGAAGTTGTGGTAAGTGATTCCCTGTGGGAAAGACTGGAGGTTGTCCTGGGAACTGTTGTGCTGGTCTCTGCAGCCCTTGAAGTTGCCTCTGGCTCAGATGAGGATTCAGTTAGTGTTGGAAAAGTTGTTCTGGTTTCTGTCCCAGAACTAGAGATCAGTGAGGTCAGTGTATCTGCTATACCAGGTGAGATACTTGTTCCTGGGCTGGTTGAACTGACTTCTATCCTAGGAATAATGGTTGTTGAAGGTCTGGTGTCTGACTCATTATGGGCAAGATGAGGGGTTGTCCTGAGAACTGTTGTGCTGGTCTCTGCAGGATGAGTTACCCATGAAGCTGTTGCCTCTGGATTATGTGAGGACTCAGTCCATGTTGAAAGCATTGTCTTGGTGCCTGTCCCAGAACTAGTGACCAGTGTGGTCACCCCTCCTGCTACTCGAGGTGAAACACTTGGAGCAGTTGAACCAGCTTCTGTCCCAGGACTGGTGACCATTGAAGGTATAGTATTTGATTCACTATGGGAAATATCGAGGGCTGTCCTGGGAACTGCTGTGCTGGCCCCTGTAGAATGAGTTACCCATGTGATTGTTGTTTCTGGCTTACGTAAAGACTCAGTTGGTGTTGAAAGAGTTGTACTGATACCTGCCCCAGAACTAGTGACCAGTGAGGTCACCATATCTGCTACACCAGATGAGATCCTTGTTGCTGGACCAGTTGAACTGACTTCTGCCCCAGGAATGGTGGCCATTGAAAGTGTGGTATCTGACTCACCATGGGAAAAACTTGGGGTTGTCCTGGGAATGGGTGTTCTTGTCTCCGTATGATGGGTGACCAATGATATTGTGTCTAGGTCACCAGGAGAAATAGTCATACTCTGAACAGCTAAGCTGGCTTCTGCTCCCAAACTAGTATCTAGTGAGGTCACCGGTTCTGACACACTTGGCGAAACAGCCAGAGTTGGAGTGGAATAACTGGTCTGTGCCCCAGGATGGGTGACCCTTGAGGCTGTGGGCTCTGGTTCATCTGGGGAATCAGTCAGAGTTGGAGTAAACATACTTGTCTCTGCCTGAGGACTAGAAGCCAATGAAGTCACCATATCTGATATGCCAGGAGACACAACTGACGTTGGAACAAGTGAGTCAACTTCTGCCCCCAAACTGGTGGCTATTGAGAGTGTGGTATCTGATTCACTATGGAAAATATTCAGAGTTGTCTTGGACATAGTTGGAGTGGTCTCTGCAGGATGGATGGCCCAAGAGGCTGTTGTATCTGGCTCACCAGTGGTAACAGTCAGAGGTTGAACAGCTGCATACGTCCCTGCCTCAGAATGGGGCGCCAGCGAGGCTGTGGTCTCTGATTCTCTATTAAAAACAGATGGGACTGTTCCAGGTACTGTTATACTGGTCTCTGACCCAAGTCCAGTGGCCAATGAGGCTGCACCCCCTGGAAGATCACGGGAAACATCTGCAGTCGTGATGCTCATTCCTGTTGTGCTTGTGCTGGCTGTTCTCCCTGCTGTCTTCAGGAGAGCCTGTGTTTCTGAAGTAGGAGTAGAGATTCTGTTGGTTAGAGCGGCTGTGGAGGTGGTCTTCAGAGCTGTGGAGGTGGTCTCCAGAGCTGTGGAGGTTGTCTTCTGAGCTGCGGAGGTGGTCTTCTGAGCTGTGGGCTTCTGAGCTGTGGTTCAGAGCTGTGGAGGTGGTCTTCTGAGCTGTGGAGGTGGTCTTCAGAGCTGTGGAGGTGGTCTTCTGAGCTGTGGAGGTGGTCTTCAGAGCTGTGGAGGTGGTCTTCTGAGCTGTGGAGGTGGTCTTCAGAGCTGTGGAGGTGGTCTTCTGAGCTGTGGTCTTCTGAGCTGTGGAGGTGGTCTTCAGAGCTGTGGAGGTGGTCTTCAGAGCTGTGGTCTTCTGAGCTGCAGTGGTAGTCTCTGTTCTTTTTGACCCTTCCGTGTGCAGTCCTGTAAAATGAGGGATGGACACATGATTTGGATAAAATGATTACTCTTAGTGAATTGGCGATAGTTTTTGTTTTCCATATAAGGAAAGGGGAGGAATTTTTCTTAATTACTACTGCCTGGAATGCATCTGGGATGATTTTGGAATGGAAAAAATGATTGCAATCAGTATTTGGCTCTGTTATCTGTCTCATAACTTCTCCTCTTAGGGCATCCACATTCACATATCCAGTGTGATTTTTTTTGTTTTTGTTTTTATGAGAATTTTTTTTTTTTTTTGCTATAGGGTGCATGTGCTCTCTAGAAAGATAGAGACAGAGAGACAGAAAGCAAGAAATCACCCCCCAGGGGGGATGGTCACACCACAATCCCTTCTCCTCCATTCTCTTCTTGGGCAGGTATGCACACATGCCCAGTGTGAGTTTAAGCCACTGGGTCCAGGACTTGAACTGTGGTCAACTACATGGGAGTCTGGGAGTCCAGTGATGTAGCCATTATGCTATCTGCTGGTCCCGTGCCCAGTGTGATTTTTAAGCCACTGAGTCCAGGATTTAAACCACAGAGTTGGCCATGTGGGATGCATCCTTTAGTCACAACACCATCTGCTGCTCCCTCTGACACATTCTTTAGAGAAAGTTTCACAAAACATATTCTCTCTGGGAACCAGCAGTTAGAGTGATGGCTATGTCGCTGGACTCTCACGTAGTCGACTGTGGTTTGCGTCAAGGAGAACGGAGGAGAAGGGATTATGACATGGCCAATCCCCTGTAAGGGTGATTTCTCACTTTCTCTCTCTGTCTTTGTCTCTCTCCAGCAAGCACATGTGCCCTACAGCCAAAAGGGGGGAAAAAAGAAAAGAAAAAAAAAAAAGAAAGAGAGAAAAAAAGAAAGCACTCTCCAGTCACACTGCAAAACCCTTTCCTGTAATTCTCTATCCCGTCAGGATCCTAGACACTCAGGCACCTTGCATGGAAGTTGCCAGGGTCAGAACTCAAACCTTAGTTAGCCATGTGGGATCTGGCTTCCTCTGCACAGCACATAACTGCTGCACTATGGGCCCAGCCCCATTATTTCCTTCTTTTTTTAAAAAAATATTATTTATTTTATTTTATTTATTCATTCATTTATTTTTAATTTGACAGAGAGAGACATGGGGGCGAGGGGTGAGTGAGAAAGCAAGCCGCCAGGTCTAGGACTCAAACCCTGGTCAGCCATGTGGGAGTGTTCAGCATCTTAACCACCGTGCCACCTGCTGGTCCCCACATTACCTCTTTTTAAAGTTACGTCATAATTTCAGCCAGTAGGTGGGATGGTGATTAAGCTGCTAGACTCCCACACAGCTAGTTGCGGTTTGAGTCCTGGACCAGGCAACTTGCTTTCTCACTCTCTCTCTCTCACTCTCTCTGGGGAGTGCATGTACCTTGTAGCAAATTAAAAATAATAGTAATGATAAATAAGATTAAATAAATAATCCTTTTTAAAAATGTTGCATCATGGGACCAGCAGTTGATGTAATGGCTATGTTGCTAGACTCCATGTAGTCGATAGCAGTTTGAGTCCCGTACCTGGTGGCTTAAACACACCAGGCACTTGTGCATGCATGCCCAAGATCCTGAGAGGAGAGTAGAGGAGAAGGGATTGCAGCATGGCCATCCTCCCTGGGGGGTAATTTCTTGCTTTCTGTCTCTCTCTGTCTTTCTGGTGAGTGCATGCACCCTATAGCAAAAACCTCTCAAAAAAAAATGTTGCATCATAATTATTTTGTTTCTTTGCTGTTCCTCCTACTGAACCCAGCATTCCATGGATGCGATGCTGAAATATTTTCATCTGTGCATGTTCAGTTTTTTACCAGTATCTCTGACACATACTAAGAAGCATTTTCAGAATTAAGTTAAACTGGGTTAAATTTGTGAAGTGGCATATCCAACCCTGAACTAAATGCATTCATCATGCTGTGAGAAGTGGCAGCATACACCTGGCAGCCATTAGACAGATATCCGACTTAGATAGGGAGACCCGTGACAGCTACATATGATTCTCTCTCTAAAGAAAATAAGCATTTTATCTGTCTGGGACAAGAAATAGGCCAGAATTTGCATTAATAGGAAGTAAACAATTTTTACAATTATTCATTGTATTTATTCATTGTTATTATTATTATTGCTCTTATATTTGATGAGAGAGAGAGAGAGAGAGAGAGAAAGTGAGAAAGCAAGCCACCAGGTCCTGGACTCAAACAGCGGTCAGCCATGTGGAATCCAGCACCCCAACCACCATGCCACCTGCCAGCCTGGGGAAGTAATATTGAACCTACCTTTTGGACTGGCAGATGATGTGAATGCCAGAGGGCCCTTGTCTGGTCTTGCAGTGCGTCTATGCCCTGCTTCATTGGGTATCTTTGTGATACGTTCCACAATGCCATCTGTTCCTATGGGTGAGAGTGGGGAAGAAAACTGGGTAACTCACCTCACTCAGGAGAACATTGTCTAAAAGCGTCCACTGAACTGATTTTACCTCTTTTCAAGTTCACACAAGTTCATCTGTGAGAACTTGAGCCAGGATTATATGATGTGAGTAGCTATCTCTGTTCCCAGATACATCCATTTACCCATAGATTCATCCATCCTTCCTTTCATCCATTCCCAGATCATATATTCTCCATTCTTCCTTCCTCCTACCTTCCATTCTTTTCATCTTTGCTCCCTTCTTTCCTCCTTGTCTCAATCTTTACTTCATTTCATTTCCACACTTACTTTCTTCATTCTCTCTTATTTATTATTCCTTCTCTATGGTCACTGGAAAAGTTATGACATATTTTTGCATGGAAAAGTGTGTCATAACTTTTCCCATAGTCCAGTACATCCTCCATTCCATTCACCCATCTCTCCATTCTTCCTTTTATCCATGTATCCATCTTCTTAACATCCCATTTATTTTTTTTAACTGAATATCCATTACTGAGTCATGTTTTAAGTCTTGGATCAATGGGCACCAATGTGTCTAATGTTCTTGAGACTTGTTAAAGCTAGTTGAAGGCCAAAGTAACCGTCTTTAAATATTGTCTAGTGAAGCAGGTGCTGGAATAGTTGAAGGCTACTTTGGATTTGTATTCAGTACAAAAGTTAGTGCCAAATTCATCCCTTTCTGAGGAATGGAATTCCCAGGTTATTGTCCTCATCTACTGACCTCTTGAAAGTGGTGTTTCTTCTCCTAGGTTTTTGGGTCCTTCCCACATCAAAAGTACCAGAAAGTACATTGTCTTCTCAATTTTTATTCACTCACCTTTTAATTTCATTTCTCCCTTGCTTTTGACTTTTATTCTCAATATGGAAACATATTGAACTCAAAGACGGAAGCCCTTCTTTGAAAGGTTCTGTATCTATGAATAATTTTAGCAGTTTTGCTGGTCCTCTACACCTCACCAATACTCCCTTCACTAGAAGTCCTGAGACTCTTCATGCTCCCAAAGCACTTACCAACTTCATTTCAACTTGGCTGTTCTGCCACACTTGACAAAACTTACCATTTCTCTTTCCTGAAAATGTCCCTCTTATGGCTTCTGTTATGCTAGAAACTCTTGGTTTTCCTTCTACCTCTCCAGCTTTTCCTACTTAGTCTAATGGTTAAAAGCATGAGATTCCTAGATTCACACAGTTTGAGTTATCTTAGCTCTGTTGCCTACTAGCTTTATGACCTTGAGAAAATTACTTACCTTGTCTCAATATCCTCCTCATCAAAAAATAGGCTTATAATAGTCCCTACTTCAAATAATGTTACAATGAGGATTCAATAACTTATGAAAATAGCACTTGACACAGGATAAGTGCTGTATAAGCATTTGCTGTTGGTATTATTATCATCATCATAACTAGTAGTAATTGGCACATCCATCTTGGTACTATAATTATTCAGCTATAGTTGTTTCTCAGTATCTGTGAGGGGTTGATTCCAGAACTCCCCATGCGTACCTAACTCTGCAGATGCTCAAGTTCCTCATATATTGGGTCATCAGAAAAGTCATAATGCTTTTTACATAGAAAAACAGAAAAAAAACATGACTTTTCCTGACCCAATAAAATGGTGTAATATGTGCTTATAATCTATGCACATCCTTTCATGTATTTTAAATAATCTCTAGATTACTTAATATCTAAAACAATGCAAATGCTATGTAAATTGTTTTCTTTTTTCTGTATCATTTAGGGAATAATGAAAAAACAAAAACTGTACTCAGTACAGACACAATCGCTATAGGCCTAACTACATAGTACACATTAATAACTATATAAGCAGTGGTGGTTGGTTGAATACATACTTGGTTGAATCCATGGATGTGGAACCCATGGATACAAAGAACCAACTATACTTGATTATTTTTCATTTGTTTTGTTTTTGCAAAGTCTGGCCTAGTTTCTGGAACTGAAGTTAGATCAACAAATCTTTTCTAAAAGAATTTCTGGTGTAGAAATAAACTCCTAATTAATTAATGTTTTTTTCTCTCTTAGGAAAGGGCCGTATTCTATGAGCCCCCAAGAATGGGAATATAGGGGCTTTGGATCCTTACTTGTCAAATGTGTTGAGAGAGGATGAACTTGGGAAGCACTTGTCACTGTTCCTAAGTCAACACTCTCTGTCATTCTGGGATGTGAAATGGATGATAAAGATGTCTTCGCTGGCTGGGTCGAAGTCTCCAAAGCAGGACTGACCACAATCATAGGTTTTTCAGTGGTGCTACTCTCTGTCCCAAGACGAGTATCAACTGTATGTGGGGTAGCTGGAAAGAAAGTAATCCCATGGACGACTGGGTTGGTTGAAGAGTCTGTAGGAATAGAGGTTGAAGCAGGGAGTGGTATTGAAGCCGAGGAATGTAGGCTCTCTGTCGTGGTGGACATGGTAGCATCCCCACGCCTTGATTCTGTCCTAGAAGGTGGACTACCGGTAAAGAAAGTTGAGCTGGTCCCTGGAAATCCAATTGTAGCGGATGAAGTCATGGCCTCTGACAGAGAAGGCACCAATGTGTCAGCAAAAATAGTCTCAGCTGAAGGTGACACATCTGTGCTCAAGTGATGAGTACTTTCTGGTACAGGTGTAGTGAGTTCAAATTCCGGGAAGGAGGTTGCTGCTGTGGACCCTGCAGTAGATGGAGAATCATAAAAGTGGGTGACTGATCCCCCTGGAGTTTCAATATATTGTGAAGATGGAGGCTGCTCTGGGGCTGATGTTTTCAGAGAGGAGGTGACAGTAGCCTTGGAACTCTGCAACAGGTAAGTGGACACAGGAGATGAAGGTGTATTTGTTGGTGTAGCTGAGCTGGTTACGAGGGATATACTAGTATCCTTTAATCCAGAAGTCAGATAAGGAAGTGTCTCTGCCTCAAAACTTTTGGTCTCAAAATAGGAAGCTATTGATGTGGAACTAGAGATCTCTCCTGTGGAGGAGGCAGTTCCCATTGGATATGTAGTTCTAGGTGGCTCAGAGTAGGTTGGAACAGGGGAATGCAATTTATGCCCAGAGGTGGTGGTCACCATATTGGTCATTGCTGTGTTTGAGGAAAGATACATTTTCTCTGTATCAGTGGTGACTTTAGAGGTAGCTAGCATTTCAGCTGAGGTACTGCTCAAATATGGAAGTAAACTAGTTCCAGATTCTGGGCTGCTACGCAATTCGTCTGTGGTCTTCAGCAGGCCAGAGGTGAGCTGTGAAGTCACAGGAAGAGAAGAGGAGAGTCTACTCTCTAGTAATGAGGAGGAAACAGAAGACGGTGAAGTCATGACAGGTAAAGATGGCAATGATGAGGAAGAGCTGGTTTCTCCTACAGAGTGAGAGCTTGTCCATGTCACATCCTCGGGACCTCTGTGCATAAGAGAAGTCATCTCAGAGTATGGAAGTTTCTGAGTCACAGCTGAGTGGGCTCCTGACCAGGATGGTGTGATGGATGTGGCCAAGGTAAGGGTACTCTGTGATGTAATTCCAGGAGGACCTCTTTGGGTGTTGGTGGTGGTGATTTCTGCAGATTCTGTCAGAACAGAGGAAGAAGACAGACTAGGGATGGTTTGTGCAGAAATATCTAGTGGCATTGTGGACTGAGAAGGGACTGTGATGGATGACCCACTAGAAGATGTAACTTCATCCCTGGAGCCAATAGAACTAGTACCAGCTAGCACTTCAGGAAGGATAGTACTAGTCTCTGTGACTGAGTTGGTGACTTCAGAAGTGCCTGAATCCTTGACTGCAGAGGTTAGATAGAAATTTGATTCTGTCAGAGTCTGCCTAGTCTCAGAGAAGGCAGGAGTTAATGTAGAAGCAGTTGTATTCCCCATGGTAAAGGGGGTAATCATTAAAGATGTGGTTTGGGATGGCTCTGAATCACCTGGGATGAAGGAGTGTGATTTATGTCCAGCATCAGTGGTCTCCATATCGATCACTTCTGTGTTTGTGGAAGGATGCACTGGATTGGTATCAACAGAGTCTTCAGAAGTGGCCAGGACTTCAACTGAGCTGCTGCTCAAATTTGGAATCAAACCAGTTCCCAGTTCTGGGCTGGTGTTAAACATATCTGTGGTCTTCACTAGACTAGATGTGAGATGTGAAGCTGCAGGAAGAGGAGAGAAAGGACTGCTCTTTGGAATTGGGGAGGTCCCAGGAGAATGTGAGACCATGGCAGGTAATGTCAGTGGGGAAGAGGCAGAGCTTGTCTCTTCCACAGAGGGAGGGTTCGGTGAAAATAAATTCTTGGTACTTCTGCTCCTGACAGTAGATATCTCTGAGTGTGCAAACCCTTCAGTCAGAGTTGATGGAATCCTTTCCCAGGAGGTTGTGGTTGACATGTCCCTAGTAAGGGTTTTCTGTGTTGTAGCCCCAGGAGGACCTGTTTGGGTGCTGGAGGTCATTTCTCCAGATTCCATCACAGTGGCAGAAGTGGGTAGCTTAGTGATCAATCCAGAGAGGATGTGTGGTGATTTCGTGAATTGAGCTGAGCCAGAGATGGATGTTCTGCTGAAAGACATGACTTCTGTACTGGAGATCTTAGTAGTAGCACCCGTGGGTACTTTAGAAAGGACAGTGCTTGTTTCTGTCGATGAGCTGATATCCTGAGAGGTTTTGGTCTCCCATAAGCCAGTGGTCATAAAAGAAGATGTTGCATCATCTATCCTTGTAGTCTCAAACGAAGCTGGCATTGAGGTGGGAAGAGGAGTTGCTCTTAGGGTAGAGGCACTAACCATTGGAGTTGTGGTTTGGTATAGCTCTGAGTTAACTAAGAGGGAAGAAGGTGATTCATGTCCAGAACTGGTAGTTCCCACTTTGTTCCCTTCTATCTTTGTGGAAGGATACATTTTCTCTGTATCTGTGGTATCTTCAGAAGTGGCCACAGTCTCGCCTGATGTGCTACCCAGATTTGGAGATGAAGTGGTTATAGGTACTAAGCTTGTGCCTGACATAACTGTGGTTTTTAGTGTACCAGAGGTGAAAAGTGATGTTGCGTGAAGAGAGGAAGGGCTTCCCTCTGGTAATGCAGAGGGAATATGAGAAGGTGGAATGGCTGCAGGCGAAGACAGCAGGGAAGGAGAGCTGTTTTGTTCCACAGGGGAAGAGCTTGTCTGTGACACATCTTCAGGGACTTTACTGAAGAGAGTGGTCACATCTGTGTGTGAAAATCGTTGAGTCATCACTGAATGGATTGGTTCCACTGTGGTTATGGTTGGTGTGTCCCTGGTGTGTGTAGCCTGTGGTGTAGCCCCATGAAGACCTGTTTTGGTGGTGATAGTCATTTCTGTAGATTCTGTCATAATAGGAGACAGAGAGACAGTGGAGATCATCTCGGTGATGTTTGGTGATGGTGAAGACTGAACAGGGGAAGTGATGGATGTTCTGCTAGAGGAGATGACTTCTGCTTTGGAGGCCTTGGTCATAGCAACACTGGACACTTCATAAAGAACAGTGCTTATCTCAGTGATTGAGCTTGTGTCTTTGGAAGTGCTGGTTTCCTTCTGTTCAGGAGTCATGAAAGAAGTTGTCTGAATTTCGATCCCTGTAGTCTCAGAGAATCTAGGGGCTGTTGAAGAAACTGAGATGTCCCCCATAGTGGTGGTAGTGACTATTGGTGGTGTGATGTGGGATGACTCTGAGTGAGTTGAAAAAGTAGAATGGGAATCACTTACTGAGTTGGTGGTCCCCATTCTGGTCACTGGTGTGTTTAAGGAAGTATGAATTGTCTCTACATCTTTGACCACTTCTGAAGGGGTCAGTGTCTCATCTGAGCTAGTACTCAAACCTTGTGGTAAGCTGGTGACAGGTTTTAAGCTTGTGTCCAACATGTCTGTGGTCTTCGCCAGTCCAGAGGTAGGAATCATTGTCAAAGCAACAGGAGAAGAGAGACTGTGCCCTTGTGGTGTAGAAGCAACAGGATAAGGTGAGGTTGTGACTTGTAGAGGTGCTTGTGAAAATGGAGAGTTGGTGTCTTCCAGAGAGCGATGTCTTGTTGATAATGCTTCCGTAGGACTTGTACTCATCAAGGTGGTCATCTCTGAGTGTGGTAATCTCTGTGTCAATGATGAGTGGGTTTGTGACCAGGAGGCTGTGCTTGATGTGTCCACTGCTAGGGATCCATGGGATGTCGCTCCAAGAGAACTTGTTTGGGTGTTGAGGGACATTTCTGTAGATTCTAACATGATAGGAGAAGTGGACACTGTGGTGATCATTTTAGTGGAGATGTCTGGAGATGTTGTGGACTCAGAAGGGAAATTGATGCTTGTTCCACTAGGAATGTCTTCTTCCATCGAGACCTGAGTGGTAGCACCAGTGGGTACTTTGTAAAGTACAGTGCTTGCCTCTATGAATGAGCTTGTATCGGGGGAGGTGCTGGTCTCCCTCAGTCCTGAGGTCATGAAGGAAGCTGTATTAATTTCAAATCTTGCAGTCTCAGATAATCTAGGCCTTGATGAAGAAACCAAGGTGTTTCCCATAGAGTGGGTAGTGACCATTGGTGGTGTGGCTTGGGATGACTCCGAGTCAGCTGAGACAGAAGAAGGGGAATCATCTGCTGATCTGGTGGTCCCCATACTGGTCACTGGTGTAGTTAAGGAAGTATGAATTATCTCCATGTCTTTGATCATTTCTGAAGTGACCAGTGTCTCATCTGAGATAGTGCTCAAATCTTGTGGTAAGCTGGTGGCAGGTTTTAAGCTTGTGTCCAACATGTCTGTGGTCTTCACCAGTCCAGAGGTGAGACCTGTTGTTAAAGCCACAGGAAATGAGGGACTGTGCCCTTGTGATGTAGAAACAACAGGATAAGGTGAGGTTGTGGCATGGATAGGTGCTAAGGAATAGAGAGAGCTGGTTTCTTCAGCAGAGGGAGTGTTCATCGATGATATTTCCTGAGGACTTCTGCTCATAAGAGTGGCCATCTCTGAATGGGGTAATGTGTCAGTCACTGCCAGATGAGTTTCTGATGAGAAGGTTGTTGTAGGTGTGTACATGGTATGAATACCTGGTGATGTAGCCTCAGGGGGAATTAATTGTGTCGTACTGGTTATTTCCATAGGTTCTATCATCACAGAAGAGGTAGGGAGCTGAGTGATTGCTCCTGTCTGGATATCTGGAGATGTCATATGGTGATCAGAGCCAGGGAATGATGTTCTGCCAGAGAAGATGTTTTCTGTCTTGAAGACCTCAGTTGTAGCACCAGTGGGCAACTTGTGAAGCACAGTGCTTTTCTCTGTGGATGTGCTGACCTCTTGAGTGGTGCTGGTTTCACTCATTCCAGGAGTCAGGGCAAGAGTTTT